>NC_081826.1:19725606-20028636 GCF_030867095.1 Alligator mississippiensis
AATATGGTTAAGTCTTCAGTGCTTATTAGAGTCTTCATGATCATCTGTATGCTCATTTAGACATGCACTTATTAAAGTAAATCTGTTAGCTGCCAAAAGGTATTTTGTCAAATACTGTACATTTCCCAGTAGTTCATTGAGGTAATGCCTTGACCCCTTCTTTCATGCTGCTATGTGTACATAAAGGAGGCTGTTGATTGCTGGAAGTGCTGGTATTTTGGAGGAAACTATCAAGAGAGAAACTAAATATCCACCTGTAAACCACCTGACCTAGTCCACAAGTAATCTGATCACCCGGTTCTACCAATGGTTGGGCAGAAACCATAATATTCATCTGATTGAGACCGAAATGTTAAATGTATCTGGGCTCAAGCTTCCTTCAGTTTGTTTTGCTAGACGGAGCCAAGTGAAACCCTGCAGAGGCTTCCATGTGTTTTACCAGGTCTGAGTGATTGTGAGTTTCTGGAACAAGGATTGGCACAGTGTACAACCCCCCTGGCCTTCCTAGGGTTGCCACTTTTAGCAAGTGTCTTGAGTTCACAATTAAGAGCTTTTATGCAAGTTAAAGCAAATAATAGCTGCACATTATTAAGTAAATTTAAGAAACCACTTTTGCTAGAAAACAGTTTCTGTGAGCAAAATAATTATAAAGCAGTCAGCCAACATGGTAGCTAGTTTCTAAAAATGATGAGTCTTTTTGAGACTCTGAGAGAACAACTCCAGCCATGTATAAGCTTAAGTGTAGTTTGAACAGTCACAGTATTAAAATATAGTGATTTTAAATCCAAATTTACTCCTTATTTCTATGATCTTATAGTTCATTGAAAACAGAAGCCAACTTAGAAACGCTGAAATCAATTCCTAGTGAAAGATTAATGATCGAGACAGGTAAGTTGCTGTCCAGATGGATTGTACTGCATCTTGCTTTAATACTAGATCATAATTTGAAACCTATTAGATATTAGGGTTTTCTTGTTTTGCAGTAGGTATAGAGAACAGAGTTGAGACACAAATGTGCCATGGCAACAAGGGCCAGGAATATGAAATTATTCTCTTGTCCAAAAAGCCTGATTCAGTGCTCAATAAGAGGCTCCAGCTGTCTTCTGCTAGAAGAAGCATAGGCTACCTTATCAAATCCTGAGCTTGGTGAATGAGTAAACGTGTGCGAGATAAAAATGGCTGACACTTGGATGGCTCGTACCTTCCCAGGTACCTTTAAAAAGTGTGGCCCTGTTTAGATATGCCAAATGTATGTTATGCTAAAGATTTTAATTAAGCCCCTCCCATTTGGCAATAATAGCACCACACTACGATACATAACAAGAAATTGCATGTAATTAAGTAAAACAACGTGAAAAAGGCCTGAAAAATACCTCCTGGAATAATCAACTGTGATTTTAAATTGGCCTTCTAGCACATGTTATGTCTGTTCACATTTACTTTAACTGCTAGTAAACAGAACCATTAAATATGGATTTTCATAGGACTCAGTTGACAGTAAATTTGATTCCCCATTTCCCTCCTCCCCTGCCAAGATTTGAAATGAAACATGGGAATTTAGTCAGGGATTCTTATCTCCAACAGTATTGTATAACGTGTACATACTCCACCTTGGGCCATACATAGTGTATTATTTACTAGCAGCCCTCATCATAGCAGTTCTCTTATTTTTTCCATTACATAACCGCTAGGTAGAGTGGATGATTTTTTAATATATTACAAATGTAGAAAATATAAGATGGGATGAGAAGCTAGAATGAGTTTAATTAGAATATTACTAACAAGAAATATCTGTCTTTTAATCATACCGTTGCTGTGGGAAGAGGAGGGGAGTGCACTTAGACTGAAGCCCTCAGAGGCCTTCCTATGGAAGGAGGAACTGTATTAATTGACAGTAAAGTTAACAATTACATGCAATTACCAAATGATTTCATTGCTTTTTAATACCTTTGATTTAACTAGATGCCCCATGGTGTGGAATAAAAAATACTCATGCTGGATCAAAGTTTATAAAAACTACATTTCCCACAAAAAAGAAGTGGGAAATAGGACACTGCTTGAAGGACAGAAATGAACCCTGCCATATAATGTAAGTGCATCATTTTTACGTTTTAAAGAGTTTTGAAGAAGGTTTATCTATATTGAATTTAGGAGGCTTAACGTTAATGAGGTTATTGAATCTAGAGTAAAGATATACAGCAAAAGCCATGTTATCCAGCATCTTACAAACCGGCACGCTCCATTAACTGGCATGCCGGTTAATTTGGCAAAAGTGAAACTGGAAGTGCCCACCGTGGCACTACAGTTTCACCAAGCCCCCACAGCCTGGGGCAAAGCAGCCTGCGCGGCCGAGCCCCCACGGCCCAGGGCATAGCAGCCTGCGTGGGGCCCCGCCCCGTCCCCTGGCCCACTGATGCCAGGGAGGTGCAGCTGCCCGAAAAGGCAAAGATGCCTGTTCGGGCCTCTCTGGTAACTGGCATATTTGGTTATCCAGCACCCCACATTTCCCATGAGTGCTGGATAACAAAGCTTTTGCTGTATTTCACCAATTGCGTAAGCAGCTTATTTGCAAAGGTTCTGAGCTTCAGCAATAGTGAATGCTTAAAACCACTGAAAACCCCAGGCCCTTGCTATTAAGTCTTTATCTTGTAGCCTTGTGCATTCCTTCCCCTAACTGAAAATTTCCTCACCAAAATAAAAAATTCGCCTATATGCAGGGGTTGGCAACCTGCAGCCCACAGAGCTGTGAGGCTTCTGTGGCATTATGAATGCAGTGGAGTTCTCTGGTGTGACAGCCAGGCAGCAGGGGGACGTGGCAGCACTGTGACAGACAGTGGTGACTGCGGGTGGGCTGGGTTGGAAGCAGCCTGTGCTTGGAAGGTCAATTAAAGCATAACTCACTGCAAAATGTTGGTGACCCATCCTATAGCATTACCCAAACAGAACTAAGAACCCAACTACCGTCAGCCTCTTTGCTGCTCCAGCTGTGGTAGTGTTTACAATAGGTGTGCCATGAGGCACATTTGTCATACCTTTGGAAGAAAAGGGAGCGGCATGACACGTAGGCAGGAATAGCTTGTTTCTCTAAGCCCATTTCAGAACCTGCCAGCAGGCTGGTGTATCTGTAACCTGCGGATCAGCAGCCATCTAAAACTTACTAGGATCACAGCGGCTCCATTCTGCGTGTAAAAAGCAAAAAACCAACCACAGACTAAGGGCAGTAAATCAAGTTTGACTGGGAGGATTGAAGATGAACACAAATGCCTCAAACGAGGGAAAACTCTTCAGGTGCTTGTGGACTTCTCTCCTGTGAAACTTGCATGAATGGAAAAAAATAGCAAATGAATCTCTTGTTGTAGTTGAATAGGGGATTGTTTTAAAAATTATCATCACTGAATATCAGAAATCTGAAATTTGGTCCCATTGTTAAAGCCTGGCTGACATATTAGATGCTTCCATTCACCAGCACAAAAAATTAAATGAAAAGCTCTCCTTGTGTTATAAATGACTTTAATTCAATTTCAGCCCAGCAACAAGTTTGCAAAAACATAAATACATGTGTAACCAAACCAAACGTGAAATCGGTTCACCTGGTCAGAAAACAGCCTCTGCTTTTTTGCTTCCTTCTATGAAAGGTTACATAAATTTACCTTTTTAAAGACAACTTTTTAAAACTTTTGGATGCAACTAGTAAATAATCTTAAGAATTTGGCAAGTAACCCACAGCATAGTTTCTTTAGGTACAAAGGGATTCACCCTCCATAAAAATCAGCACCACTTAAAGGCTTCTGAAAAAGTGTAGGTTGAAAAGACAACATTAAAGTTACAGAAACTATGAATAGTAACAGTTTATAGCAGAGGTTGGGGTAGCCTAGGGTCTGTAGACACAGGCTTTGGCAACAGGTACTTTCCCCATATCACCATGGGCAGAAGCAGCCATGGGTCGATCCTACTTAGCACTTGCCTTCTTCCACCAACCTGACTTGAGTCATTCCAGCCTGTGGCCTGAAAAAAACGGTTTCCAGCTGCTGTTTTAGAGGAGTCTCTGAACTTCATGTATTTTACATTTTGAAAACAAAACAAAACATAAAAGCAGCATGAAACCTTCAGGGAATATCAGTGATTTCTGACTGGCTGAAATGTTTTTTTATGACAGTTATGTATCATTATGCATGTAATTTGTAAAGATCTCTTCTGCTCCCTGTGCATGCTGTCTTGTAGGGCCCATCTTTCCCTGGTTGCATGCAGATGCTCTGCTGTTGCACCTTTGCATTTTTTACTGTTAAACCTCCTGTTTACACATCCTGGGGGAAGCATAAGCTTCCATCCAGAGTATTATAAGAGACAGATGCACTTTAATTATAGCTGAAGCAGATATTAGAAAAAACATTTAATTTCAGTAATAGTAGTCATTTAAATGTAACAAGAGGTACAAGACTTGGCTTAAACTGTTGCTTTGAAGTCAGTGGTCCTTTAATATCATCATATAGCATTCAGCAAACTTATATCCTGTATATTAGTCAGCTGTAAACTGATAAAGACCAAATATTAAATTGGCTACTTCAGTGTGGCTTTAACTTTACTTAAGTTGAAATGTGGTAAGTGAAAATGAAGGTGCCTTAACTATTTAAGAGACAAAGTTATGGCCATAAACGTAGAAGAGTGAGATACTGCCAAAAAACATGGTTGGACTACAGGCCTTTAATGGTATAGTTCAGCTAGTGAAGGTTAGGTCTCTGTGAGTTAGATTTCTTTTTATAGCTACAGCTTGTAATCGCAGGATAAATGTATGAGCACCAATATTGCTCTTTGAAGGTATTTCTACTAGAACTTCAGTTTGGATCACAAACAGGAATGAACAGTCTCTGAGCCAGTGAATCAACTATACTCAACATAAATTAAGATATTTACTTCCACAGGGGGTATCTACTTCACTTATCCCAAAAGGGAGGCTGGTAGAACTGTCACACGCAGAGTAAGGTCATTTAGAAGGACAATCAACAGAATCACATTTTCATTGGGATGCAAGACTGTTTAATTAGTCCCTGTTCCAGTAAAATTCAAGCTGAAACATGAGTCTACACCACTGAGCAGCAGGGGGCAACTTTAAGGGGTCTAACAGAAGTAATGATAAAGCCTTTCACTAGAAGTATTCTTCCCTTCTTGGTTTCTTAGTAACTAAATTACTGCAAATGATTGGAAGAGTTAATTATGTACATGCTATAAACAGTAGTAATATTACTCAAAATATGAAATCTTTCTCTTTTTAGTCAAGTACTGGAGATAATGGCAACAGTAAGAGAAGAAGACCCACTTGAATTGGCAAATACCTTATACAACAATGCTATTAAAGTCTTCTTTTCAAGTATGTAAAGCTAGTTTTATCTTACATGCATTTTGCATACTTTATCAAGTCAAACAAAAATTGTTGTGAGGTTTCAATAGTCAAGTCTACAAGATCTTAAGCATGTCATCCAGGGGAATAGTATTTAGCACTTATTTTTTCCTTGAGATGCTGAGATAACCTGTGGTTAAGAGCAGCAGGAATAAACACCTAAACCTAAAACACTTTGGTTTGTATTTTGTTCAGGCAGCTTCTCTGCCATTTCCCTCGCAAGGGTAGTCTGTCTGGTCATCTTTTCCAGTGTTATTTCAGACTTAACTTTAAGCAAGTCTACTGAATGTGCAATACTTTCTCAATATCTTACTGGGGCTGAAAGGTAAAATGGCTTAACATTTATCAACCGTACACCTTACTGCTTAAACAAGCAGAAAGCACAGCAATTTTATTCTCATGTTTTACATATGTAAGTGCTGTTCCTATATTTAATTCTCTACCAACCTAAAATTCCGTTTTTAAACAGCTCTACAATTTATGGCTAATTTACCTACAAATTGAAGAACAGAGCTGTCAACAAGTTGTTGTTCAGAATTGTCCATCTCTGCTTATACCTGCCAGGTCCACACAGTGACTTATTTATACGCTACCACCCTTCCCCCACCAGTCTCTACTTGGGCATTTACTAGCTTGCAGTCTTTGGCACAGCTGATGGTCTGCATATGTCATTATCACAATTAAAAAGTGTTTGTCCAACTTTGTTTTAAAAACATGTGAAAACATTTTATTCCATGTACAATAATGTACACAAGTTTAAGGTGGTCACGAAAGAGACCAGCAGTAATTAGAGGTATATTTACAGTAGCACACCACAGTAAACAACCACCATTCACAGACTCAATATTTTGAGATACTGTTGTTGTGCTTAAGCATACAAGGATAAATGATAATTGTATTCCGTTGAACTGAATTTTAAACAAACTGCCTGACACTGGATTTTTAAGTGACATTTTAATCACCGAGTGAATCAGAGTCAACATTTAGAGTTTCATTCAGGTGTTGTGTCAAGCATTCATTGTCTTCCTCCTCCTCTTCCTCCTCCTCCTCCTCCTCCTCACCCTCACTTCCAGTACTGTCATTGTCTTCATTTAGTTCATTTTCAGCATCAGCAGCTTCTTCAGCAACTTGTATGGGATTTTCATTAGGTGCAACAAACCCATTGTTATTAGAGATATTTGCATTTTCTTTGTCTTCAATATATACTTTTTGATGGCACATTGGGCAAGTGTCTTGAATATACAGCCATTTCCGAAGACAGAGTGCATGAAAATAATGATTGCAGGGAGTAATACGAGCAGATGTAGTAAACTCATGGTAGCAGATTGCACATACATCATCAATTTCATGTAATCGACTTCCTTTTACTTCAGGAAGGGAGTTAATTTTTTTAACAGCAGTCCTACGATTTATGAAAGTCTTCCAGCCATTCTTTGCTTGCAAATATATGTTGAAATATGCATGTAAACACATCATACAAGCCCGAATCTTACTTCCCGATTCAAATACCATGGTATAAGCTCCATTTCCAAACATGATCACTCCAAATATAAACTCAATAATACTGCCCGTTGAACGGACATAGTAGACATAATCATCAAGCTTTTCCCACAGCACATTATAATAGCCATCAATCATGAACAGAACATAAACAGTGATAGAAACAATTACTTTTAAGCAGAGTTCCACACAAAATGCTGTAACTGCAAAAAGCCATGTATTTAGTGCATAGTGGTGCCAAAGGACATAACTGAGTAGAACTGGAAGGATAAAAAGGCAAGCTGAAACAAACAGTACTGGGAAGTGTCTGCGAAATGACGACACGTGGGAGGCACTGAGAGACATTAACACGGGGTCTGTCATTCCATGGATAAAATGCAGGACTGCAGTTAACAAAAGGCACATGTTTCGACTTAGGCGAACTAGTCTCTCTTCTGGCTTTAGCCCGCTTAAACCAGTCTGCAGAGCCAAAATAAAAAACAAAACTGGTGCTACAAAACCAAGCTTCTTGTCATCTTCATCAGTTGATCCAATGAAAGCCAAAATACCAAGTCCCAAATAATGGGCGATTGAAGAAATTACAGCACTCATGCCTAAGACAGTTAAAGTAGAATCACACCCACTTATAATAAGACTGCAAATTAATTCCCAACAATTTTCCCAAGATATTAGGTAGAATTTCTCTTCTGTATCAGTTTCTGCCATCCTGACAACATACGCTAATATGACAGCTTGTGCTGTGAGTCTTGTTAGCCAGAAGACACGCAATACTGCTGGAAAACGGATCCTTTTCCATGTGTCTTCCATCAATAGCTGTAATCCATAAATGCGATACATGTGCCTTACAAGGAGATAAACATATCGCGCAGAATAATAGAACCATTTAATTTTCATAGCTAAAATGACTGTGGTATATAATGTCAGAATCAGGCCTGAAGTGAAAACTAAAATTTGTCTGACATGAAAAGGTAATTCAATAATCAATCCTATTATAGGGATCAATATATCCAGTATGATTAGTTGAGAATATATGGACTGCACGTTTAACAATGTAACATATCCAATTCCAAAGGTAAGCTGAAGGACAGAAAGTGCCATCCATAGCGAGGGTCCCTTATGAGGAAAGAAGTGAATTCCAGAAGCTGCTGTATAGTAGGCACTGTAGAAGTTTATGTGCAAAGAAGCATGATAATTCACCAATACTGAAGTTGCAGCAAGCAGAAAAGCTGAGGTGATCATATAAAACTTGAAAAGTGCTCGCTGCTGCAAGACCAGAACCACACTGGATACAAAGACACCTAAAAAAACAGATGGAAATCATTTAGCATGCAGTAGAAACTGGACATGTTTTTATCTCATTAGTTTTGAGCTACACAGTTATTCAACTCTTCCTTTTCACTTCAGTCACTTGCATTCATTTTACACAGTCCCATAAAACTGGCAAATAAAACTATTTTCTAAACCTCCATTTATTTATTTATTTTTGCATGAGGTACCACCACTGCAGAAGAGGGCTACTTTAATTTGCTTTTGCTGTAGTCTTGAACTTACCAAACACCTACAAAGCAAAAATACCACAAGCATAAGTTACCACTACTATCAACATTATTTGCAGCTTGTGTGGAGACTTGCAAGTTTTCCTCATCATTCACGAAGGTGGCTTCAGACAGCATTGAGACACAGAGCATATGAATTCTGAGGCCAGTGGGAGTCATCATATCATCTAGTCTGACCTGCATGTCTAATCCAAGTCAATTCACCTTACAGGTTACAGGTGCTCAGTGCAGGGGTGGCACAGAATTTTAAGAATTCAGACCCCGTGGACATACACAGGACTTCAGTCTCTGGGACCATTAACCCAATTCAAACCCCTTTTATCAAGTTATTTAAAATCTAGAGGCCATTAAGTAGAGCAATAATTATATTTAAAAACCACTTGTGCTTAAATTAAACTGGTTTTATTTTGTGGTCACTCAACTTGCATCACTCCAAAAAGTCAAGTTTTTGTCACATCCCAAAATAATGAAGCACCTCAAACAAATTAAACTGATAGGAAACAATTATTTTTTTTCTAATAAGTGTGGCATTACCAAGATATGAAACAAAAATGATAACTACCCAAATTATTCTTATTCATGCCTGCAAGAAGCTATGGAAAAGTTAGGTTCAAGTTTATAGTTTTACTGCACCCACATATTTCTAATGGCTAGGAGAGACTCAGGCAGCAAACCAATCTCCTGTCACATAGCTGGGGCAGTGGCTTCTGAGCTTTTCAAGTAGATATCCATGTATTTAAACAGAAAGTATTTGCAGTCTCCTATTTTTATAATTATCCCAGTAACCATTTAGGGTGTGCCGAGAAATAGTTGGAGAATGGAAAGGTATGGAACCGAGTAGGAGAATGAGGTTCTTTGCTTGTAGACTGGTAACATTTTTCAGTGCTTCTACCCCATTCCCATTTGGATTTCACAATCCCAGGGGCAGAGATCAAAACCTCTGGCTGAAACACTAGCGTGGAAGCATTACAGATGCAGTGTCCTTGCAAGCCAGGAGACGACCACAGAAATTAAACCTGTCAAGTTTTACGTTCTGTTTCCTCACTGCCCTAGATTTGTACCTAGAGTAATTTTAAAGAAATGTTTCTAGTTTAGATTTAAAAGCCTATTTTTCCTTCTGATTTAAGAAGGAAACTTTGGAGACTGTTCTATAGATGTAGTTAGTTTTGTTGAGCTGAAGTCAAGTAAAAAGCAGGGTAGATTTGCACCTTATAGACTGAAGCAGTGATTCTCAATCAGGGTACTTTAAGATCCTTTGAAGGGTGGCACAGGGTGCTGTGCAATGTTAGCCCATTAGGTGTCAAAATATGGTTCCCAAGATAAACCCAGAGCTTTCAAATATAAATCCATAGGGTCCAAAATATTTGGCCCCTTTTTGGTTTAATTTCGTCTGTACTGCCATTTTCTGAGGAGGGCCTCGAGCTCATCTAGAGATGCAGAGCTCACTTTATCAAATACTGTGGAAGCACGTGCACATTTGACTACAAAGGCAGCAGGGAGGGGGAGAAAGGGTAGTGCTGGGGGAAGCAAACAAGCAAAGACCCATGGGCAAAAGTGAATCCTGGTAATGGAATAAGAATCCAAAGTCATCATGTAAACCGTACTTAACAGAGTCTAGTCTATGGATGATTTTATTCTGCAGTTTCCCGTTCAAACTGATTCACATACAAGTTTGGATAGATTATGTTTTCTTACCAAGTCTAAAAGTTGCTATCAATATCTGTTCTATAATCCAAAGGTATCCCAGATCTATTTTATTTAAGGACAAACATATGCCTTCTAAAAGTACCAATTCAGTTTGCTTTTTTATATTATTCCAAACCCTCTAGGAATAAATGTTTTAAAGCAAAATTTTTTTAGTAACCTTAGGATGGCATTACTTGCAAAGTATTTATACCACAGTTTTACAAAAGTAATGTTAGTCTTAACTCCTGTGCTGTGGTTTTGTATTTATTTCACATGGCATCTTGGAAACAATGGAGCAATCAACTTTGCTGAGACTGCATTCCATTACTAGTGTTGGCAATGATTATTATCCTAGCAGGGTTGAGGGACTGTATAAAAGGAAACAGCAATCCAAGAATGATGTGGATAAGAATCAAATGTCAACAGGTATAAATAAGACATTTGTACATCTTACCAAGACCTATTCATTAAGCAATATTGGCTGATATCAGGGGCACTTTCTCAAGATTAAGGACTAACCTGGAGAAGTTGGTAGCTTAAGGAAGAGACTCAAGAAGTTAACTCCAAGATTATAATTAATTTTAAAGAAATGTCTTGTATTAGGAGCCAAATTATTATTTAGAACTATCTTTCTGGTAGGAATGAGTTCATTTACTATTTCTTGTACAAACTCTTGGAAAGAATCAATGATTCCTGTTTACCCATAGTCATTAGCAGGACTCAAAGAACATGATTTTTTGCATCCACATTCTTGTGATATCTTGAACGCTAAATACAAGTTTCTCACCTGTTCAGCTGCTCTGAAACACATAGCCAGGAAACCTGGCTTTCCCTTCCTGCCTAGAATAACTTATTTGCATTTACATATTACAGGTCATTTTTAAACACTGAGCGTTCACAAATGCTCAGAGGCTCCTAAAATAGAAATTATCCTGATCTAAAAGGCAGGCAGGCTCCTGTGCTCCACCACTGCTTTTTCCCAACAGGCCAGCCACCACATGGGCAAAATCCTCGACTGCATAAATGTCAAGTCACCCCCGGCCAAATCCTGCCTATCCAGTCCATTGCCTTGCTAATGCAAGATTGTTCTGTGCAGTATTTACTAAACAGTGGGGCTTCTGCCATTTCATCTCGGGAAACTATCCTGCACAGCCTAATATATCTTGCTCAAGACAATTTTCTTCACGTTCCACCTACATTTTTCCATACTATTTCACCTCTCTTTGTGGCTGTAACTTCTTCCCCAACTAAATATTTACATAGTCTCTCTGTATTCAACATTTAATCAATCTTTTTACTCTTTCAAACCACTCTCCAACTGTAAATTATTTCTCAACTCCCAGCAATTTGTCAGTGCCTTCCTGGCAATGTGGTATCCAGAGTTTGACCTTCAGTTACATCAGAGCTGTGTCAAAAGGATATAATCTCCTTAGATAATAGTTGTTTCTAACTCAAAATCACATGGAATTGCCACTGAACTTCTCTGCCCCCAACCCTGTCCTTCAAATTGAATCTCAGCCTTAGCAGTGCTGCCAGTTACTCTGTCAAATCAGTTCACTCATATGAAGAGAGACTATTTTTTGAAGTGGCAATTAAAAACAACAGACCAGTGTCACCCAAGCAGATCTCCTAGCTAGAAGCAAAAGGAGATAGAGAGTAGGTAACTAGGGAGATAAAATGAGGTGAAGCAACAGGGTAATAAAAAGACTGCACAACAGTTTTAAGGCTTAGTTTTCCTCCAACTTAATGTCTATAATCTTAGTAAAGTCAAGGCTATTGCATAAAAATAAAATTAGAAGTTTATTATACAATTTTGAAGCAAAACAAGGCTGTTACGGAGCCATCTGGAACAGTGTTTCTGAAGTGCTGAACAGCAATTCCCTCCAAAGTATCAGTGAAATTTCCACCAGAACACTTTTCCTCTGATCCATACATAGTTACATTTTTTTTAAATAGGAAAAATAATAGTAAGTTGCTACAAGTACAATCAGACCTATCTTTTGCTGCAATAGTTTTAAGACAAACTTTCCCCATTTAATATGGCATGATTGAAAGGATGTTTCTGAATCCAGTATGTTGTTGATCTTGAAGTTGCATATTTATCAACTGCAAAACAAGTCTTTACCTATAACTCAAAAGATCCCCGTGTTTGTTTACAAACACAGACTATATAAACTTTTCTTAATTTGAAGAAATGAAGGATTAAAGAGAGCGAGCAACAAACACTCCAAGGGAGTGTCCTCGCTACTTAAACTGTTTCTAATACACTAAAGACAGAAAACCCCAACAGTCAGTAGGTCATCTACTACTGGACCAGTCCCTTCAGCACAGTTAAGTGTTTCCGTCTAATATGTAAATATTCCAAATAAAACAAACCACTGCTCCTTCCCCAAAACTTTTTTTTGGAAAAGCTACCATATGAATACAGTTCTGCAGAACTCCTTAATTATTTAATCCTATTATTACACAGTTAAATGGAGCTCACCCAGCAACATATCCACCAAGCCTCAGCTGCGTAATGTCAAGGCATTTGATAAAACATTTCTCTCTTGCCATGAAGGACTCCGAAATGTGCTTCACTGAGACATGCAAAAAGAATTTTTCCCCCAAACCATCACTCATTTGGTCTGTTTCAGGCTTCACCTTTACTAGCTGAGAGATGCAAGGGTGGGAGAGGTGAAAGTAAATCAGAGCGTTTCAGTGCTCCCGGAGAAAGGGACTGGAACCACAGATCCTCTCTCCTTCCTCCACAAAGCGAAAGAAGCAGCGCCAAAGCTACCCGCACCAGCTACAATCTCATACACAGGGAATAAGTCAGGGCTTTCTAACCTCCTTGTTTTAGGGGAAAGAGCATTGAGCCCAGAGTCTTTCTAACCGCCTCAATGTAAGAAGCGGCAGTCCGAGGGCATCCCATACTGGCATCTGAAGGCACTTAATATTTTCAAAACACTATCACTCAGAAACGTAGATGGCTCCTTCTATCTATGGGTAAAAGAACAAGCTGAAGCCAAACATAAGCAGAGGGAGGTACTTGGCCACATTAGTCTGAAGGCTAGACTTGCACCATGTCATATCTAACAAAGCCAACTGCTGCTTACAAGTGTATGCATCTCTGATTTAGTTAGTCTACAATGCACAAATCTAGCCTAACACCACCTAAAGCCACAATGCTAGAGGCCTCCAATCACACTGGTCATGCTGGTTGCATTTAAGCTGCTGCTACACGTTACATATATTATGCAATTAACTGACGAATCTCACAATTAATTTAGACCAGCCACATGTGCAAAGACCAGTCACAGGTGCAAAGTAATGATCACACAATCAGCTGGAAAAAGTTGCAATAAATTTAGATTGGCCACAGGTGCAAAGTAATTATCACACCATAAAAAGGACTATCCAGCTAGAAAAAGAGCCAAGGAGCTAGGAAGTTGGTGCTTGAAAAACATGCAGCCATTTCATAGCTAATTTTTATCTAGCTTTAATTTGAATGTGTAGCAGGGCCCTATAGCTCAGAAACAGAGATGCTCCTAATCTACGGGTAAAAGACCCGAAGCCGCTGTGAGCAGAGGGGTGCTTAGCTGTGTCAGTCTGAAGTCAGGCTAGACTTGCATCTTGTTGGCTGATAAAAGTGGTATGTGATGATGCTGACTGCTACTTATGAAAGCTTATGTGTTTCTGGTTTAGTTAGTCTGTAAGGTGCAAATCTGCCCTGATTTCTCCCTGAAGTCAATGTTCCAGAGGCCCGCAATCACACTGGTCACATTGGTTGCACTTAGGCGGCTGCTGCACATTGCATATATTAACACAATTAACCAGTGAATCGCACAATAAATTTAGACCAGCCATACATGCAAAGTAATTATCGCACCATGCAAAGGACTATCCAGCTAGAAAAAAGTCAACGAGCTATAAAGTTAGTACTTGCAAACATGAAACAACTTAATAGTTGTTTTCCATCCAGCTTTAATTTGAACATGCAGCAAGACCCTATCACTCAGAAAGAGATGTTCCTTCTCTCTACGGATAAAAAAAATGACCCAGAGTCAAACCTGAGTAGAGGCGCTTAGCTGTGTCAGTCTGAAGTCAGGCTAGACTTGCACCGCACAGGCTAAGGAAATCAGTATCTGATGAAGTGGTGCTGCTTATGAAAACTTGTGCATCTCTGATTTAGTCTTTAAGGTATAAATCTACCCCAACTTCTGTCTGAAGCCAAGGCACCAGAGGCCTGCCATCACACTGGTCACACCAGTGACATTTATTGCCCCAAAACAGAGATGCTCCTTTTATCTATAGGTAAAAACGCAACCAGATGCCCAATATGAACAGAGAGGCACTGAGTTGCATCTATCTGGAATCAGGCTAGGCTTGCCCCCTCTCAGCTCCTGAAATTGGTCTCTGATGAAGCCAGCTGCTGCTTACAAAAAGGCTTTTCCCATCTCTAAGCTGGTCTATAAGGTGCAAGTCTACTGGGAAACCAAGACACCAGGGACCTGCAATCACTCTGGTCACATTTATGGCTCAGAATCAGAGATGCTTCCAATATCTCTGGGTAAAAAAAGACCCAAAGCCAAATATGAGCAGAGAGGGGCACTCAGCTGTATCAGTCAAGTCCAGCAAGACTTTCACCTTGTTGGCTAACTAAATCTGTATCCGATGAAGCGAGCTGCTTCTTGCATCCTGGCTTAGCCAACTAGGTGAAAGTCTTGTTGGACTTATGAGCAGAGAGGGGCACTCAGCTGTATCAGTCGTATCTGGCTTTTGCAGATCTACCCCGACGTCTGCCTAAAACCCATGCACCAGAGGCCAGCTGTCACACCTCTCACACTGGTTGCATTCAGGCAGCTCCTATACATTACATACACGGGTGAATCGCACAACCAATTTACACCGGCCACACACAGGCAAAGTACCCATCACACCCTAAAAAGCACTATCCAGCTAGAAAAAAGAGCCAGGGAGCTATCAAATCGGTACTTGCAAACATGAAACCACTCCACAGCCAGTTGCTACCCAGCCTGACTCGGAAGCAGGGCCCCAGCACCCGAGACGGACCCTCCTTGTCCACGGTCGGGGGAGGGAAGCCAAACCCCAGCAGTGTCAGGCCGAAGTCAGCAGACGTGCAAAGCATCGGCTAAGAAAACTGGTATCTGGTGAAACGGGGTGCAATGATACCATCTGATTCAATGACACCATCTGATGACAGGATCTGCTGCTTGCAAAAGCTTGGCCCGTCTCTGACTGAGCGAGTCTGGAAGGTGTCAATCGACCCCGACCCGTGCCTGAAGCCGAGGCACCAGCGGCCTGCCCTCACCCCGCACACGTTTCCTGCCCGCAAACACAGATGCCCCTTTCATGTCAACACCCCGGGCCGCAGGCGCTCGCGGGGTCAGGCCCGGCCCGGCCCGGCCCGGCCCAAAGGCAGCGGGAGCGGGACGCAGCCACAGCTCCCGCCCGGCCCGGCCCGGCCCGGCCCGGCCTGGCCCGTCTGTGGGGGGCCCGCGCGGCCCGGGTGTCCTCCAGGCCCCCGCCCCCGGCTCACCCAGCAGCCGCAGCAGCGCGCCCAGCAGCGCGGCGCCCCGGGAGCCGGCGGGCAGCGGCGCCGCGTTGAAGATGGCGTCGATGAGGAAGAGGCTGGGCACCCGCAGCGCCACCTCCAGCCCGGCCCGCAGCCGCGCGCCCAGCCACGGGGGGCCCGGCGCCGCCATCGCCGCGCGGACCGCGCTACCGCCCCGCCGCCGCCGCCGCGCCCGGGCCCCGCCGGGCTCCCCGCGCCCGAGCCGCCGCCTCCATGTTCCCGCGCGGATCCGCCCGCGGCGCTCGGGGCGGGGCGGGGCCGCCGCGTCACAATGCGAGGCCCCGCCCCCCGCTTCCTGCTGCCCCCGGAACGCGCCCGGGAAACCCCGCGGGGGCGGTGTTGCGCGGCTCCCAGGTCCCAGCGCCGGGGCCGGGGCGTCACTGCCCGACAGCAGCTCCGGCGTGTCGGAGCGTGTCCCGAGCGCCTTGCACCACCTGCTGCCATCCCCGACTGCCAGGCTCCAAAGAAGTTCCTCCAGTGGTTCGGTTTGGACGCAGAAAAAAAATATATAAGCAAATTTAACAAGTTTCTAACAGTTTCCCAAGAAAGTATCTTTCCCTTTCCCCCTTTTTTTGGTCCCTTTCTTTTTTATCCCTTTTCCTTCCATATCTTAATTATGGATGGTCCTTTTTTCCCCCTCGGGACTGGGTAGGATGCCTTTTCCATTAGTAAAACTTCCCTAATGTTTGAAACCGGGGTTGTCGACCAGGGGTGCAGGCGTTGGCGATGCGTAGGGGGTGCCCACGCACCCCCTGGCAGCACCAGCCGCGAAACAAAGTGCACTTCCAGTTTCGCCACTGGCTTGGCAATCAGCTGCTGGGGGACCCTCCGCCCAGTTGGCAATCTTGTGCCCCCCCAGGCTCAGGAGGCACCGATCACCTATGGATACACGTACCCTTGTGGGTACCTGGGAAGCCACGCACCACCCTGTGCCGCCACCTCCAGGAGCGGGGCCAGGGGGTGGCAAGGGCAGCAGTGCCCCTCTACAGTGCCTGGCTGGCTGGGTGGGGGAAGCTTGTATGCAGCCTGCGCTGCTGCTCTGTGGCTGGCTGCCAGGGGTACATTTATTAAAAAAGGTTGAAACCCCCTGTTTTAAGCCATGACCAGTCAGTGATTTTTGAGGGTACTTCTCTTCCAGACCTGTATGCTTGTTTTTAGTGGCAACGGATCACTGATGAGCTTTCAACTGAATCTAGCACTACACAGTTTGAGTCTGGCTCAACATACGGTTATGGGAAGGATGATCCCTCCCAGCACGCCCGCACCGCACTGCTTTCATGGTTTTAGTAACTCATCTAATTTGCGATCCCAAATCTTCCATACTCTGCCCCAGAAGTCTGCCTACATTGGCCATTTTCATAAAATTTCCTTCACGTGCCTGTATTTTTACTACCACGTTTTCTAAGCTTGTTTAGACACGGGAGACTTGGACGGTTGCTTCTGAGCGCGTCGTTCACCTTTGAGCGTTACCGTTGTTTTAGTGGGTTGTGTGGGATTTCCTGAGGGATTATATACAATCAATGACACACGGTGTCTAGATCACGTAAAAGAGAGGTGTTCTTTGAAATCACCTTTCCCTCCTCAAATATTGTCATTGATCTACAGCCCTCCAGGGTAATGGGGGTCTCTCCATTAATTTGATGGATTTAGATCCGGCCCAACTTTGTTGCCTCTGAATGACCCTAAGCTTTGTGCACCCTCACAAAGCTGAAAAAACACAGGCAGATTGCTAAGGAATTGGTTTTCAAAATCCAACACACATGGACAGAGTACTTTTTTTTAAAGGAAACCTTATCTCTGACAACAATTTCTACTGCACAGTGAAAGGCACAAGCTGGATCCAGTCTCTTCTGGGCCAGGCAGCTGCAGGGTGGCAGCTCCAGCTCGGTCCAGGGGCCAAGGCTAGAGCTACTGCCTGGCTGGGTGGAGACTGGAGCTATCCTGTGCTCAGTGCCCTGGGCAGGAGCTGGAGCCACAACCGAGGGTAAGCTGTGGCCAGGGGGGCAGTTATGGGGGGCAAAGGCACACAGGCAGGGCAGGCAGCAGGAAGGAAGGGGTAGGGGTCAGGTCACTTGACTCCCCCATCACCTGTACACCCACTTCCTGCCCCTTGCACTTGCTTGCCTTCCTTCTGCTGCTTGCACTGCTGGAGGGGGGGGAGAGTGGTGAATTTAAGAAGTCCTTCCAAAAGTTAGATTTTATACATGGAAAATTGTAACAAATTTATAAATGTATGAAATTTTAGGGGGGGGGGGGTCATTTTATATGCAACGTTGTCTTGGATTAGGGTAAATACAGGAACTAGTTCCAGGCCAAACTGAAGTTGCGGGTTTGTTTTTTGTTTCACTGGGGGATATGTGTATTTTTTATTCTGCTTTTCCTTGAAGATAGCTGAACCATTATGATTCAAACTTTCCAGAATAAATTTACTGCCAGGCAAGAAAGAATTTTACAAAAATGTAGGCATAAAAATGACTAAAACTCTTAATTATAGCTTCTCCTAAGCCTGGTACTTATAATAATATTGGCAATCATGTTCAGTTTGAAATAAAGAGCAATGTAAATCAAGCAGACTTGAGATGAAGTATATGAAATCCAGTTAATGCTCCTTTTGAAGAAGAAATAAATGGGATCAAAATGTATAGTTCTGACTAAATATAATATAATAAATTATATTGTATAAATAAATATGTATAATGAGCTATAATTCTGTACAAGATATATTGCAAATATTCATTGGTATATAGTATAATTTATACTGATGATCAGCTGCAAATTGTTCCCTGCAGGTGAAATCCTATGCCCACAGAGGACCTCATTAACTTCAATTAATATCCTCAGTGGTGCAAGTTCAGCTTGCAGTACAGCTTTCACAGTACAGCTTGCAGGATCAGAGCCTGCACTGCTGTTTGAGCATTGTCTTGATGGAAATAAAGGGAAGAAAGCAGTTGACTGGATTTTCAGAGTGAATATGCGTGTTTGTGAACAGCTCAGTAACATACAGCTCCAACCCACATGAACTCCTAAGGTATATTAATGCAACTAAATTGACTCAGATCAAATGAGCAGATACATTTTTGCATGCGTATTTCTGAAAATTTGCCCCAATATCTAAAATTGCTGCTGTTAATCGCTGAAGTAAAAAAAAAAAGCTTGCATTCTACTCTAGAAATCAGCATTAATATAGGTAGGATGTGTAAAGATGACACCTGCTGGATATTTACAGTTTTGCAATTGTGCTTTTCTCGTACGATGATCATTTGCAATAACAAACCACATTTTGTTCTTTTAGACTGATGAAACCTCACCAAAGCCAGTGGATCACACATATGGTACAGACTATATCACATTATTTCTGTAGTTAAGCCTAATTTAGCACCCCGATATAAATATTAAGGTTACATCTTATTCCTCCTTGAATTTATATTAACACTCCTAAAAAATGGTTTCCTTACATAGCCTAGGGATTTCTGTGGCTTCCTATTGATTTAACTGGCATATAGTGTAGACATAGATGCTCCTTCACCTGCCTCTTTCAAGTCTAGACCTCTTAACAAAGCAGTATGATGGAACAGGCCTTGAATATTGTACTGATAATGCATAGGACTGCAGAAGTAGAAGGAAACTTCTGGGTCCCTGATGCCATTTCCCTATCAGGCAACCAAGTTAAATCATGCCTTTCATAAACTGTGTGTCAGGTAATTGGAATGAAGTCTGGGGTTTAAAGAATGGCAGAAAGATGGAGCTTTCCATCTTGCTGTTGACTTACTCTGTGATACTACCACACATCTGACATGGTACAAAAACATTTATAATATTTTCAGAATTTTTTTTGTTTGTTTTTGACCTGCCTGAAAAATGACAAAAGTTGTTCACAAGATTTTTCCTGTATTTTTCAAGCAGCTCTGTTTTGAGATTCTTGGATTATAGGTGTCATACACAGACCATGATGGTTTATGTGAGCCACAGCTAGTTTAATAACTTCATTACGAACGAACTGAACATGTACAGGATACCAGTGCTGGAGCTCAAAATAACTGGTCGGCGTACACTCTCACATACTTCTCCTATCAGGCTTTCTATTTACTATCCCCTAATGAAGCCAGGTTTATAGGTCTCTGCTGCCTTACATAGTTGCCTCATCTATATCTGCTGTTGGAAACAACTGATGTTTCGTAAGGACTCCTCTTCTCAGTTAGGTGCTCCAAAGGGTCTTTAAGAAACATGACTTAGACCGGGTCAGCAGCCTGCAGGCCAGATCTGACCCATGAAGAGAGTGAATCTGGCCCATGATGGTCTGATCTGCCTGTAGCAATGGAAGGGGGTTCAACAACCAGAAGCATAACTTGGGGGGAGGCAAGTGGGGAACAAGATGGTCCCTACCCTTGGGAGCTGGTGCATGAATCCCCTGAGAATTGGCTCCCCTTGCAACAGCAGCATCATTTCTAGTGGCTTGGAGGGGGGGGGGGGGGGGAGGCTTGCATGAGGCTGATGCAGGGACTAGACCTACTAGGATGTGACCTTCACGCTGTCCAGGTTACAAACGTTATCCGGTAAGCCCGTCGGTGGTGTTCTGAGGGGTTTTGGGGACGGAGGCTGGGGAGAATAGAGATTGCCTGGTAGGTGGGATTGGTAGCCTGTTTCACAAGTTGTAGTCTGCCATTGGTAAAGGATTGCCAGCCCCTGCTTTAGAGGTCCCCTAAGGCTCTATGAGTCCATACTGCAAAACTACAAGCAGTTGTAAGATCCAAATTCCTACAAGTGAAGAGGAGGAAATGGGTGATGTAGAAGCCATCCTGCTACTGCAATTCTGTGTAAAGAGTGCAGCGCCTTACATTTCTATATTTAAACTCCCCCTGCTTCTGTAGCATTAGATACCCATGCACCCATCATGGCAGAGCCTGAATTGAATCCTGCTGATGAAGTTCCCAGAGCTGAACTTCAGTGTTATCAGTGTTGACTTGGAACAAATGAGGGTCTCAACAAAGCAGCTCCACTAATTTCAAAGCTCATTACAAATTATAGGGGGAACAGAGCAAAGGATTTTTGTTTCTAACCACACATTTCTGAACAGCCTGTAAGTATAGTCAGAGATCTTTTCTTTATGTCATCAAGGACTGATTTTGCCATATGAATCTAGCCATGTCACAAGAACTAAAAACCGTTCCTGTTTTTTGAAAGAGAGGCAATTCAAAATCAGTTTTAATCAATTTGCAAATGATAAAACAGTCGACGTCCTTCTGTATTTCAAGATTTCCTTTCTTCCAAAGGAATTTTCGGAACTAATAATTTGAAAATTATTTCCCATATCTTATTCTGTACAATATTTCATTCATCACCATCTTTTTCATACTAGAAAAAGTGAAATTCTTTGTTTAACAGACCCAAAGAAAAGAGAACCGTGAAAGGAAACTGGGGTTGAGGCTTTCTCTCTGCCATTAAATAAATTTAAAGTTTGACCATTGCTCAGTAACAATATTTTATTAGTGTGAGCTTCTTCTGCATGTTTAGTATGCAGATGTTTAGTGGATTTTTGGTTGTAACCGTGTTGGTCTAAGGACATAGGCAGGCAAGGTTCTTTGAGTAGATGTGATGTCTTGTATTAGACGAGCTGAGTAGTTGGAAAAAAGTGCTTGGCAAGCTTTTGGGTGCAGTCACCCTTTTGCAAGCATAGGGACTCTCTGCTGGTCTGGCTTGTCAGTCTGCTTGTCAGACCAGCAGAGACTCCCTATGCCTGATGAAGGGTGACTGTACCTGGAGGCTTGCTAAAGACTTTTTTTCCACCTGCTCATTAATAAAGGATATCACATCTACTCGAAGAACCTTGCTTGCTGATGTTTAGTGGATTATTTTTTGTAAAGGGACAAATTCTGTCCATAGTTATGCTTACCTAAATGTATGTATGTTATGGACTTGTAACTATTTGTACTGACTATGAGGTAAATAAAAGATTGTTAGTGAGAACTGCAGATAGAGACAGCATTATCTAAACCTGCATATTGTTTTGCAAGTTGGTCTAGATACACCGTTGTCGATGATACTAAAAGCATGCAAGATAATTAGAGACCAGCAGAATTGTCAGTTAAGGTTCGTATCTATTTTTCAGATTTTCTAATTAAAGACACTGGCCTGGGTCATGCACATACCAGTAAAATCTTTGCCAGACAATAGCTTATGCCTGCTTGCTAGAAGCAAAACAACTAGGACAGAGCAAACAAGAAGCGCGTTTAAAAAAGAAGAGAATTGAAAATAGCAGTGGTAAATACTTGCCGATATCATTGGGCAATCTTTCTCCTATTTTAAGAGTTGAATCGCTTGTCTTCTTCCCATTTGTATTATGCCTGGCAGCTTGTCTAACATCTTTCCCAACTGTAAGTTTGTCCAGTAAAAGGTATTACCTTGCAATCTTGTTTCTCACATAGGACCATCACAGCTACAACAACGCTTCTATTTTGCCCATAAAAGGCACTGTCTGTAAGATTCAGATAGCATTACTGTATTTATGCTTTGATCTTCATGGTTTTTCCCCTAAAATATGAGTCAAGAGTTTAGTTTTCACTTTTGAAATCAACCAAGCCTGAAAAATGATTGAATCTTAAATATATTGAGGGGAGCAAAAGTTCAATTGTAATAATTTGTCTGTGTAGAATTTCCCATTTCTGTTTCCCGCATGTCTAAGGTGGCCACTTACTGCAGTGTCTGAGTGCCTCTTATCTAGCAGTGCCCTTAAGTGAGCCAAAGGGCTTTCGGCCTCTCCTCCGGCAAAAAATCTCGCTCAAGAAAGAAACATTTCCAGAACACTTTTATGGTGGAAAGACAAAGCAAAGAGTAGTTTTCCTGAGACAGCAAATTTCTGAGTCCACCAAAACTGAGAATAACCTTTCTCCATTTTTCCCCCATACTCCAAGGTAGGGGTGAACTCTACATTTTCCCACACTGACTCCTTACTACAGAAAGATTGCAAGAGAGACGCTGGCCCTTGCCATATGGAGCTTGATGATTTTCAGCAGGACTGTCTGAAATAGATCCCTTATTCAGACAGCATGTGGAAGAAAACAGACTAATCATGATCAGAGGTCAGGAAAACAGACCTTATGGTGAGAGGCTGAGAGCTATGGGACTTTTCAGCCTGGAAAAGCGCAGGCTCAGGGGTGATCTGGTGGGCACCTATAAGTTTATCAGGGGTGTTCTCCAGGATCTGGGGGAACGTGTGTTCACCAGAGCGCCCCAAGGGATGACAAGCTCGAACGGTCACAAACTCCTCCATGACCGTTTCAGGCTGGACATAAGGAAGGACTTCTTTAATGTCCAAGCCCCCAAGGTCTGGAATAGACTGCTTCCGGAGGTGGTTCAAGCACCTGCTTTGAGTGCCTTCAAGAGACATTTGGCCGTTTATCTTGCTGGGATCCTATGATCCCAACTGACTTCCTGCCCCGGGGGCTGGACTCGATGATCTTCTGAGGTCCCTTCCAGCCCTAATGTCTATGAATCTATGAAATAATATAAAAATGCGATGGCTGGCATTTGAGTGTGACCATTCCAAGGACAGGATGGTTGTAGTATACACACAACAATTTTCTTCTAATAGATCACAAATCAACATTAGTTTGATTTTTAATAACAGTTTAGAAAGAAAATCCATTAATGGACTGTAAGTGGAGCACATTAAAGAGCAGGCAATGGAGGTGAAGACATTGATGTCACATCATTCTGACTTCTTGCCATGATTTGGATCTCATAGCTCTGGTATCAGAATGATGTAGTAAATAAAATACTGATCTGCTAGAGAACTGGCTCCTAACTAAAACAAATCTTAAATAGCACTGTACTGATATAATCTAGTCTTACGTATCCAATATGAACCCCCTTTACATTCTAGAGCAGTAGTGCTCAACCTTTTAGAGGAGAGGGCCAGGGGCTTGTGACCCAGATGCACCACTGGCCAGCATGGGCCATACATGGGAGAGAGTAAGCAGCACCTGGGGTGGGGGAGGGAAGAGAGCAGGGAAGGTGTGGAGAGGATCAGCAGCACAGGGCAGGGCAGAGAAAGTGGGGCTGCTTGCTGATGATTTCTTGTGCCATGGGCTAAATCTCGGCAGTTCAGGGGCCAGATCCAGCCAGCAGGCCATAGGTTAATCACTACTGTTATAGAGGTTTATGATTTGGTAGGTAGAGAACTTTAAATGGACCTGGTACTGATATCTGCTGACTTAGTTTATGGCTATTCTGCTTCCCTGCAGAACCCCCAGCCACTGTTGTAGAACAGTCTCTGCCCTCTACTCCCATTCTGTCTGCACTCAAGCCCAGCAATTAAGCAGAGTAGATGGCTCAAAGGGGTCCTGTGGTACAACCCAGCCCCTTACACCTGGCTTTACTTGTGCATATTTATGTATATCATATATTTAACAGTAGGTTTTCTGAGTCTTGAATGTAGTAACTTGATTAATTGAATAATAAAATGTGGAGAAATGTACCCGAGGGACCTGCATGCTTCATTTGCATGCATGTGGACACCAGGGAGGAAGGGGCCATGACGAGTTTTGGTTGTTATGTCCTGCTAGCTTATGCATAATGCTAACAACTGAGTGATAAAGCTCAGTCTTTTTAACTAATGAAACAGTGGGATTTCAAATGTTAATCTACTGGCATCTTCTAATAAAGACATCTGAAAAGCCTAAGCAACAAAATGAAAGAGTTTTCTTCCAACTGTAGAATGAGTGTTCATATATTTTTCTGGGGTCACCTGACCCCAGCAGTCTTTTCTGCCCAAGTGCAGGGGGGCTGGACCCTTCCAGCCCCTAACAACTATGAAACAACTCAGTAACAGACTAAGTGGAGTTGATCTTGCAAAATGGTATTTGCAGCTCAGTATACGATTGTTTATTTGCCAATTGACTAAGAAGTAGTGGATCAAGAAAGAAAATGAGATGCTAGTCCCCACAAATTTATCATCACAGGTCAGGAACTATCTAGCTGTTAGCTTGAGTAGTCCAAGCCACTCATAGTATGTCCAGACCATGTTCCTGCTGCTGCCAGGAGCACATGCTCTCAAGTGCCCCTTGGCCAGTTGCTTCCACTTGCACACACCAAACCCAGAAGTGTGAAAGTGAAGCTGCTTCAGGGGCATCCGGTCCAGCTGTTTTCCGGTGAGCCAATGGCTAAAGCCTTGAGCGTGGTTTCAGGGAAGCTCATGGAGCAGCAGCATTACTATATTCCTGGGTCTGGTCTGTGTGAATGAGACTGGGGTGGGGTGTGCTTGAGAGTATGTGCCTCCAGCTGTAGCAGGTACTCAGAGCAGATAGCCCCTTAGAGCAAGGGGTTGTGCCATCTTCAATTGCACATAGTCAGCATTGACTTCCAGTGTGTTTCTGTGGCAGAGCTGTAATTAGCCTTCCTTTGGGAAATGTTGCTTAATACATGGCAATGATATTCTACACTGGCTGAAGTTTCTAAGCTATTTTCTACTGTATCTTTATGTTAAATGTGTCTCTGTAAACTAATCTGAGTTGGGGGAAAAGGATAGTAAGACATGCATCTGAAAAGAAATAGTGATGTTCTAAACTAAATATATGTGAAGTAAAGCCTTCTTGGCAACTGCTGCAGTCAGTTATTTAGCAGAGAGGCAGTTAGCCATGGTAGTCTGAAGTCAGACAGAAGGCAGTGTAGATTTGCACCTTAGCAACGCGCTACATTGCTGTATGGTACACTACGGCGATGTAGCAATCTGGCAGATCTACACGTGATTGCCAGCTATGTCGCTGTAGTGGCACACTCCCTGGGTATAGTGCACTGCTACAGCAACGTAGCAGTGAAATCTAATCATGCCCTGCACACACCGCGCAGTAACCGCCTATACTGCGCCGTGCTTTAGCACTTCCAAAAGGTACTACCACCTGTAGCAACGTCACCGTATGGTGACATGAAGATGCACCCATAGAAAAATTAAATCAGAAATATCTATTAGAAACTTTTGTGAGCCTGGGCTCAATTCTTCAGATGCTGTACAGGCAACCAGGCAGTAACAGAAAAACACTTAATATTGCAAACCTAAGGAAGAAAAAGCAGACAGGATTCCTCAAGTAAGGTGTCCAGTCTGGGCTGAGTCTCACCCATTTCAGATTGTTTCTAATTTCCAGTCTGAGCACACATTGAAAAAGCCAGTCAATAGTACTGAGACGTAGAATTATTTTATCTGCATAGTGAATGCAACAGGACCCATATAGTCCATCTCCCCTGGTAGTCTCTTACATGTATCAAATGGGGAGGGTGACAAGATACCTCTATCAAGTCCTGCATGTGTCAGCAGTATATCATGGTCAATGAGGACAAAGTTAACTGATAGGTTTAATAGAATCAACATATACATCTGATTTCCGGCCAGCCTTAAGAACAAGACCAGGACACTCTTCAGTGGTGAATACAACTAGGTGTATGGCCAATGTATGGGAAATTCACTGTTGGAAAAAGCAACGTAATGCATATTGGAAGGAGTCATTTGAAATACCCATATACATTGCTGGGTTTGAATTTCAATACAACTACTCAGGGTAAAGATGGGTGTAATGGTAGGCAGCTCAGATGAAACCTCTGCTCATTGTGCATTAGCAGCCAAAAGATTCCTACAGAAAACATAGTTTCTCTTAACTTTGTAAAACACATTCAGAGAAGAGCAAAGCTGATGCAAATGGTTAGAAGCCTAAAGAAATTTTTGAATGAGGAGAAACTGGAAAAGTCAGGGCTGCAGTGCTGCCAATTCTCATGATTTTTGGCGTTGTTGTTAAAGTCTATGCTTTGGGAACATGAAAAACGTAATTCTTTCTTTTATATATATTTTATATTTATATATAAAAGAAAGAGCTATGTCTTTCACATTCCTGAAGCATAGACCTTAAAAACAATGCCAAAAATTACGAGAATTGTCAATATTGGGGCTGTTAGATTTAGGTCACTATTTTGCAAGCTGTTCCACACAGATGCACATGGATGGAGGACCCTTGTTAACTTCAGTGGGGCTCTGCACTGGTCCAGATTTATATTTGCATAGAGCAGCACCTCAGGGATGGTGGTATGGATGAGAGAATAGGAAATGAGGTGATAACAGCCCTGAAAAGAGAACAGAAACCAGACACTCTTACTTCCCTATTCTTCTTAATAAAGAACAAATGGAGAGTAAATGAAATTGAGAAATATTACCGTATGTTTAAAATTGATACATGGAAATACTTTCTACATAATACATAATTAGCTTGTGAAACTCACAGGCAGAAGACTCTGTTAATGCCAAGTGCTTAGGAAGATTCAAAAAGGGATAGGCATTTATATAGAAACATTGTATTAAGGAGATACCTTTCACCTTCCTTTGACCTATTCGATTTCACACTAGTCATGATCAGAGATGTGACTAGGTCAGTGATTCTCAACCACTGAGATCCTTGCAAGAGTGCCGTGGGGTACTACACCTGCTGGGTGTGTGAACTTGATTCACAAGATAAAATCAGAGCTTTCAGATAGGAATTCATGATGTTACAATCATTCTGACCTGCTGAAAACTAAGAACTGGCATTTTCTGCAGGGTGCCTTGAGTCTAACAAGGGATGCTCTAAGTCTAAGGAGGTGAATCTAAGAAGGTTGAGAACTATTGGACTAAGTAATCTACTTGTCTGGTTTGTAACTACACATTATGTTATGCTGGTGGGCTTTCTGATGATTGATTTTAAACATAATTTATTTGTAAAATAAATACATATTTATTTGTTTTCCTGAATTCGGGTATATATTATCCATATCCTCTTAAAATTAACTTATACCTTTACTATGAGCTGTGCATTTTATGTGGAATTTACAGTTGGGCATAAAATATTCATCTATTCTAAACCTGCAGAGGTTCCATCTTTATGGACTTTAATAAAAAAACTCTATGTGACAAATCTTTTCAATTGTAATCCCTCATCTTTGGGATGATACAAGACTGATATGAGACTCAGACATTTAGGAGAGCTGAGAAGATCAAAACTACTTATACTCTGAACACAAATCTGTCATCAGCTTAGACACTTTCTCAGAGAGCTAACCAGCACCAGATTACTCAGGACATCAGTAATAAATCATGTAATTAATACTAGTACCGAGTTACAGCACTAGATGACAGTTATTTTTGAGAGTAGCAGTTTGACTAAACTGCACAGGAATTAATATTTTTTTCAATTACAAATGGGGATCGACAAGAGCCACTTCCACGTAGTGATCCCTGGTAACATCTCTCATGACCAAGAGCTCCTGAATCGACAAAAATGCCAAAGCTCACAAAAATAAAGATATCGACACTGTTTTTGTCATACAAAAGAATTACAAATGATCTACTTTCTGGGATGATTCAAGTCTCTGTCCTAACCAGTGATTAAAGTACTTGTTTTCAGCCATTTTCTGAGAGAGAGGAATGGAGCTGGTCACTTGAATCTGCCGTAAAGTTACTTTTGTAAAAATCAGCAGTAAAAATATACCAAAGTACATTAAAGCAGTGCAGGTGCTGTCGGTCTTCCCCATCCTGGGGTTGCCATTTGCTAAGGGCAAACAGTCTAGTGGTGGTGAGGTGCTGTAGTAGTACAGCTATCCTGCAACAGTTGGTTGTCTGCTTGCTCTGAATCCTGGTACAAGTTACATCCCGCTATAAAACCAATGCAAATGACATGAATCTATCCAAGGCCTGAAAGCGACTGACCTACAGAGGCTCATAGCTTTCTGAACCAGTTTGTCCCTAAGGTGCCACACTGCCCTGTCTTCTTCATGGAAGAGGAAATCACAGCCTTGCTCCCTCTAAAAGCCTTCAGTAAAAGGCTTGCAAAATATTGCATCTAGATGGCAATAAGTGAACTCTGAGTATTAATCATTCATGATATTGCATAGGCAAGATTAGTGTAAAGAGCTAGTATTGGCCGAGGGAAGCAGCACGGAGCCTGCTCTTACAGCTGTTCTGCTCTGACATTTGACTTCAAAAGGAATTTCATAACTAAGATTATTTAAAACCTGCACTCTTGCAACCACTATGCCAGGGACTTGTGGAAAACAGACAGTGAAGTTATGTCACTAAGGGTAATATTTATGCTGGCACAAAAGGCAATACAAGGCATATGCTAAATTGAGGGCTTAGGATGGGTTTAAATCAGTGATTCTCAACATTTTTAGACTCAAGGCACCCCTTGATAGACTTCAGGCATCCCTTGGTAGCCTTGATACACCCTTGGAAAATACCCGCTCTTAGTTTTCACTTATTTTTTGACTACAGAAAAATAATACAGCAATTCTGTTGCAAAGAACTGAGAGAGACTACAACAGGCCAGGATGTTTTTAACACTATGGATTCATTCCTATTTGAAATCTCTGGGTTTATCTTGTGAAGCATATTTGCACACTTAACAGTACTAAAATTGCCACAGCATCCTGGTGGAGAATCTCTGGGCTAAGTGATGCATTAGGATGGTGCCTTTCTGTACTGCATGAATTTCAGCCCTTGATGAAGAGCCAAACTGCAGTAGACAATATGCCTATGCAGACAGCAAAATTATTGATGGGAGTAGGAATGGTTAGTGGCCTTCTGCCTCTTGATTCCCCAATCTCCAAATGTAGCTTTGAGATCGCTTCGAAGGTACTACATAATTGACACCAAGGAATGGCATGTTGGACAGGGGGAAGGGGTGGGGAAACCAGTATGACGCTCTTGCATATGAAACCATTACTGGTCACTGGTGGTCCCTGTAAACATGCCATACCTTCCAGATCAGATGTGTGGAAATCAGAGATTCCATTGAGTGAATGATTTTGAGATTTTAAAATTGAGAAATGACAACCAAATCAGAATGAAATGAAACATTTCTCTGCAAAAAAAAATCTGAAACAATTACATTTCAGATCAAACAAAATGTTGTTATTATTATGTAAAATGTGGATGCTGTATATGCTGTTATATGTTAAAACATAATACACAATACAAATAAATGAAAATTTATTTCTAAATAACCGAAAAGGTCCTATCAAAGTCTTTCTGTCTGGTTCTTCCCCAGGTTATTACTACATTTGAATTTAAAATGGTGCTGTCATTGTGTTCTCTCAAGCAGAATAGACTGCATACTGACATACGGTTCTGTGCCTCTTGGTGGAGTTTGACTTTTTCCTTACATTTACCAGAATTTAGCTCTATTCATTTATATTTTAATGTAAGATATTTGAAAATCAGTTTCTTTTTAGGCCAAGTCCTGAGTTGAGTTCCATTTTTCTATACAGCAAATAATAATTTCAGAGATTCAGTATGAAAAACAGCTTTAACTGAACTCACATCCACACACGTGAAGGAACTCCTTTTCAGAAATGTATTTATTTGTACATTTTAAAATTTAGAATCTCAGATAGTTCAAGGCCCCACTTATTTCTGCTCTTACTTACAACTCCAAGAAATCTTATGTTACTTACTTAGGTCTGAACTGCACCAGCTACCCTAGCTTCAATAATCCATTTGTCCATTTCTTTCTATGTTTTATCCATGTTGACCTTGGCATATTGAACATTTTTCCCAGTCCCATTTCATCTGAATTCTACTCTATGAGTTAAAAGTCCCTCCTTCTTCTGTGACCACAAAGCACATGAAGAATAGAACAGTAAGGCAATAATTATAGTATTTCTAAAAATACCAGATATTTCCACCTGCCAGTTCTGACTCTGTGTTGTCTACACTGTGTTGTTGTTTAGATCATAAACCGTTTCGGAGAGATACTCTGCATTTTGTGGCTTGCTCTTCCCCTTTCAGCCACTTGAAATGGATGGATCAGTTCCTAAACTAGTTAGCATGGCCTGTCTGGCCAGCTATGTGATTCATAGGCTTTAAGGCCAAAACGGGTCATTATGATAATCTAGCATGATCTCCTGCATGACACAGGCCATAGAATTTCACTCAGTAGTTTATGCATGAAATAACAGTGTAGCTGAAGTGAAATGTATCTTCAGTCTTTCTTTGAAGACTTCAGCAGATGGAAAATTCATGTAGGAGATCATGTATGTTGTATCTGATCAGATGGGCTCTTTTTTCCCAGTTTACAAGCACCGTAAAGCAGTGCTTCCCAAACTTTTCCCCAGCATTACCCCATTTATGACCCCATTTCCTCAGCATGGCCCCTCACTCCCAACTCGCAGCTCCTCACCCCCCTAGGTGCCCTTCACACCCAACCCACTGCCTCACACCACACCTCAGCCTTGCCAGTGCCCCTCACTCCCAACCCACATCCCCCTGGCCCTGCTGGTGCCCCTCACACCCAACCCATAGCCCCCAAGTCCCCCAGGACCTACAGCCCCAGCAGCACCTGAGCTCCTGCTGCTGCCCATGGGAGGCAGCAGCTGCTGCAGCCAGAGCAAAGCAGGGAGCCTGGCATTTGTGCACATGGCATCCCCTACCTCCCATTGCCCTCCCGTGCTCCCCCAAGCCCTAAGCAGCCCCTTGCAGGCTAGAACTCTGCCAGCCTGCAAGGGGAAACCCACATTTTCTGCATTTTCTCCTTTAAAGAGAAGATCTGAATTTTTCCACAGCAAATGGAAAACTGGGATCCCTATTTATTGTGACCCCATCTGCTGGTGTTGCGACCCCATTTGGGGTCACGACCCACAGTTCCGGAACCTCTGCAATAAAGTTTTCTAGAATGGATCCTGCAATGCGACCGACTCCAGAGACTCAATGCCCTGCGGGAGAGGGCTAAATGGTGCAGGAGGCATACAGGTCCCCATGAAACAATGCCCAGGAAGGGCTGGAACCCTGAGGTACTTATCTGATGCAGGTGCAGGAGCAAAGACCGCAGAGCAGCAAGCAGCATTATCTCTGTGGTTCATAAGCAAGTACTCATTGCAGTTGGGCAGGCATGTCAGGCACGACATCAAACGCCCACGCCAGGAATCCATTATAAGAGACACAGCAGAGCCAAACAGCAGGGAGGGTGAAGAAAGCTCCAACACTGCAGACTCTGGAAAGCCTGAACCATGGAAGCACCAGGCAGGTTCTACAGCTGGGATACCCAGAGCGGTATCCTGCCCCCTCAGGACCCAGGACCACTTTGAAGAGGACGTGTCCTGGATCACAGCAATTGCATCCAGTTCAAGGGATCATAGAATCATAGAAGTAGGGTCGGAAGGGATCTTGTAGATCTTCAAGTCTGACCCCCTGCCTGGGCAGGAGGAAAACTGGGATCTGTCAGAACTGATTAGTTGAGTGCCTCAGTGCAGTGGAACTTTCTAGCACAAGGCACGGTGATATTTAGTACAAGGGAATTCTCGGCGCGGTGGAGAGCCCCGGCGTGGGAAGGTTCCCGCCACTCATATGCAAATTCACACATTACTATTGGCCGGTTTTAAATTATTCCTACATGGCCACTAGCAATTGGCTCGATAGCCGTATAAAAGGTTGGAGCAGTTTCCGCCCAGGTTGGAGAACTCCGTGCCCGTCTCGGAGTGGAACCTGGCGGTCTGATCAACCGCCGACAACCCCCCGTCAACGACCCCCCCAACGTACCCCCGTGTCCTGCATGCTCGAGTTCAGACCCGGTTTAAAGATATCTCGTCTAATCCTCGGTTAAACTGCAACTGCAGTTTGAAGTTAACTTTCTTCCTACGCTGTACATCTCGACAGTGTAAGTAAAGCCATCTTTGTTTGAACCAGTACGCGTTTGTGTCTAATTCTACTCCAGCGGTCACAAGTACCCATCTGTACGTTCTGGGTTTGTGGCCACAACCCAGCCGACCTCTCCCGGATTCTCCCTCCCCTTTTGGTCACCACAGGATCAAATGACCCCAGCCAGGTAGGCATCAAGCTGCTTCTTAAAGACTCCCAGGGTAGGAGCCAGCACCACTTCTCTTGGAAGTCGGTTTCAGATCCTAGCCGCCCTGACTGTGAAGTAGTTCTTATGGATGTCTAATCTGAACCTACTCTCTAACAACTTGTGGCTGTTATTCCTTGTTATCCCGGGGGGGCACTAGGGGAAACAAGGTGTCCCCCAAACCCTTCTGGTCCCCCCTAGTGAGTTTATAGATGGTCACCAGGTCCCCCCCTCAGCCTTCTCTTGTGAAGGCTGAACAGGTTCAGGTCCTGAAGCCTCTCATTGTAGGGTCTGCCCTGCTGTCCCCGGATCATGTGGATAGCCCTCCTTTGGACCCTCTCAATGCTGTCCACATCCCTCTTCAAGTGGGGTGCCCAGAACTGGACACAGTACTCCAGCTGTGGCCTGACCAGTGTCGCGTAGAGGGGGAGGATCACCTCCTTGGCCCTACTTGAGATGCACCTGTGGATGCATGATAAGGTCCGGTTAGCCTTGCCGACCGTGACCTCGCATTGTTGGCCCATGTTCATCAATGATGACTCCAAGATCCCTTTCTGCCTCCGTGGTCTCAAGAAGGGAGTTTCCCGTCTTATAAGTGTGCTGCCGGTTACTACTGCCCAAGTGCAGCACCCTGCACTTGTCAGTATTGAAATGCATCCTGTTTTTGTTAGCCCACCCCTGCAACCTATCCAGGTCTTTCTGTGGTTTTTCCCTCCTTGCTAACGTGCCCACCTCACCCCAAATTTTGGTATTATCAGCAGTTTGAACAGGTTGCTTTTCACCCCGTCGTCCAAATCGCTGATAAAGAAATTGAACAGCACGGGCCCAAGGACCGAGCCCTGGGGGACTCTGTTGCCCACTTCCCCCCAGGTCTAATATGACCCATACACCACCACCCTCTGAGTACAACCCTTCAGCCAATTTGCAATTCATCTGACTGTGTAGGCATCGATGCGACAGTAGCCTAGTTTTTTAATGAGGATGGGGTGGTCAACAGTGTCAAAAGCCTTGCTGAAGTCCAGAAAGACTACATCCACGGTGACACCTGCATCCAATGCTTTTGTGACCCAATAGTAAAAAGCAATCAGGTTGGTCTGACATGACCTGCCCCTAATAAAACCATGCTGGTTGCCCTTGAGCATCATCCCTGATGCCGACCCATCACAGATGTGCTCCTTGACGATCTTCTCAAAGAGTTTCCCCAGGATTGAGGTATGACTGACGGGTCTATAGTTGCCTGGGTCCTCCCTCCTCCCTTTTTTAAAGATGGGGACCACATTGGCTATCTTCCAATCATCTGGCACCTGGCCCGAGCACCACAAGCGCTCGTAAAGCCATGCCAAGGGCCCTGCAATAACCCCTACTGGCTCCCTCAACACCTTGGGGTGGAGAGCATCTGGACCTGCTGATTTGAACATGTCCAGCCCCTCCAGAAGTACTCTAACCTGCATGATGCATGAGTGAGGCAGGGGCATTACTGTTTTTCCTTTTCTTTGTTTTTTCTTCTCTTTTTTCTCTTGTGCTGGACTGTATCCCAAGAAACTCGGGTCAGACCTATGCCTGTGGACTGAACCAATTAAAGGTGTTAGGTTTAGAAGATGAGTTCTGAAATGTATGTTTTTATTGAAGGAGGAGTGCCTGATAGAGTCTCATGGACTCCCAGTATTTATTAATTAATTGAAGGATTACTTAATTAAGGACTTGAGTTAGACTGTTGCAGGTTATGAATTGATTTTTGGCTTCCTTGCCTAATGAGTTTGGTTCATGGACCACAGTGATTTACGGATCAGGAAGTGAAAAAACCCTTTCCCACATTAATTAATTTTGACAAGATTTTGATTGACAATGCTCCTAGAAGAAAGGCACTTAGAGTAGTCACATGAGGGACATCCCCATGATCAGGGCCCCAACAAGAACAAGGAAAGCAAAGGAAAAATATTATGACTTGGTTGGTCTTCTGTAATTTCTACGCCAAACACCATCAAGCTGATGAGCCATGGTTGGCATGTGGATGGGGTGTACGGGAGGAGGAGCCCCAGGAAACACCTGTGACTAGAGCGGACCCCAGGGTGGTCAACAACCTATTTTAAACCTCCCTTTTCTTCTTCCTTTTCTAAGATCAAAACATGGCAGGCAAGCAGGGGGACACCTCCAAAGGTGAGAACAGTCAGCATACCAACATATCTGTGAGACCGGGGGCTTGAGCTGGCATAGAGCAGTCCCGCACTGTGTGCCACCTGCTAATTTTGCAAAGGCAGGTACAATGGAAACAGCTTCTAGTTAGTTAGGAAGCTCACTGCTGTGCTTTGCCTTTTATTAGTCATATCAGATATTTTCAGTGGAGTCTGACAGCACATAAACTGCCTGGGTCCAACTTTGAAACTTAGTAAATGCTTACCAAAATGTTTTACAATAATTTGTCAACTTTGGGCTCACTTTCAAACAATATTGATTTCATACTAATGCTAATGAAACTTGCCATATACTGAGGAGGACCTACAAATGGCCTTTATCTGATTCTCCCAAGCTTACCAGTGTCTGGGACTGACCCTTAACATTTGAAAAACAAAGATGCTTCACCGGCTGCTCCAAGACAATTAACTCCCCTGGCAAAGATCCTCACTGATGCTCAAGAACTGGAGAATGCTGAACACTTTGCATACCTCAGCAGTCATCCCTCAAGGAATGCCAGCATTGATGAGGAGATCCAGTATAGGATCCAATGTGCCAGCTCTGCCTTTGGAAAATTGTGTCATTGTGTGTTCAACAGTCACAACATCAGGACTTGAACAAAGCTCCTACTATATAAGGCTGTGGTAATCCCAGCTCTTCTTTACAGCTGTGAAGCCGGGGTGACCCATAGGAACCACCTGAAAAGTCTGGAATGCCATCACTAGCACCACCTCCAGAAGATCCTTGGCATGAAGTAGGAGGATCATTGCAAAAATGCCAGTGTCCTTACTAATGCTACCACCAGCATAGAAGCGTTGATTATTCAACATCAGCTGTGGTGGACAGGGCATTGTGTGTGCATGCCTGATGTACATTTACCAAAACAGCTGCTATACTCCTAAGTCAGCCAATGACAAAGGACTTGCAGGGGCCAGAAAAAAATGTTTCAGGGACACCCTGAAGGCATACATAAAGAAGTGTAGCATTGACATCACAAATTGGGAAAAACTAGCCCAGGACAGAGCTACGTGGTGATGCCTTGTGAGAGAAGGTACATCTTACTTTGAGGAAAACCTTCTCACCCTTGAGGCAGAAAAATGACAGAAATGGAAGGAAAGGAAACAAGACTGAAATCTGTGGTCACACCCTCCCTTTAACCACCACCTGTGGCATTTGCAGAGAGTCTGTGGCTCTAGGATTGACCTTCTTAGCCATCAACAGATTCATCTACAACCTTTTACTTGACCCCTGGGAGTGATCGTCTTTGATCATGAGCGATTGCTGCTTCCACCACTGCTGAATGACACTTGTGGTTATAATGCGAAAGTACATGAATTTTGATTGTTTAACCTAAATAGCCTTTTTTCAAGCCTATAACATTCAAACCTAAAGGAATACTTGGGGAATGTGAATGCTACAGATACAAACAAAAGAAAATGTTCACATAAATCCATGTGAACCAAAACTGAAAAGTTTTGCACAACCCTGGAGCCAAATTGATCCCTGATGTAAGTAGAAGCAACTTTTCTGACAATAGAAATCAATGCTTAATTTAGGCTGTTGTTATTATTTGTTTGTGTTTGTCAACAATAAAAAAGTGTATTTCATATAGGAACTTTCATTAATCATGAATCTAAAGTCTAACCAACCAGTATATGTACTCTAGTGTGACCACAAGATGGCAGGCTTGCTTTGTACGAAAAATTAAAATATTTTTCACAACTTTTTATAGGTTTGGCAGAACTGTCAAATTGGCTTACATTCTTGTTTCAGAATAAAAGTATTCAAGATATTGTGACCACATATTTTTGTGCAGTTTTTATTATTCTTAACATTTTTAACTTTTAAAGATAACAAGATTTGCAGTAATAGAACTTATAAACCATTTGAAAAGAAAACAGAAGAATAAAACTATCCTGTAAATATTCATAACCTAATACATCTAAAATTATATTACCATTTCCAGCTCTGAGGAAGTTGTTTTTTCTGACACATTTCGTAGACATTAGGGCTGGAAGGTACCTCGGAGGATCATCGAGTCCAGCCCCCTGCCCCGAGGGCAGGAAGTCAGCTGGGGTCATAGGATCCCAGCAAGATAAGCATCCATTTTTTTCTTGAAGGTGTTCAATGCAGGTGCTTGAACCACCACTGACGACAGGCTGTTCCAGACCTTGGGGGCTTGCACAGTAAAGAAATTCTTCCTTATGTCCAGCCTGAAATGGTCTTGCAGGACTTTATAACTGTTCGACCTTGTCATCCCTTGGGGCGCTCTGGCGAACAATCATTCCCCCAGATCCTGATGAGCACCCTTGATAAACTTATAGGTGGCCACCAGATCACCCCTGAGCCTGCGCTTTTCCAGGCTAAAGAGCCCCAGGGTTCTCAGCCTGTCATCGTAGGGTTTGCTTCCCTGATCTCTGATCATGCGCGTGGCTTTTCTCTGGACTCTCTCAAGCTTCTCCACATCCTTTTTGAATTGTGGAGCCCAAAACTGAACGCAGTACTCCAGCTGCAGCCTCACCAAGGCCGAGTACAATGGGAGAATTTTCTGGGCTACAAAAACCTAGGGACTAATACCTGCTGCAATATCTTTGTGTTATTTTTATTTTATCTTTTTATAATTCATCCAGGGCTTCAAAGGACAAGAAAGAAGCAATAAAATCTGCGTTTGTTTAAATAATATTACTCTTCCCCTCTCAATAGCAAAGAACCACTGTCTGAATCATTTTCAAACTCCCAGAAATCCTTTATGCTTCCTTGGAAGTAAAAGAAGAAACCCTGCCTAATTATCTTCCCAGGTAGTGGTGGTTCAATGTAGCTTTTAAAGTTTATCAATACTGTTCCTGACTTGCTAAGATATGTGTCTGCAAAGCGAAATAAAGCTCTTGCTTTCTCCAGGTCTTGAGCTTTCATTCTCTGCAAGATGCCAATCCCTTTCAGCAGCCTGCTAGTTATGTGTTTTTTAGAGAAAGAAAGATCAAAGAAATGTGTCTGAGAATAGTGTGTCATCAAGTCAATGCTGGCTCTTCGTTTCGGTGGGAGCTCACTCCAGCCTTGGACTTGCCTCCTGAGAAAGCTCTGTCCCCTGGACAGACAAGCTTTACCCTTCATGGCATGTTCCATTGCACCAAGGGAACTAAAGCTGTAGATCACAGCACATGTCCTGGACCTTTAGTCAGTCTTTTGAGTACCTTGTGCTCAGGCCATCGAGTGACTTAAAGGAATGGACAGACACCTTGACCTTGATTAAATATTTTCTGAGAAGGTGATACAGGGTGCAGAGGACAGGTTTGCTATAGAGAGTTTTGCTGAGGAAGCATAGTGCAACACTATCTACCAGCTGGTATATTAAGAAATGAAAACTTTGTTTTACATACACTTGGGTTTCTCTTTATGCGAATTCGTTTTGTGCAAATTCGCTTATATGTGATGACCTTATTTATACCAGAAATTCACTTTGTGCAAGAAAAATTAAATCTTATACGATGAGGCATGCAATGTGGCTATGCAGTGATGTGAGTGAAGTAGAGGTGCACCGATACATCGGTCCAATATATCTATATAAAGAAAATTGTCTATATTGGATATCGGCCCGATGGGGCCAATAATTTGGCCGATAAATCCCCATGCTGCACGCAGCCGCAGCGCAGCATGCAGCAGAGCCGGCAGCATGGATAGCTGCCTCCAGCTGCTAAGTCAGAAGGGGTGGGGGCAGGGAAGGGGCAAGGGGGTGCAGATCAATGCCCGCAACAGTGAGGGTGGGGGCAGGGACAAGGGCAGGTGCTGCCCAGCTGGGGGGAGAGGGGGGCATTGGATGGAGCTGTGGCTCGTGAGGTGGGGGCAGCTCCCGCCACTGCTTGCACCCCGGGAGGGCGGGGGAAGGGGGGACATGTACCCCCGGATGTGCGTGGCATGGGCTGCTGCTGAGGGGTGGAGCCAGAGCCGGCACTGTGCGGGGGTTTTCTTGCCAGGGGCTAGGCTCGGAGCAGTCTCTAGCAGCACTGGGAGGAGGCTGCAGCCACCCCAGATTTTCCCACAGCTCCACTCCCAGCCCTGCACCACCTCCCAGTGCAGCCCCGACTGAATGCCCTGCCTCCACCCAAGTGCCAGGAAAAGTATTATGTGATTACTGTTTGAATTTGTCATGGTTTTTTGGGGGTGGGGGGGAGGGCAGTAGAGTGAAGCTGGTACATGTCCCTATTAATTATGTGTAATAATGGATTTGCTTTATGTGAGGTTTTTTTGGAACGCAACCCTCGCATAAAGAGAGACCCGAGTGTACACTGCATCACTAGAGTCCAGCCAAGAAACGAGGAAAGTATGGATAGCGGATGTTAAGTCATTGTTGATTAGGATGGAATCCATCTCTTATTCAACTGGAAATGGTAAGAAGCATTACTCAGATTCTGCTACATGACAGCTTAGCATCAGTGAGAAAGCCACCAAGCAGGCCGAAATAACAAAAGATTTTATACTGGCTTTACACTTTTTAAAATGAGTTTCCTTGCCCAGATGCCTGATCATCTTGTTCTGACATCAAACAGCTGTGCTTCATCCATGAGCTACGAGCATTGGGCCATCTTGGTGCTAACATAGGATAGGTAGAGCTGTGTGCCATTTCTAGCCCCTCAGGCTATGTCACCATACAGGTTGATCTGGTGGCTCCATGTTGGAACACAGCAACTGATCCTTGTCGTCTCCCACAAGTGAGGGGGCCAATAGTAGAGGTACCGTTTCTCTTTCCTACTTATCATATGCATTTCTCCAGAAGGACCTTGAACCATTAAGGCTGCTCTTGAAGTCCTATTTACCTCTCCTGCTGTTCCCACTTCAGTGCAACTGAACAGCTGGTAACAATACAGAGAATTGTTTGTGTAAAAGGGATAGTGGCAAGAGAGGGTCTCTGGAGGGAGAGGGACAACAGCCCAGTTGAAAGGATATATTATGTTCATATTTTTACCATGACATGATTTTAGTTGTCCTGCCTGTCTTATGATGCAGACATTTTGGGGAGTCCAAAGTTAAATGAACAATAGAACGAAACTTTGAAATATACGGGTTTCTGAAATTCTAAGGGGAAATATAGATTTATATAGCTCATTTGAACATACACTATTCTAGAGCACCTGTCAAGTTTTTCATCAGAATTAGGATATTTTAGATGCATGGTGGGGGGAACCAAAATTAAAAAATAACCCATTTAAAATTCCCTGAATTTGTGTTGAAAATACCATTTATCTTACTTATCTGCAGCTAGAAGTATACATTCTAAAACAAATGGTATTGGTAAGACAGATGATGGTTCTAGTTCTTTACTTAAAATAATAGAGATTTAAATGATTTAGAAAATGACTTTATTTTAATCTGTTCAGGTTTATTCACCATACTTTAAGAAATATGTAGACAAATTGGACAGTCTAAAAAAGAGCAAGAATGATAAGGCAAGGTTGAAAGGACTGGGACTTTTTAGTCTTAAAAATTGTCTGTAGGAAGACATGAGAATATATTTAAGTGTTAAAAGTTGTTCACATTTGAAGCAATAGTTTTTGCTGGTAATCTTTATTGAACCAGCTATATACTTGGGAGAGATATTAGATAAGCTTTTGGGCACAAAGTGCTCTTCCTCAGGTCTGGGAAAGAAATAGGTAAGTTCACCATTAAAAAAACCCTCTTGGTTGGGAAAGAAACAGGTACAGCTCTCTATTAACAAAAGCCCTTTGTGTCTCAGGGTGAGATTACACATTACAATTAGACCACGTTAAAGCATTTAAAAATTGAATGACCGCATATTAAGTCTTGTTAACAAATGCTAAGTGCCTTTTAGATGTCTTAAAGTCATGCCACTACAGTCAAGGATTATCTCTGAGCTGTGCTACCTAATTTGAGTTAGCTAAGTTAACTTCTAGGTGTTCACCTGGGATAAAACCACTGATTTGCAGTCCTCCGGTATCCCAGGAGGCATTGCTCCCAGGTGGACTAGCTATCATCCAGGAGGTTGTGGCCCTGGATTTACAGCTGGGAACAGCTGGATAACAAGTGGGTGGGGCTGGGGTGAGTGGGGAGGGAGGGAAAAGGGATGAAAGGTATAGGAAGACATGGGGTAGAGGTAAGGGGGATTGGAGGGAGGAGGGAGTGGGCAGGGGGGACTGGGTGGGTAGGTGGGGAGCTGCTTGGCTGCTGCTCTGTCTGTCCCACAAATCACCCCCTAATCCCCAAATCATCCCTTCTACCCCCAGATTGCTTCCTTGCCACCCCACATGCCTCTTCTGTCCCCTATTGGCTCCTCCACCCCCAGATCACTATTCTACTGCCCCAATCAGCCTGAGAGTGGTGGAGGTGCCAGTAGGCCCTCTCTGCTCTTGGGGTCCTTGCAGACCATGCCATCCCTGAGTGCCCAGATCCAGCCTCTGCCAGGCCCTGCAGCTCAAGGGAAACAGGGGGTGGGGGTGAAGGAGGCAAGGAGCTGCCAGACAGTTGCAGAGCTTGGTGGGGGCTGGATCTGGTTGCGTGTGAGTGATATATGCTGCAGGGAGCTTGGGAGCCAGCAGGGAGGGGGAAATCTGCTGCTGCTCTCAGGATGATTGGGGTATCAGGGCAGAGATTCAGGGGTAGAGGGGCCAATTGCAGGTTGGAAGGGGGAATCCAAGGGCTGATGGAGGGCAGAGGGAACAATCCAGGAAGCACAGGTAGGGTCTTCCTACCACCTCCTCCTCCCTGGCCTATATTGTGGATAGAGAGCCAGCAAGCACGGCAGGCATGGAGTAGACTTGCAGCCTCTAGCCACACACCTCTGCTCACCAGCTCTCTAGCACAGGGGTGGGCAAAATAAAGCCCATGGGCCAGATGTGGCCCACCAAGCACTTTCATCCCTGCCGATGGCGCCCATCAACAAATTGTGCCCTGTCCAGTCCTTCTGCACACATGTACACACACTTCGAAACATAACCTATTACATCTTGCTCCCACCCTTGTGGGTGGAAGGACCTGGCCAAGTCAGCAGGCAGCTTCTGGGTGGGGCTGCTGCATCAGACCCTGGAGACTTGCTCAGCTTCTCCTGCCACCAGGTTGCTCTGAGCAGCAGGTAGGGAAGCGGCGTGGGTGGGGCTGCAGCTGGGTGGGAGCGTGGATCATGGGGCTAAGGCTGGCAGCATCATGGAGCCTGCCCCCAGGGGGGGTGGCAGCAATGCAGAGCTCGGGTGGACAGGCCTTCCTTCCCCCCCCACGATATACACAGGCCCCCCACCATGCACACACATACACTCCATACTCCAAAATATTCAAGACTAAGAATTTATTTTTGTATTATTATGCAATCACCTCTATATACATTACACAAACACAAATTATGAGAAAAATATTTTTTTGTAATATAATTCAGTTCTAGTGGGTGTTTGACTTTTAGTGTATGATTTTTTTTTTCTGGTTCTAAGATGGCAAATCCCCCTCTTAGAAGTATTTCTGGGGGGCAAGGAGAGGGACTTCCGGTGGCAAAAGTCAGGGTTTAGGGGCGGGACTTCTGGTCCCAAGATGGCAACCAGGGGCAGGGCAACTGTCAAGGGGCGGGGCTACCCATGCGGCTTTCGACAGCTCACTAAAACTCTTGAAGCAGCCCTCCACCCAAAATAATTGCCTGCCCCTGCTCTAGCAGGTCTGAGCAGTGCCAAGTAAAGAGGGTATTAACTCTGACTGTGACTGATAACTCGTGCTAATTAACCTTAATGCAGAATAACATTCCTTAGAATGAGCACTTGCTAACTCTAACAAGTCATCTTATCCTTATATATTTCCTGGCCCATCAGAGCTACAACATTTCAGCCCCATTACACATGACAGTAATCAGTTATTCAAGTTGGATGAAAGTAGGACAAGAAGTAATTTTCTTACTTTTCTGCATTAAAGGAGATTTTGGTTATGTATTAGGGAAAAAAGGCCTTTTAATCATATGGGTAGTTGAACACTGGAACAGGCTACTTAGAGAGGTTGAGCATTATCTCCCTGGAGGTTTTTAAGGATAGGTTAGACAAACATATGTCAGGGATGATTTAAGTCAGGGCTGTCCACTGGCATCCTGTGTGTCCTAGTCCAGGTACTGTTCCCACCTAGGGTTACCATATGTCTGGGTTTTCCTGGACATGTCCTCTTTTTTAGACCCCTGTCCTGAGTCCAGGCAGGTTTTTAAAATAACAGAAAATGTCTGGGTTTTCTGCTTCTTAACCAACTAGCTCAAAATAAAGAGTGAGACCTTTGTAAGAGGGGGCAAGGCAAGACGCTGCGTTTATTGATTTAAGTGCTTAGTGCACACACACACACATGCGCGCACACACACACGCACATACACCACATTAATTCCCTGATTTCTGTTCTGTGCTGCTATACGTTACCAATCTCACTGGTGCTTGAGTCAACTTAGTGGCCAGCAACGTTGATCATGAGTAGGAGCCGGGCTTCTGCCAGTCCATCTCATCAGGTGAACCGATGCTCCATAATGATATGCAGAACAAGACCCAAAATTGATATGTCTCGCCCCATCTTTATAGCCTTGTCAGTTCATCCAGTCCTCTGGGCTTTTGCTGTGTTATCATTGTGTTCCTTCTCAAAGGTCGATTGATGTTGTTCTCTTGCTGTTCCGGGGCAGATTCTTCTTGTTTTGGTCTTTTGTCTGTCTGCATTCTTCAGCCAGCTGCCAGCTAGTGTTTTCCTTTTCCACAAACACACTCTCACCCCTGTAGCATACAAAGGAGTGAAAGGTCAAGCACTTATGTCAAGTTACAGAGCAATACAAAATGGAGTTTCTTAAGGCAGTGCAAAACTCAAGAAAATAAATCAAGATAATACACAAGATTAAGGCAATAGGCAAAAGTCTATCTCCATGTGATTTACCTAACACAAAGCTGGTATTTATGCCATTTGCATAACATGCTTTTCCCACCAGCTGCTCCAAGCTGGGAGCAGCAGGCAAAGGGATTGTATGTCGGGGCTCAGAGAGAGAGAGAGAGAGAGAGCAGGCATACTTGCAATGCAGGAGTTTCTTGGGCAGCAGGGCTGGGGTGGCAGGGGTCTGCAGATCCAGTGTGCAGGACACTAGCAGTGTTGGGGGGGAGAGGGGGGCTACAGGTTGGGAATGTGGGGCACCAGCATGGCTCAGGGGCAGTGGCTGCGGGTCCAGAGTGCAGGACACTGGCAGTGCTGGGGGGGCAGGAGGCTGTGGATCAGGAGTGAGGGGCATGAGGAATGGGAGGGGTGACTGTGGGTTGGATGTGCAGAGCACTGGCAATGCCAGGGGTCTGTGGGTTGGGAGTGAGGGGCAGTAGCAGGCCTGGGGGGGCAGAGGTCTGTGGGTCAGAAGTGAGGAGCATTAGCATGGCTGAGGTGTAGAGGCTGTGAGTCCAGAGTGAGGGACACCAGCAGTGCTGGGGGGGGCAGGGAATGCAAGTTGGGAGTGAGGGGCACCACCAGGGCTAGGAGGCAGGGGCTGCAGGTCGGGAGTGGGGGGCACCGCCAGGACTGGGAGGGGGGCAGGGGGCTGCGAATCAGGAGTGAGGGGTACAGGGAACAGGAAGGGTGACTGTGGGTTGGGTGTGCAGGGCACTGGCAGTGCCAGGAGTGAGGGGCACCAGCAAGGGGTGGGGGGCAGGGTACTGCTGTTTGGGAGTGAGGGGCACTGGCAGGGCTGGGGTCAGTGGGTCTGGATTGAGTGGCAGCAGCAGGGCTGGGGTGTGTGTGGCTTGAGAGTGAGGGGCAACAGAATGGGCAGGGGCAGGGCACTGGCATATCATTGCCCTGCACACCAACCCCTGGTAACAGGTGTCCTCTTTTTTGGACCTGGAAATATGGTAACCCTATTCTTGCCCCTCACCCCCAGCTCTACTCCAGAGTCCCTGGGTTTCCCCTCCTGCTCCTGCCTCCTGCGGTAGGAACAGGGCAGAGTGGCCTGGCCTACAGGGCTGAGAGAGCCCATGTCTGGAGTGCTTGGGGAACCTGGGGACCCCACACACAATCCACACCAGCATGGTGCAGCAGGAGTCAGCCACATGGAGGGACTGACATGTTGCACTGCCTCTGCATGGTGTAGGGGGTGGGGAGCTGTGTGGTGTTTCTGTATGGCATGGGGGAGGAGGGCTGCCATGTGCCATGATGCCGCACATCTGCACAGCATTAGGGAGGAGGGCTGTGTGGTGCTCTGTGGAGGGTGGAAAGGGGACTGTGTGTCCATGGGGGAGAGGGAGTGGAGGAAGTTTGTGGTTTGGGGGTTTGTGGAGTGAGTCAATGGTCTATGCAGTGTGGTGGGGGGAGGATCACACAGTGCAGCGGGCAGACCGCATGGCACTTGCCTAGGTTGTGTTGTGGCCCATGCACTCAGAAGTTGGACAGCCCTGGTCTAGGTCTAGGATATTTGATCCTGCCTAAGAGCAAGAGGGTGGACAGAGATGACTTTTGGAGGTTTATTTCATGCCTACATTTCAATGGTTTCTATGTAACCCAGCCAAAGAGCCCCCTCAATAGGAAATAATTGGGGCATAAAGTACTTAAACTAGGTGGCACTGCTGCATCCTAAGCAGACAGAGTTTATTGCTGAACTGACACAAAACAAAAATCCTTGGGTCAGTTCCACAATCTGAAATGCTCTGATCTGGATCAAAGGGCAGGAGGGAGGATGCAGGGGTGTGGAGACCCCCTATATTCACAGTGCACAGCCCCCGTCATCAGCAGTGGCTGCCCTCGGGACACACGCAGGCACCAGAGGCTTGTGACACACGGCTCCAGCCAGTGCTGCACAGTGGTGGCAAAGATCACAGCCTCGCCAGTCACCTCTCTTGCATCAGGCTCTGCACAGCCCACATGTAACTCTGTGCTATGCGTGGGAAGCAGTGCGGGCTGGAGCTGGGTGCCTTCCCTGCCTCCTGCTTCCTGGGACCTGCACGTGGAGCCCAGCGTGAGATAGGCAGCTGGTGGGGCTTGCTCCTACCGTGCAGCACATGAGTGCCCCAAAGGCTGCCTCTGCTGGCAGCAGGGACTTTGCACCATGTGGGGGAGTGAGTAGGATATCCCCACACCCCCTACCCTCCTTTACACCCACACTCTGCCCACCTGAGCTCTGTGCTCCCACCGCCTCCCTGAACGTGGGCTCCACGCTCCCACCCAGGTAAGGCGCCCGCCTCCCTGCCCCTGCCCTCTCGCTACCTGGTGCCTGGAGCAAGCCAGAGGCTGGGGAAGACATGCAGGTCCCTAGGGTGGCAGCAGCAGCAGACCCACCCAGAAGCTGTGTGCTGGCTGGGTCGGGCCCTTCTGCAACCCCATCTTGTTTCTCCAGGACGCACAGTTTGTGTACTTCTGTGTTACAGAAAAGCCCCAAATAAGCAATCTTTAAATAAAAAAGTCCAAAAAACTGCAACCCATGACTTTCTAAAAATCAAAGGAACTTTTTAAAAAAACAAGCCCAGTTCCACTTATTATAAGCAGATTTGACAATACCAGCTCAGGGCCACCACTAGAAAGCACCCACCACAGTGGCAAGGCCAGCAGAGGGGAGGGGAAGGGAGGCAGTTGGGGCCATTTGCACTGCTATCGCGGAGGGAAGGACTGGGCCCCCCGCAGCTCAGGGCCCTAGGGATGTGCCTAGTTTGCCTACACATTAATCCAGCCCTGGTTTCTGTTAATATTAGATGCTGATGAGCTACCTCAAGGCTGGTAAACATATTTATCCTAATATCTTGTTTTGCTGGATTGTCAGCATTTCATTATTAAAACCTACATCCAGACTGATGCAGTGTTCCTTGCTTTACCATTTAGATTACCCCATTATGGTACATTATGCTGTAACGTACTGTAATAGAGGCAGATCCACAGAAATGTAAATAACCCTGAAGTCTGACAAACTGTAATTAAATTCTTGTTATAATTGAAGCCTTGTTTCCCACTTGTAGGTGGAGAGGCTGAGGATACAGACAGGCATATTCTGCTTTTTACCCAGAAAATATTTTTCATTACTCTGTAATCTTACATTTACTTTCACGCCTTCCCTCAAGAAGAGTGGAGAGTACACTGTAATCTTTAGCTGTCATGCTTTAGGGCTTAAGGTGATCATCAGCCAGAGGCTATGACAATTTTTCCTTCAGATACAGTACCATTATACCAGTGGTACTTGACCTTCTGGCTCTGTGGGCCAGATGAGTGGCACAAGACAAGATCCTGTGCCTGGGGTTGGTCCATGGGCCAAATGCAGTGTGGGTCAGTGCACGGGGTTGCAAGGGGGTATGATCTGGTGTGTTGGCCTGGCCCTGTATTCCACATGTGGCCACAGAGCACACCTGTGCATTGTCCTGATCCTGTGGCTGGATCCAGCTGTGGACCTATCCTGTGCACCAACCTGGCCCCATGCACCAGACCTGACTGCAGCCTTGAGCTGTGCCAGTGCAGTCGGGTGCCCAAAATTGTCATGTGGCCCTTGGGGCTCCGCGCAGATCTGGAAATCCTGTGTTGGGGGAGTGGTAGCAGTGTTAATTGCTGTGGCTCTGGAAGCTGTGGTAATTAATGCTGCTGCCACTCTTCCACTACAAAATTTCCGGACCCCAAATTTCCAAACCATGGGGAACTCCGTAGGTCGAGATGACACAGCCTCACAGGCTGGATTTGGCCTGTGAGCCAGACGTTGAATACCACTGCATTATATCAGGAGTATACCACAGAGCTGAATCATCGGGCCTCAGCGCTGCCTGCCTCATGCAGTGTGCATGGGAACTGGCCCTGTGAGCTGCATGCAGGGGCTGGAGCCTGTCTGGTGCAGGCTGCACACAGTGCAGGGCCTATCTGGGGCGCATGCTTGCATACAATGCCTGTGTCAGACCTTCGCTGCCTGCTGGATCTAGGGCCCGTGGCGAGGGAAGAACAGAGACATATGCAGGGCTGGGCTAGTCGGACCCACAGACTGGCCCCAGGTGCAGGACCCAGTATGTGGGGCTGGTCCAACGTGGGCACCACATGCAGTGCATGCCTCAGACTGGCACCATGTGCTGCATAAAGCACATGCCCTAGACTGGCTCCCCAAGCTGTGTACTGCATGTGGGGTTGGGGTGGGAGTACGTTGTATATGGCATGTAGGCTGGAGCTGGCATGCATCTTACAAGCAGCACACGTGGCTGGTCCAGGTAGGGCACACACTTCATGCAGCACCTGTACAGCCTATTGGCTGGATCTAGCATATGGGGCCAGTCTGTGGGCCCAGTCAGCCTTCAGGTCAGCCCTGCACCCCTCATCCAGCCCATGGGGCTGGCTGAATTGGACACCCCTGCATTATACAATAGGTATGTCGTGGAAGTACTGTGACTCCCTCAAAGTATCCAACATACAATATAGTCAGAAGAAAGGATGCCAGGTTATTGTACTGGAAACCGTATCTGTTCTGGGATAGCAATTCTTATTCTCTGGAAACTTCTATTTTCATTATCTCCACCCAGTGAAAAATATCCTGTTTTCTTTAAAGGGACAAACACTTGCTGCTTGCCAGAACCCTATTAAATAAGCTTCCTCTATCCTTGCCAACTCTATAGTAACGTGTGGAGCTATTACAGAAGTCTGATGGCTCCAACAGTCTTTCTAGCACCTCACTGGATATTTCCACTACCAGTGTTTTCTGCCAGAGGGTCTGTTTAGCTATCTACTTACAGGCCATGCTCTCTCCCATCATCTATCCTCAACCTTTTAATCAACACTAATTAGATACTCTACAAAGACAAAAGAAGACATGGTTACACCCCAAATTATTCATAATCTTTAACACCTTAAAAGGAAACTGGTAGCGGTTGTGGGAATAGACAGGTACATAGTAAGCGAGGCTGTGGTGTGGAATGAGCAGGCTTACTGGGAATGGACTGACCCATCTCATTACTACTCTGTCCAGCTTTCTGAGAGACTTTTGTGCATCCGATTAACTATTTTTGCCAGAAGTTTAAAAATAGAAAGCCTCCAATGGAATATTTTTCTTTTTGTGCCAGTAGGTAACATCTGTAGGAATTATGAATGCACTGCTGAGGAAATGATTAATAAATCTCGATGAGTGCGTGTTGGAAACGTTGCCACTTTCCATGCCAAATTAGTCTCTAGAATGCACAAAATAAAAATAACAAGTCCCTAAAGTGTTTGTTACAGAAGTGCCACCTATATTTCTGATAGCTTATTTTACCCTTGCCCTGGGTTTCCGGGGTCATTTAAGTGCACTTTTACCAGTGACAAGCTAAATATAATTGCCTAAATGTAATTAACTCTTCAATTCTGGAAGTCAAGATTTAGCACTGTAACTAGCGTGATGACTTTGCCACTTTTTATGCCAGTGGGTAACATCTGTAGAAATTATGAATGCACTGCTGAGGAAATAATTAATAAATCTCGACGAGTACATGTCAGAAATGTTGCAACTGTCCGTGACAAATTAGTCTCTAGAATGTACATATCAAAAATAACAATATTTAACTTTGCCTCTATTAGATACTGTGCATGTGACTAATATTAGTAGGTACTCTGGCCAGATCCTCAGCTGTTAAAAAGCATATGATTCCATTAACTCAGCTGAACTTCAGATGCTGATTTATGAGATGAGGATCAGACTATTTTGTATGAAGACATTCTGTTTATTCATCACACATAGCAAATGTTGATACAGAAATGGAATGATGTCTTTTTAGCATGACAAAATCAAGTATCAACATTGTCAAAGTTGCCAGGATAGAATTTTTCCTCTTCTAAGGATAGGATTTTTCAAGCACTAAGAGAAGACTTAGAAAGCCCTTCCTTGATATGCCTTGTTCTCATGCAAGACAATACATTCATTCCGGCTGGTCAACAATGCTAAGATCTTGCAGTTATCTGTTGTATCATCAGAATCCATATTCCATTTTACTGTTAATATGAAGCACAGTCTGAGCTATATGCTGTGAATGTTGAGATCCTTTCAGGTGCAAGCTATTGCTAGACATTTCCACCTTAGTTGAAATTTTGATCCTATTGAAGTGAAGTGGTCAGGATATCATCTCCTGTGTTTGATTTGAAAACATATTTGTCCACTTCAAAGGGACTGGGTGGTATGTCTGTCTTTTGATTCCCTGGAGATTAGACAGTAGAGTGAAATCTCCCTAGCAATACCTAAGGTCGCCTGTGCATCTATATCTGTAATATATAAATATATTGTCTGTGATCACTTGAACTGTCACTGCTTCAGATGTTGGCTAAAAAAGTCAGTGCTTGAAATTCTTCAGTTTTCTGTCAATTTCCCAATTGAAGTTCTCACTGAAACTCTTTCTTTTTGTTAGCCCTCCATTGCTAACTCTCATCTTGCCCCTTATTCTAGACAGTGAATCAAGTCTTAACATATTTTATAAAGAGAGGAATCAGCAAAGATACATGTGTCATGTAATTATGTGTCATGTTACATCCTATTGTAAGCCTTGTCATTCTATTGCCGTCCGTCACCCTATGTGAGTTATATGTAATTTCAGTGGTAAATTCTTTGGGGAAAGGACTTGTCACTTTTGTTTGTCTATAGAGCTCTCTCAACACAAATTGGCTAGACCAGAGGTTCTCAAACTGCGGTCCACGGACCACCACTGGTCTGCGAGCTCCATTCAGGTGGTCCGCAGAAAGGTTGCAAACGATTAAGAATATCTGTACCGGCAAGGTAAGACTACTGATATTAAAATATGAGTTGTGTGCTTTGATTTGTAGAATAAAAAAAAGTTTATTAAGTGGTCCGCCAAGACACTAAGCAATTTTCAAGTGGTATGCAAAAAAAAGAGTTTGAGAGCCATTAAAGGATTCTGCTGGGAGAGCCACAGTCAAGTGTGCCCTGCCAGCTCTCCATGTGCTAGCCCCCCTAGAGAATGTGATGTAGCTGACTTAGCACATCCCCCGTCATATGATGATTGGTGAACTTAACCAATTCAGCTTAAACACTGAACCTACTCTCTTGGTTCAGTGTTTAAGCTAAGGGTGTGGTGTGCTTCTTTATGCTTCTTTCTAACATGGTCCTTTGATTCTGTAGACATGCCTAGTGTGATCTTTCTGGCTGTTCTAGCAGTTAGTAGATTAGGGATAGATAGCAGGGGCGAGGCATAGTGGGTGCACGGGAGTGCACACGCATCCCCTGAGAGTGCCAGCGCACCCCCTGTCAGGCCATGCTCCCTGTTTAGCCAGCGGGCAGGTGGGCAGGCAGGAGCACCAAGTGCCCCCCCTGCGAGCGCCGGCTGGGGAGCGGGAGCACCAGGAAAAGAGGCTGGGACGCTTCTGGAAGTGGCTGCGGGAGATCCGGAAGCAGCGTGGCTGCTTTTAGGGTGAGTGAGATCGGCCACGGGGGACCCCCCGCCCCCAGACAGTGGGATTGGCCACCGGGGAACTTCTCCCCCAGTCACTGACTCAAGAGGCACCAGACATCCATGATATATAGTTTAATTATGCCAGTTCTCTCCTCTTTTAATTTCCTTTGTTGAAATCCTGACTTCATTAAACTCAGGGTAAACCATCCAGGACTTCAGTGGAACTAGGCTTTCACCCTTTGTTTCCAGGGAGATTCCTGTCTGCTTTATTTCTGCATTCTGCAATTGTATATTCTTTCCCCACCTCCCTCTCTCAGTTTATCACTTTTATGTGTAAGAATACAGAGTAAAATAATTAAGTTCCTATAAAAGATTCAGTGCTCTGACAATCTCAGTGATCTTTGGAACAAGGTCAAATACAGTTTATTAAATGTTATTATGCAGTCCTAAAATAAAGCTTTCATAGACAGATTTATACCCAATGTGATACACATGGTAGGTAAGTACTAGGAAGAGAGTGAAATTAGGCCTGTGCGAGTCGGCAGTGATCCGATCCTGCTTCGGATCCGGCCGCTTCAGATGGCCGCGATCTGATCTGGATCTCTGGATCGGTTTGCCACTTCGATCCGGAGCTGCTTCGGAGATCCAGCTATAGGCTATAATGGGGGATGAATGAAATATCTATAACTTTGTTATTTTAGCTCTGATTTGGGTACAACTTGCAGGGATGGTAGCCTTTGCTGAGAGCATGAAGCCTGCCAGGTTTCAAGAAGATCGGTGCAGGGGTTTGGGGGGAACTGCACCCCAAGCTGCTGACAGGCAAAACTCGTGGTGTGGGTGGGTGCTTGGGCGACTGCGTCTGCCTTGGGGCATGGGGGGTGAATCTAGTGCAGGCCTGAGTGCTGGGCCCTGCCAGGCCATGAAGCCTGCCAGCCGTGTGTGTCTCGCTGGGGGAGTCTGTCGTCCAGGGCCCTGCACCCCAAGCTGCTGACAGGCAAAACTCGTGATGTGGGTGGGTGACGCTGTGCGTGTGTTAAGGTGCGCCCTTCCTGGCACTGGGGTCTCTGCACAACACAGCACTGTGCCCCAGTGAGGCCTCCTCCTCCCCTACAGCCTCATTCCTGGTCCTCTGCTTTACATGACAACAGGTAAAATAACTTAGCTGGCTCAACACCAGTAGCATCAGCATCAAAGTTACCCAAACAGAACCGTCACCGAGCCTTTCTTTTTATAAAGGAATTGACAGCAAGAAGTAAAGATGTTGTGTTGTGTTGGACATATGATGTTACTCATGGTGTGGGGTGGCTTATCTTGTGTTTTTATGTCTATATGTGTATTATGGAAAAAAAAAAAGGAGTACTTAAAAAAAATGTGTCTTTGGAAGCTTTAGGGTTGAAAACCCTTTTGTCAAGCTGAGGAAGTACCTACAGTTGGTCCTGGATGGAAGGAATAGTAAAGAAGCCAGATGCTGGCCTGGCCCGCAATGCAGGCAAGGAAGCCAGTCAGTGAAAATGGAAATGGAGGTGTCAGGGGGGGAGGGACAGGCTGGGGTGGGGGGTAGGGGGAAAGGGAGATGTAGCAGTGCAGGTAAAAGTGCAGAGGTGCCCGGGGTGTCAGATGTCCGGCCGGTCGCAGCGTGCCAGGACTCCACTGTCAGTGTCTCTACTGAGTCCATGAGTTTCTGTACCTACTACCTAGGAGGCTGATGAAGTGCACTTCATAGGCCCAGCTCTGAAGGAGTGGGTAGGATTTAGCTTAGCTTAGCTATTCTATTCAATTATGATTAGTATGACAATTCAGATTATTTCTTTGAATTTATATTTGCTCTTTTTTTGGAAACTTTGCAAAAAGAAAGGTGTGTTTTCCCAGCCAGTGTGATCTATCACTGTGTAGGGAGGCACAGATTGCTTGCACACGCGCACACACACACACACACACACACAGACAAACAATATAGAAAAAAAATCAGATATTCATAGCGGAAGAAGACAGACAGAGACAGACAGACAGCACACAATTTTTACATAATCCTTAACACCGAAGCAAACACTCAAAGAAGAGGCCAGTGCACGCACAATACAAAAGGGAATAAAATGCACAATACAAAAGGATTCACACATACTCAGACTTTTTACAGCACAGGAAAATCAATACGAAGCATGTTGGAAAGGCAGGTGCCAGGTCTTCTGGCAGGGGAAGGAGAGGGGGTAGGGGGAGAGCTGAGCTGCAAGCCCTCTCCCCCCCAACACAGACGCATTCTATTCCCAGGCAGCCATGACATCACAAGTGCCCACTTCTGGACTGAGCGGAGGTGGTGCAGGGACGTCAGGTGCAGACACTGCTCCCACCTCCTGGCTTCCACTGGCAGCACTGATGTCATGGAGGAAAGGTAAAGCTAGCTGCTGGCTGTGAGCCTGCAGCTGGCTTCCCCTAGCAATGGCCTCTCCTTCCTGCCAGCTGTTTTCAGAATGGGAAAGGGAAAAGGGAGCAGCGGGAGCTCATTCTACAGTTTCTCCAGCTGGCGCAGGAGGTTGGGATGGGTGAATTGGAGTACCCTATCTATGGGAGAAAAGTGTGGTAAAACCAACCCCTAGTCAAATGAGCCAGAGACAGTGACTGTAAATGCATCAGGGCAGGACTTTATTGCATTAAGATAGCTCTCTCTTATTTTTAAAGAAGTTGAGCACATTCCTGAATGTGCTGGACTCCCATTGACTTCATTAGGAGCTAAGCATGGATAAATCGCCCGTGCCCGCTACAGGGCCGGGAAGTCCGGGTGAGGGTGATCCCCTGCCCTCCATTAATGCTGACTTTGTGAAGGAACATCTTGAGAAGCTGGATACCTTCAAGTCAGCCGGCCCTGACAATCTTCACCCCAGGGTACTCAAGGAGCTGGCGAGCATCATAGCTCAGCCTCTAGCACAGATCTTTGAAAACTCTTGCTGCTCTGGTGTAGTGCCCGAAGACTGGAAGAAGGCCAACGTGGTGCCTATCTTCAAGAAAGGGAGGAAAGTGGATCCGGCTAACTATAGGCCCATCAGCCTGACTTCTATCCCAGGGAAGATCTTAGAAAAGTTTATTAAGGAGGCCATCCTTAATGGACTGGCCGACGCCAACATCTTAAGGGATAGCCAGCACGGGTTTGTTGCGGGTAGGTCTTGCTTGACCAATCTCATTTCCTTCTACGACCAGGTGACCTATCACCTGGACAAGGGAGAAGAGATTGATGTCATATATCTTGACTTCAAAAAAGCCTTCTATCTGGTGTCCCATGATCGTCTCTTGGAGAAACTGGCCAATTGTCGCCTTGGGTCCCCCACGATCCACTGGCTGGAAAATTGGCTCCAGGGTCGGACCCAGAGGGTAGTAATTGATGGAAGTCACTCATCGTGGTGTCCTGTGACCAGTGGGGTCCCCCAGGGCTCTGTCCTTGGACCCATACTGTTCAACATCTTAATTAAGGATGTGGACACTGGAGTCAGAAGCGGACTGGCCAAGTTTGCTGATGACACCAAACTTTGGGGCAAAGCATCCACACCAGAAGACAGGCGGATGATCCAGGCTGACCTGGACAGGCTCAGCAAGTGGGCGGATGAGAATCTGATGGTGTTCAACGCCGATAAATGCAAGGTTCTCCACCTTGGGAAAAAAAACCCGCAGCATCCTTATAGGCTCGGCAGTGCTATGTTGGTTAGCACTATGGAAGAAAGAGACTTGGGGGTCATCATTGACCACTAGATGAACATGAGCCTGCAATGCGATGCTGCGGCTAGTAAAGCGACCAAAACGCTGGCTTGCATCCATAGATGCTTCTCAAGCAAATCCCGGGACGTCATTCTCCCCCTGTACTCGGCCTTAGTGAGGCCGCAGCTGGAGTACTGCGTCCAGTTTTGGGCTCCACAATTCAAAAAGGATGTGGAGAAGCTTGAGAGAGTCCAGAGAAGAGCCACGCGCATGATCAGAGGTCAGGGAAGCAGACCCTACGATGACAGGCTGAGAGCCCTGGGGCTCTTTAGCCTGGAAAACCGCAGGCTCAGGGGTGATCTGATGGCCACCTACAAGTTTATCAGGGGTGACCACCAGTATCTAGGGGAATGTTTGTTCACCAGAGCGCCCCAAGGGATGATGAGGATGAATAGTCACAAACTACTACAAGATCGTTTCAGGCTGGACATAAGGAAGAATTTCTTTACTGTCCGAGCCCCCAAGGTCTGGAACAGCCTGCCATTGGAGGTGGTTCAAGCGCCTTCATTGAACACCTTCAAGATGAAACTGGATGCTTATCTTGCTGGGATCCTATGACCCCAGCTGACGTCCTGCCCTTTGGGCGGGGGGCTGGACTCGATGATCTTCCGAGGTCCCTTCCAGCCCTAATGTCTATGAAATCTATGAAATCTATGAAATCTCTCAGGGGAGCTCAGAATCCTTAGTCTGCGACATGCAGGTTTCTCTGTCTCATGCCCACTATGGCTGTTGTTCCTCATGGATCCTTTAAAAGAGAAGTGAAGTAAGCAGGTTTCCTTTCTGCATTCCTATTCCTTTTCAGTTCTTCTCCGAACTCACCTCTTCTTCATATCATTTAATTCAGGGGTTGTCAACCGGGGATACATGTACCCTCAGGGGTACTTTGAAAGGTCCCAGGGGATACGCATGGGTGGGTGGGGATGGAGCACTGCCACCCCATGCTGCTGCCTCACAGGAGTAGGGCTGGAGCAGGGTGAGGGCAGCGGTGCCCCTCTGCGTGTCGAACAGGTGCCACCCATTCAGCCGTCCACGGGGGAGAAGCTTGGACGCAGACACGGCCACCGCCATCCACCACCCTGTGCCACCGCTCCATGTGCAGCCGCTGCCACCCCCTCCCCCACTCTGCAACTGGCTGCTGCTACCCCCCGCCCCCCACTCCTTGACCAGCCACTGGGGGTACACTGCTCAAAAAAGGTTGAAAACCCTGATTTAATAAATAACCTTTCTCCCCCTTTCTTCTACTGGATAAGCCTATTACCAGTAAATTCTTCATCTGAAGAGTTTCTATATTGCTGTATTGCCAGAGAAGCTAGCTGGGGCAGAGACCATGTTATCACTTAAATATCTGTGGCAGTTCTGTGCATGTATGCATATTTATATCACACTGGGATTAATAGCTAAAGTAAAAGTCTGAAAGGTCAGCAAGAAGGGTAAAGGTCTCTCCAGTGCCACTGGCTGCTTTTCACAATCCTGATTAATATTTGCCTATTATGATTCAGGGAGACTGATCTGGATGCCCTGCTAGTAACAGGTCTAGCTAGTTCCAGCCGGCTGATTCAGTTTTAAACACTTCTTCATTTTACTAGGAAGCAACTTTGAAGAGAATCTGGTGCATTGGTGTGAGTGATTTAACCTCCTTTTTCCCACTAACCATTAAGATTTTACAAGGAAGTGTTGTCCAGTGGTTAACTCTGAAAGCTAGAGGGGAGATTTTGGCCCATGAAATAGTAAGAGCTTTACTATTAACTTCAACATTTTTCCCTAGGTGTTAAGGAATGGGTCTCTCTGAACCTTTTCGCTAACATGCTGTTTGATGCTGAGCAGCTCACAAACCCTCTATATCTCATTTTCCATTATTATACTTTATTATACTTATATATACGTATTACATATAAAATAAGTTAGATTTAGAACAGAAACATTTTGAATAAAACATATCTTAAAAGAAAATTGCTCACACTCAGTCAAAGACCCTCTTCCATGAGAGGACCCCGGAAGCACTAACCCTATAGACTCTTCCTGCAGAAACTCTCTCTACTCCCTTGCATCACTGCCACTCCCTGGGCAGGCCCTGGCACCTGGCAACTCTGTATTGTGACCAGGGCCGTCCCTGGGGTGGGGATTGGGGTGACTGCCTCGGGTCCTGCGCTTTGGGGGGGCCCCATGGAGCCAGGCGGAGCAGTAGCTCCACATCCAGCGCTCGCTAACCTCTCCCCACTTCTTCGGGTCCAGGGCCTGTGGGATCGGAGTAGGGGTGAGGCCCCGCATGAGCTGATTTGCTCCGGGCCCTATACCCTGCTTAGGTCACCTCTGATTATGACATTTTCAACCATTTACAATATATAGCCCTTTGGTCTGAAAAAACAAGATCTGCCGCCGGTTGGATGGAGAATTCTTGTCGCCAACAACTTTTCCATGTTTTTTTCAGTGCATGCTTACACACGTTCATCTCAGAAGCCACTGTGTTACTTCCATACTGTGTTCTTCTCACAGCTGCAGTACAAAGTTAGATCGATGCAGTCATGTGGAAAAGTCTTAAAATTGAATCCAATACAGAAAAACTCCTCCCCACAGTGAGTTGGTGTTAGACAGTATTCATCCACGACAAATTATTATATATCAGCTTCACTTCTGTCCCAACCACTGTCTTCTTTGATATAATGTATTTAAGGATTCCTGTTTGCAAAAATTATTTTTGCATATCGTGATGGGACAAGCAAGTTGTTTTTCCAAAAATAAGAATAAATCTGACATCCTGAATTTTCTGGATTGTACCTGAGCTATCAGTTCTATATTACTTACCTGAAACTGGCAGACAGGTTTGTGAAAGCCATGTGTCGCAGGGCACTGAAGTGCTTGCTCCTTTAAGAGCAAGAACTGCCTAGGGAGAGGGCCCTAGGAGCCAGGCAGAAACCCCACAGGTGTAGGTTACTACGGCAGCAGGCTAACGAGGGGATTAGCCTGCACCTGCACCTAGTCAGCTGACTGGAAGAAGGCCCGGCCCTGGGCCCATATAAACCCCAGGGCTAAGGTCAGCAGGGTTTAGTTCTCTGGCAGCAGCCAGGGGAAGGAGCCTGCAAAGCAGAACTGCCTAGAGATGCTGTGGTTGCCTGATGTACTGTTTACGGGACTAATGGGGGTCCAGGAGCTCACCAGGTACCCTGAGCTACAAGGTACTTAATGCTTGGGGAGAAATGTCCCTGTTTTAAAGGGACAGAGCGCACCCTGCACTGTTAGTATTATGTTATAGCCCAGGGGCTTGTGTTATCTGTTGTTATTTAAACTGGTGGACCAGGCTGAGGCTACTGGGGAGGAGAAGGCCTCCGTTGAGCACACTACAGTGTGGAGACCCCAGCACCAGTGCAGGCGCAGAGGCAGGGCTGCAAAGAATCCAGCGCTGAAAGAGAGGCTGAGCCATATCAAGGCCTCAGAGGGACAACATTTGAATACCATCTGCGAGGCATAGGGTGTGGTAAGGGGGCGGTTTTGGAGCCACGAATCTAGCCCATAAGGCTGGGGGTGTCCCGAGGAGGCATCCATTTTGAGCGGAACCCAAAAAGGGGTCCAAGAAGCTACAGGGTTCAGTGAGGTCCATCAGGAGCGTGTCCAACCATAAACTTGAGGGCAGCCTCCCTATTTATTATAATTACCAGCAAGACGTGTCAGGCAAGAAAAAGGGTGCCCATTGGGCAAGACTGGCACAGTCACGGAGCCCTAGGGGCATCACGGCCATCCCTGGGGACCCTATATCGTGACACTGTGTGACAAATATTAAGAACATGGACTCAGTGGGTGTGTCTACATGAGACACTGATTGTGCAGTACCTTGCTACTACTGCACAGTAGCATCACGTGGCAAAAACTATGCTGACATGCTACTGCACAGTATTGCTTAACACGTGTTTGCCAGTGCTACTGTGCAGTAATTCTGGTTACTGTGTATTTATTTAGTACTTGCTTATACAAGTACTAAATAAATGTGCAGTAACCACTGTGCAGTAATGTCTCAGGTACACGTGCCCAGTGTGAACTATTTTAGTCTGTACTACTTAGTCCACAAGGAGGAGTATATCCCATCAGTCTTGAACCAACAGATTTGATAGTCCCTAATAATTGTTGGTAGATCTGCTTTTTTAACTCCAGGTATTATTTAATGATAAATGGGAACTGGGATGAAATTTACAATCCAGTTTTCACTTATGACCAGAGCCAGGATTTGAATTCAGGTGATAAGCTAGTGCACTAAAGAATCCCTTTTACCACATCAAGAGTCCAATAAAACACTTAGTAATGGAAGTCCAACATTAAAGTATATTCCAAGACAAGGAAATTTAGACTAAAGCAAGCAGGAATCTACCACATAGTGCAAAAATAGGCTTTGCATTTTGTAGTAACTGACTCAGTCTGCATAAAATTAGAATGTTATTTTCCACACATTTAAAGAAGAGCAATTATCTCAAAGCTGAGAACGTTTGAAGACGGTTATTGATAAAGATGACACAAGCCTTTACAGGAAAAATATTGCCAGTAGGTTTCACTCCCCCTCACCATCTTCCCTCCTCCATAACCAGCAAAAATAACATGGTATGTCAAGCAGAACACCAAGATTCATTCGAGGGTGAGTTGTTCCCAAAATATTTATAGGCACCTGGAAAGTAAATTTTGTTTTATTGTATAATTTTTCATATCTGCAATGATGGCTCTTGTCACAAATTTTGCCCAGTTTTTTTTATCGCGAATGATATGTACAAACATACAAGGGAAGATCTTGTGTGTGATGCACAGGATTTAGCTAGACGATACAGTCCACAAGCTGGCAAAATGAAGGAAGGTGGAGGTTTTTTCTTTAGCTATGAAATATGAACCCTGGGAGAAAATAAATACAAAAGAAGCAATTAAATTAGATAATTGGTGGAAGTGGAAATAAAAGGAATACAAAAATGCAGCAAGATTTGTAGTCCACAGATAATAGTAACTCTCTTTCCCTTTTGACTGGTCTTACTCTTTTACCTAAGTTCATATGTCTATTTCAATTGTTTTTACAAAGCTAAATCGGTCCAACTACACCTGATGACTTCTTTGCTCCACTGGTTTACTGTCTTCTTCCTTTTTTTAAAAAAAGTTATAGTTCTCATTTACACAATGGGGTTAAACAGTAGAAATTGTTCTACCTTGCACTTAGCTTTGGCTGTATCAGCTTGATTTCAGACTAACACAGCTATGTCTCCCTGCTTCTCTCCCAGAGCTGTGGAAAGGTATTTTGTATCCAAAAGCTTGTTTAACATTTCTTCCAACTATGCAGTTGGTCTGAGAAAAGATGTCACTAAACAAATCTTGCTTTTGGATATTCCCTGGACCATCACAGCTACAACGACACTTACAGCACTACTAAAAGCATGGAAGCTGGAATGGTGTTGTACAGGACCTGGATGTTCAAGATAAGACATTTTTATTTTAATACAGAACACAGTGAATAGAATTAAAGACAAAGACTGGAAGAGACCTCCTGGGCTACTGACTCTAGTCCCTTGTTTGAGGCTATACCCCTGTTTATGAACTCATTGGTGGGGTACACATCAGCAGGGTTGTGTCATTGCAACAACACAAATAGTAGTGGCACAAATTTGTGTCTCAGTGCTTTGCAGTGGAATACATTGTCCCCCTGCTCCATGTGCTACAGGGGGGGCTGGCTGGGGTGCAGGTGCCTCAGCAGGGGCTAGCACCCCCCATGCTGAGGCACCACGTGTACTGGCCAGCTGGGGAGCAGCACGTGGACACAGGAGAGCAGGCAGCCCTGGCCTGCTTGCTTCCCCATCTCTGCGTGCTTCAGAGCCCCGTCGCTGAGGCACCCTACACCCCTACCAGCAGCTTCCCGGCTGACTGGGGCACAGTGTGCCTCGAGACAGGGGAGCGGGTAGTCCTGGGCTGGCTGCATCCCCATCTCTGCATTTGTCCCGGCGCAGCATACCATTTGGTGTGGTTTGTGCTGCTTTTGTCCAGGTTCTTTTTTTGCTACCAAGAAATCCTGGTAGCAAATTTTGCCCCAGCGCTTCAAATTAGCAGTGCTGCACGCTTATTAACATGCAACTCGTGCGGTTTGTGGTGTCATAAAGAGGCTTGCACCGCCGCAAACCACACGTACCTGCACATGTGGATCCAGCCCTCAAGGTCAGGACAGTGAGATCATCACGGTAGAAGGAACGTTGTGTTCACAGTTGCGAACTGGGTGGACTGGGAGGTAGGAAGGTGAGAAATAGGGAAGCCAGAGAGGAGTGGCTTGCAGAAATCAATGTAAGGGAGGACCCAGACATATTATTATTTTACCTCTGAGAAAGAGAGAAAAGCCTGAACTTTGTGGGCAACTTGGAACTGAAAACAAGAGGATTTAAGAGCCTGGATGTGTATGTGGATAGAGAAAGGGGGTAAAGTGCTGAAATAAAGGAATAAACAAAGGACATCCAGTTTGGACAGCTTGGGTAATGGAAGGATAATGGCATCATTAGCCATGATGGTGAAGAGGGGCAGAAGGGAAATTGAGAGGAAAAATGAGGAGTTTTGCTTCTACTGTGTTGAGTTCTAGCAAAACTTCGCTATTCAGAGTGAACTGCTAGAAAGCCAGTCAGTGAAAGGGCAGTATGCCAAAGGAAGAACACGCATGCCTTTTCTACTGAAAGTTTCCATCTCATATGTGGGTTTGAGGAGCTATAAAGTGGGAACAAATGCAATTGGGACAAACTAAACCTTTCAAACACGAGTCCTAATAGTAAATACTAAAAGCAGTGCATTGCTGCAGGATGACATCCAGGGCGAGAGCATAACAGGTAAAGAACAAACATTTAAATGCATAATCTTACAGTAACTAAGATAAAAAGGACTGGGCACAAGCCTACCATTAATGACTTATAGCTATGAAGAAAGTGTTTCCATAATTATACCTCTTTAAGGAGCACTTGGCATCAGCTATTGTTGGAGACTAGAGACTGGACTCAATGGACCAATTTGGTATGACAATTCCTGTGTGACTGGGAAAATAAATTTATTTATGGTTTCTCACTTTTGCAAGTCTGTCTTGCAAGTTATACAAGAATTCAAATTCCAAATACATAATTCAATTACCAGGTAAATAGTGATGTTCTCTGTTTGGAGTGATTGCAGTGCACAAGATGCTATGCAGAATTACAAACATTTTGTCTTGAGCAATAGCAAGCTTAGTGGTCAGATGTAACGTGTGCATTCTAAATATAGAATGAATGCAAAAGCTAAGAGGCAACTGATTTATGAATAAAATCCCACAGACAACCCACCGTATCTTGGCTTCTTATTTTTTTATCTGCACTAAAATGAGGTTATCTGCATGCAGAAAGCACTTGCTGTCTGTGAACAAAGTAGGCATAACATCTGTGGAGGAAATGATTTCAGGCGGTTGTGGCCTACAAATCATACTCATGTGACTATACAAAAATAACTCAAAGGAAAATCTTGATTAACAGCAACACGTGCTCTTTCTCTGCAGAACCACTTTTTTAAACATAGACAAAAACCAGCTGCTAGACAAAGATGGAGTCCCCTGTTCTGGAGGTTTTAGGATGGGGGACTTTTATAATAGTTTTCCATTAATTTTCTGTCATACAGGAGAGATACTTCTTAATAACCTTTCGGACAAAGACGTGAGTGCAGAATGTGGTCCAGTATTCTGTGCTTACTCGTTGTTCCTTTTATAAGATATTTTTGAGAGGACAGCCATTTTTAAACACTGTTGTCAAACTGTGGCGAAGAACAAACGTACAAGGGCTGTGTCTATACAGTATACCTTTCCTGGGTCTCCCTATATTTATAAAAAGGTTTGATTTATGTGGATCCTATCACTGAATGTAAACTGTAGCTGTCTCCTGACAGTAAAGTTCCATTCTCCTATTTTAGGGTCCCCTTTCAAACCACTTAAATCTTCCTAGGAGGGGTGCTGGTTTTGTGGTTGTATAGGAGTGTGTCTGAACCCTCTGTCACCCTGGAAAAGGTCCCACCGGCTTGCATAGGCTGATGAGAGAAATTGCACTGGTTGAGGCGCAGAATGAAAAGCTCTGATCTGTGTCTCCAGTGCCTGCAAAACTGTACAACCATCAGAGTGGGCCTGCAGCCAATATTTTAGCCTTTAGGTAGGTTTCAACTTTCTAACTATCTGGTCAAAGTGAAATTTCCCTCTCTGCAGATGGTGATGAAAACTTTATACTATTTGACTAGTCTCTCATAAAGTAAGACTTGTAGTAAGTAATAGGGGTGTGTGAAATGGGCCATATGGTTTTTTAAATTAAACATTGAAAAATGTTTTTTCTACATACCTCGAGGTACCAGGTGCAGCTCATGAATGCTGCATTGGTGGAGCGGATGGAGCGTCCCACAGGAGCATAGGGGGCCCCCCGCGTGCTCAGCGGTGAACCTGGAAGTGGACTGGAAGTACTTCCAGCCCACTTCTGGGTCTGCTGCGGAGCATGCGGGGGACCCCCCTGAGACCCCTAGGCTCGGCGGTTGGCTGCAGAGGGACCCCAGGTGCCCGCCCCCACCCCAGACCCAGGAAGCACCAGTCCTTAGCCAGGGGGCAGGGGGGGAGGTCCCAAGTGCAGTCCCCGGCAACCTGGAAGTGCTTGTGATCCACTTCCAGGTCCACTGCCGAGTGTGCTAGGGACCCCCGTGTTCCCGTGGGATGCTCCATCTGCCTCAACATTTAAAGCTGTTTCTATGTCCGAATCATCGAATCTTTCTGAATTAATTTGGAGGGTTGCGATTCTATTTGGAGAGATTAAAGGGTCCCCTGATTCGATTCGTATTCAGAGATTTGGCTGCCAAATCTCTACCAAATTGAACCAGTGACCAAAGCTTTGCACAGCCCTAGTAAATAATAAACCATATTTTCTTGCACATAACATATATCTATTCCCCCCCCCCCCAAAACTGGAGTGTGTATCCTAAGCAGGATAGTTGTTTTCTTCACTGGAAAAGAAGCACACCTGGAGACATTGTGCATACCATATAGCTTCCAAGATGGATGCTATATCTCCCTGGTACCAGCAAGCTGTGTTAATTCCCTCCCAGACACTGGTTTTGGCTGAGCACTGCAGCCTGGGTCTGAAGCAGCAAGTGGGCTGCTGATAGTATATTGATGAGCTTTGTGGTGTGGAAGCAACACTTTATTTACAGGAAATAACTACCTATAGTAAAGAACTAACAGTCTTGCTACTGTCTCGTAAGTGTCGGGGCCTAGCCTTGTGTGACATGGAGTAAGTCCTCCTGGGGACACAGAGGGCACGTCCACACATGCAGGCATGTGCAGTTGCAGCAGTTCAAATAGCAGCAGCACAAATTTGTGCTGGAGATTTGTGCCTCAGCACACGTGCCTGAACATGCAGTTTGGTGCAGGACAAGTTGTGCCACTCCAGGCAAACTGACCCTGCCCAGCTCCTCCAGGATCTGCAGCCACAGGGAGCCAGAGGCTGGGGCTAGCACCTGTGCCAGCCCCAGCAGTATAAAACCCTGCCCTGGAGAGCGGGTAAGGGCTACTTGCCCTCAGGAGCTTCTGGGGGAGGAACCTCTGGGAGGAAGTTAGCCATGCCCCTTCCTGTCCTAGGTTACTGGTGCTGCTGGTTGCTGCAAGCTTGGTCCCAGGAGCTTCTGGGGAGAAGATGGCCAGATCCTTCCTGCCTCTTGCTACTGCTAGCTGCTGGCTTGCTCTCAGAGCCTTTGGGGGTAAGTTGGCTGCACCCCTTCCTGCCTTGGGCTGCTGCTGCTGTTGCTGCCCCCCATGGGGGGAGGAGTCATTCTGCTGCAAGCCGCTATCCCCCTTTGGGGAGTGGCCCGCTGCACGGCACTGCATCCCAGCACCACACCCCAGCTTCTGCACTCCTGTTCTGGGCTGCTGCCCAGCCCACCGCCAAGCCATGGTCGGGGGACAGCCTGAAGAGGGAACCTGTGCTGCCTGTGGGCCCCTCCCCCACCATCACTGCCACAGCCTAAAGGTGCCTTGCCTGCCCCAGCTACCTTGGCAGGCCACCCTCCACCTTCCCCTCCACTTTTACCTAAAGCACATCCTGAACGGCTGAACTGAACGGCTACTACCACATGCACTGGATTACTTAATTGACTGTTGCTTCTGCACTCCCCCACAGCTGCCTCATCATCTTCTCCTGTATTTGTGTTCCTGCCTGCTGCCGAGTACCTGGCTGGAGGCCTGAGGGGCTTCTGGACTGAGCTTCCACAAACAAAGCCCCTCCCTCACTCTAGCCATCTTTTACATGTCTCAGCAGCTCCCCTGTGTGTTTTGCCCTTGTGTGGTAAATTCTGTGGTCCACTTCTCCTGCCCTGGTTTGTTGTGTGGCTGAGTAAGCCAGCTCAGGTCTCCCTAATCCTTGTGTGTGTGAGCTCACCTGGTTTCCTGTGGGGCTGTAGCTCAGTGAGCTTCAGCCCCTTCCCCTCTCCCCTACCTCTACCCCTATCCCCACCCCTTCTCCTAGTGGATTCACCAGCCCCACTGTATATTTTGCTTTTCTTTATCAATTTCCCTTTCCCCTACATGAAGAAATGGCAGATGCCCCCACGGAACTTCCTGCAGCCCCCACTATGGGGGCTGATCCCAGCCAAGTCCCAGAGGGTATGTATGCCCCTGCAGCCCCCACCTCAGAGGCAGAGTCCAAACAACCTCCTCCAGGGTTAGAGAAGCCTGAGACCTCTGCTGCAGGAGCAGGCGAGACTCCAGCAGGACCAAGGGGTCTACCCTGGCCAGGCCCCACCCAGAGGGGTTCCCAAGTCCCCTTCCTCACCCTCAGGCCAAGGGCAAGGGCAGTGGGAAGGGCTCTTCTTCAGCCTCCTCCACAGCTGGGGGTGGGAAGGACAAGTCCCTCCTGGTACTCCAGCCACAACTCTGAGCCCCCTCCGTGAGCTCAGGGGAAACTGTCTCCCAACCAAGTTTGGCTGAGTCCCAGGGAGGGGGGCAGCAGCCAAGGGAGGAGAGGGAGCAGAGCCCCCCCCCAGCTGTGCCACCACTGTAATTGCCCCCCCCCACACTGTTACCTTCTCTTACTGGAGCCTGTCCACCCAAGGAACACCCCATGGCTGCGTGGGTGCATGTCCCCTCTGGGCGCAAAGGCAAGAGGAAGGCCTGGGCACAGCTGGAGCCCTCTGATATGGAGGACCCCCCCTCCCAAGCCCATCACATGGAGAGAAGGAGCAGCCCAGCTTCTGGGAGCCTCCCCAGCTGTGCCCCACACCCCACCAGCAGGAAAGATTAAATGGGTTATTCCAGTGGAAGAGGCTTCAGGGCTGCTGGACAGTCCCAAACAGGAGATCCATGGAGGAAGCCCCTCACTCTGCTGGCCAGGGCCTACCCCCTGAGACCCATGGGCACTGAGGCTGAGGCCTCGTCTGATCCAAAAGAAGGTTTGGCAGCAAAACCCTCCTGCTCTGATGATCTGGGGGAGACAGGGGCCCTGGGGCTCACCCCAGTGAGTCCTGAGGGAGGTTCTCTTTCTCAGGACCCCGAGGCAGACACTGAAGCCACCCTGGTGCCTGATGGGTCTCTTCCCTTCCCCTCCCAGAAAAACCTCACTTCCAGCCTGCCCAATGGTCCCACGCTAGAGGGACAGACTGATCTTGTCAGGGACCCTGTGCAGACCCCCTGGGACTCCAGCTCTACCCTACCATCTTGAGAAAGAGCCCCACCTCCACCTTTACCTCCACCCCTGTCCCAAGAGGCTGCAGAGCTCTCCCAATCCCAACCAGAGTCCAGGATCTTAATGGACTTGGGGGTTCAGACAGTGCCTAAGGAGCCCGCTAAGACCCAGAACCAGGAGGAGGATGCCTGAGAGCTGGCAGGTTCCATGGAGCTTGTGGACCTCTTCTGTCCTGGCGGTCCCCAGAGGTTAGCTACTTGCATTTCTTGACCTTGAATACACCCGGTGGTCCGCCAGCAAGGTACAGCTTTCCTTGGATCACTGGGGAGATTTTGACAGCGTCCTCGCCACTGCGAGAGTGCTGGTGGTGGAAGGCAAGGGGCTCAAAAGCTACAATGCCTAAATCTATAGATGGGCCCACAGTTTCATAGATGTCCTCTATACTTATGGAAGAGTGCTGCGCAAGCTGGCGGGCCCCACACTGGGTGTTGAGATGTGCGAGTCCCTGCTGAATTGTCCACTTCACCCTGCTAGCCGTGAAGTCACTTAAGATCGTGACACTCAATGTCCACAGCTGCAGGAAGGGTCTCCAGAGATGCTGGGTGCTCTTCTTCCTTCATGAGCGGGGGTACCCCATGATATTCTTGGAGGAGACCCTGACAACTGTGGCCAGTGAGCCTATTTGGCAGCTGGAGTGGGGAGGCAGTGTCCTTTTTAGTCCTTTTAGGGTCTTGGCCACCTCTTGTGGGGTGGCCACCCTGTTCTGCCCAAGCCTGCAGCCAGAGGTTCTCCAGGATGTCAAGGTGGTGCTGAGCCACCTGCTGCACCTTTGGGTCCGGGTGCAGGGGCTGGTCCTGAACCTTCTGAAAGTGTATGCTCCTGTGAAGGAACTGGAATTGGCAGATTTTTGTGCCAGGGGGCCACTTACATCAGCACCCTCAACCTTCAGGAGTGCCTGGTCCTTGGTGGGGACTTTAACGTCACCTTAGACATGTGAGACCAGTCAGGCAGGGAGTGGAACCAGGCTGCTGTTGATGTCCTCGGGAAGATCCTGATGGACTACTCCCTGGTGGACGTCTGGCATGCCTGTCACCCTACCGCCCCCCTGCCTTCACCTATGTGAGGGTGGGGGAGCAGTAGGCATGCCACTCCTGGTTGGACTGGGTTTATATCTCTTTGCCTCACTTTGTCTGGGCCCACTCCTTTGGCATCCAGCCAACCCCTTTCAGCAATCACCACCTTTGTCTGGGCCCAGGCCACACTAGGGCCTGGGCATCCAGGGTTGGCCTACTGGCATTTCAGTGTCAGTCTGCTGAAGGATGTGGGCTTCAGGGAGGCCTCTGGGAGTTCTGGCTGGCCTGGTGGGAGCAACAGGCAGCTTTCCCCTCGGCTCAGAGCTGGTGGGACATGGGGAAGGTGTACATCTGGCTTTTTTGCCACTGCTACACTTGACGGCACACCTGGCAGAGGGAGATGGTCCAGGAGCAGCTCAAGCAGTAAGTGCTGGAGCTGGAGAGGCACCTGGCCACTGACCCAACCAACTCATCCCTCTGCAGAGAGTGCCAAGAGAGGCAGAAAGCCTGTACCCATGGTGCATTTGTCTGCTTGTGTGTCCAGCTCCTTCGGGAAATGGACTGCAGTTCCTGCTTCTTCTATGCCCTGGAGAGGAGGTGGGGAGCCAAGAAGTACATCACCTGATGTACTTCTTGGCTGAACTCCTCAACGAGTTCTTTGCCTCAGTGTTCCTAAGCGAGGGGCACGACAAGTCTCTCACTGGGGTTGTAGAGAGGCAGCAGCAAGGCGCCAGACTTCCATGCGTAGATCCTGAGGTGGTGCAGAGTCATTTGGAAGAACTGGATGCCTTTAAGTCGGCAGGCCCGGATGGGCTCCATCCGAGGGTGCTGAAGGCACTGGCCGACGTCATTGCAGAGCCACTGGCGGGAATATTCGAATGCTCGTGGCGCACGGGCCAAGTCCCGGAGGACTGGAAAAGGGCTAACGTGGTCCCCATTTTCAAAAAGGGGAGGAAGGAGGACCCGGGCAACTATAGGCCGGTCAGTCTCACCTCCATCCTTGGTAAAGTATTTGAAAAAATTATCAAGGCTCACATTTGTGAGAGCCCGGCAGGGCAAATTATGCTGAGGGGAAACCAGCATGGGTTTGTGGCGGGCAGATCGTGCCTGACCAACCTAGTCTCTTTCTATGACCAGGTTACGAAACGCCTGGACACAGGAGGAGGGGTGGATGTCGTATACCTGGACTTCAGGAAGGCCTTCGATACGGTATCCCACCCCATACTGGTGAACAAATTAAGAGGCTGTGATGTGGATGACTGCACAGTTCGGTGGGTGGCGAATTGGCTAGAGGGTCGCACCCAAAGAGTCGTGGTAGATGGGTCGGTCTCGACCTGGAAGGGTGTGGGTAGTGGGGTCCCGCAGGGTTCGGTCCTTGGACCGATACTCTTTAATGTCTTCATCAGCGACTTGGACGTGGGAGTGAAATGTACTCTGTCCAAGTTTGCAGATGACACAAAGCTATGGGGAGAAGTGGACACGCCGGAGGGCAGGGAACAGCTGCAGGCAGACCTGGATAGGCTGGACAAGTGGGCAGAAAACAACAGGATGCAGTTCAACAAGGAGAAATGCAAAGTGCTGCACCTAGGGAGGAAAAATGTCCAGCACACCTACAGCCTAGGGAATGACCTGCTGGGTGGCACGGAAGTGGAAAGGGATCTTGGAGTCCTAGTGGACTCCAAGTTGAACATGAGCCGGCAGTGTGACGAAGCCATCAGAAAAGCCAATGGCACTTTAACGTGCATCAGCAGATGCATGACAAATAGGTCCAGGGAGGTGATACTTCCCCTCTATTGGGCGCTGGTCAGACCGCAGTTGGAGTACTACGTGCAATTCTGGGCACCGCACTTCAAGAAGGATGCGGATAACCTGGAGAGGGTACAGCGAAGGGCAACTCGTATGGTCAAGGGCCTGCAGACCAAGCCCTACGAGGAGAGACTAGTGAAACTGGACCTTTTCAGCCTCCGCAAGAGAAGGTTGAGAGGCGACCTTGTGGCTGCCTATAAGTTCATCACGGGGGCACAGAAGGGAATTGGTGAGGATTTATTCACCAAGGCGCCCCCGGGGGTTACAAGAAACAATGGCCACAAGCTAGCAGAGAGCAGATTTAGACTGGACATTAGGAAGAACTTCTTCACAGTTCGAGTGGCCAAGGTCTGGAACGGGCTCCCAAGGGAGGTGGTGCTCTCCCCTACCCTGGGGGTCTTCAAGAGGAGGTTAGACGAGTATCTAGCTGGGGTCATTTAGACCCAGCACTCTTTCCTGCTTATGCAGGGGGTCGGACTTGATGATCTATTGAGGTCCCTTCCGACCCTAACATCTATGAATCTATGAATCTATGAACCTGCCTTCTGTCAGGTGACAGCACCCCCCTCACAGATCCAGGTGAGATGCACTGGCGCATGCAGGCCTTCTATGAATAGCTTTTCTCCCTGGGTCCGACTGATGCTGAAGCCTGTTGGACCCTGTGGGAGGGATTCCTGCAGGTCAGCATGGGTGACTGGGACCAGCTGGAGGCTCATCTCACTCTGACTGAGGTTTTGGCCACCCTCTGCCTGATGCTTGGGCCTTCTGCAACATCCTCAGCCTGGACTTTTTCACGGCTTGGGCCGAATCCAAAGGAAGTGGAGAACTACCCCTGTCAGGCTGGAGGGCCATGCTGACCCTCCTGCTGAAGAAGGGGGATCCCCATGATCAGAGGAACTGGTGTCCCATGTCCCTCTTCTGCATGGACTACAAGGTGGCAGTCTCGCTGCACCTGCGGTCTGTGCTGATGGACGTGATCCATCCCAACCAGACGTACACGGTGCCTGGACATTCCATCTTTGACAGCCTGTACCTGGTTTGGGACCTCCTGGAGCTAGCGCACTGGGAGGGCCTGTCTTTCGCCCTCCTATCTCTGGACCAGGAGAAGGCGTTTGACAAACTGGATCACAGGTACCTCACAGACATGCTGCAGGACTCTGGCTTTGGTCCCCACTTTGTGTGGGTTCTCCAGGTGCTGTACACCTCTGCAGAGTGTTTAGTCAAGCCCAGCTGGACCCTGATGGAGCCCATCCCATTCAGGAGAGGGGTCCATCAAGGCTGCCTGTTGTCAAGCCAGCTGTATGCCTTGGCCCTGGACCCCTTCCTCATCCTCTTGCAGAGATGGGTGGCAGGGTTGATGCTCCAGGAGCTGGCGATGTGGCTGGTCCTGTCAGTGCTTGCTGATGACATACTCTTTGCGGTCCAGGAGTTGGATGACCTGGTGCAGGTGGAGGCCTGCCAGTTGTTCTACTTGGCAGCTTCCTCTGCCCAGGTCAACTGGGTCAAGAACTTTGGCCTGATGGTGAATGGCAGGTGGGCTTACTCTGTGGGATCTACTGGAGCACGGGGTTGCTGCTCTACCTGTCCCCCACAGACTGCTCCCTGCCAGAGAACTGGTACCAGCTGGAAGCAAGGGTGGTGGAATGGCTGTGGGCATGGGCAGGGCTCCTGAGGTGTCTCTCCCTGTGTGAGAGAGTGCTGGTGCTGAACCAGCTGGTCCTATCCATGCTCTATCCAGGCACCGCTTACACACCCTGCCTGTGCCCCATGAGGTTCTCGTAGGGCTTCACAGATGGATGCTGGAGTTTTTCTGGCCAGGATGGCACTGGGTCGCTGCGGAGGTCCTGTGCCTCCCCTTGTGGGAGGGTGGTCAGGGCCTGATTTGCCTGTACAGCCAGGTCCTGACATTCTGCCTTCAGGCCCTGCAGCGACTGCTATCTGGTGTCGGTAGCCAAGAAACATAGGGCCACCTCGGGTGTGCCTTCCTCTGCCACTTCTGGGGGCTCCAATATGACTGGCAGCTCCTCAGCCTGTGGGGCTTCTCCCTGCAGGACCTGCAAGGGCTGCCAGAGTTCTACCATGACCTCCTCCTGGCCTGGAGGCTGGTCTCCACCTCCAGATCCCCTGCGATACTTGCCCAGGGTGCTGACCTGCTCATTGAGCCCCTCCTCTGAAACCTCCAGCTGGAGGCGCTGACAGCAGAGGTGCCTCGGTTGTGACAGAGGTTGGTCCTGGATGGTGTCACCCATGTTGGAGATCTCCTAGACTACTATAGGCAGGAGTTGGTGGACCCCACTGCACTGGTCTGGCACGTGAGTCTACCCATGACATGTGCGACTTGCCATCTGGTCCGGATGTGAAATCTCCTCTACCTCCTGATGCCCTTGCCTTTGTTGGCCAGATTCTGTGCAGTGGCGGTCCCCAAGCCCACCGTGTCCTCCAGCCCACTGGAGTTTGGGGTACCTTACCTGGCCTCACGGCACTCCCTGCTCCACCACCTGAGCTGGCTGGAGGACATCAGACTGGTCTGCTTTTCCACCGTCCATCACCGTCACCTCTACATGCTTGTATGCTGCATGATCCATCATGTCACCTTTGTGTCCTGCCCAGACACCAAGTGGCAGGACCTGCTTGGCAAGAGCATGGCTGGGGCACCCCAGTGGCTGAGTCTGTACTCCACCCTCATCCCACAAGCCACTGGGGACCTCAGCTGGCAGCTCCTCCATGAAGCCATCGCCACGGGCATGTATGTGGCGAGCTTCATAGACACCCTGGTCTCCTGCCCCTTTTGTGGGCAGAGGGAGACCCTGGCACACATGACCCTTGAGTGTGCCAGGCTACAGCCCCTCAACCTCCACCTCCAGAACCTCCTCCTGAGGTTCTGGTTGAATTTCACCCTCCCACCTTTTTGTTTTTCGGCAACCTCATCCGTGGCCCCACTAAGTCCCAGGACCTCCTGGTCAACCTCCTCCTAACCCTGGCCAAGTGGGCCTTGTACTTGACCAGGAAGGAGGCTCTGGCTGGGAAGGTGCCTGGAGACTCTGGGAGCACTTTTCTCTCACTTGTCTGAGCATGTTTCCGGGCAGAGCATCAGTGGGCGGCATCCACCGGCTCCTTGGATGCCTTTGAGGACTGGTGGGTGCGGCCCAGGGGGCTCTGCTCAGTGTACCCCTCTGGAGAACTTACTTTCACATTTTGACCCTTTGGTCCCTACATCACTCCTATCCTGTTTTTGCTTTTGTTGTCCCAATAAATTAGTTGTATTTTTCACCCTTTGGCCCCACAAAGGGGCTATTAGTTAGCTGGGTGGGTCTTAAGGCCTATGTTAATATGGAAGATACAAGCAGACAGGAGCTTCTGAGGCTCAGCCAGTTGGTATCTGGGGACACTAGCCCCTTGTGCCACCTGGACTGGTGAAGCAACCCTAACCTAGAGTGGCCCCTGCACCCTCTACAGCAGTCTGGTAGTGGGGGCTGCTACCTGGTTGTGACCTGCTGCCACCTATGACAGCATCTGCCCCCTTGGACCTGTGGGGCAGTTGTGGGGTTGTGACTGGGTGTAGGGGTGGGTATAGGATTTGTGGGGGTGAGGTTTGTCTATCATAAATGTAATGTAATAGCTCTCATCTGATCAATCTTGGTTTCTTATAGGGTAGACTAAATATAGGGACAGAACTCCCTGTATAGGAATCAGTACAACAAGAGTGCTCCACCCAGGGCGCAAAAATATCCAGCACACCCTCATCCCTACTGGCTGGGAAGTGACCCTCTTAGCAGCACAGAAGCAGAAAGGGATCTCGGAGTCATAGTGGACTCCAAGATGAACATGAGTCGTCAGTGTGACGAAATCCTCAGCAAAGCTAACTGCACTTTATCATGCATCAGCAGACGCATGACAAATAGAACCAAAGGGGTGATACTTCCCCTCTATGTGGCATTGGTTAGACCACAGTTGGAGTACTGGGTCCAGTTTTGGGCACCGTACTTCAAGAAGGATGTTGATGGACTTGAGAGGGTCCAGAGGAGGGCCACTCATATGGTTAGGGGCTTACAGGCCAAGCCCTATGAGGAGAGACTGAGGGACCTGGACCTCTTCAGCCTCCACAAGAGAAGGCTGAGAGGTGATCTTGTGGCCACCTACAAATTCATTAGGGGGACGCAGCAAGGGATTGGAGATGCTTTTTTCACCAGGGTGCCTCTTGGGGTAACAAGGAACAATGGTTACAAACTGACAGAGAGAAGATTTAGGTTAGATATCAGGAAAAACTTCTTCACGGTGAGGGTGGCCAAAATTTGGAATGGGCTTCCATGGGAGGTGGTGCTCTCCCCTACCCTGGGGGTCTTTAAGAGAAAGCTGGATAGGCATCTGGCTGGGGTCATCTGACCGCAGCACTCTTTTATGCCTAGGCAGGGGGTCAGACTCGATCTGTTGAGGTCCCTTCTGACCCTAGCATCTATGAATCTATGAAACTCCTGAGATGAAATTCTCTTCTTTGCGGTCAATGGCAAAATTCTCTCTGACTTCATTCCCTGAATTCTAACAATATCTATTACAGTCCTAGTGTACGCAGGGGAAGTTTTCTCACAAATTTAAAGAGGTTTCTAACACTGGTTCAGCTAAACTGATTTCAAAACTGTTTGGAGCTGCAGCATAGAACAGGTGTCATGGGTCCTGAATTGTTTTTTACTGAACTTATTCAAAACCACTTCAGCAAGTTTTAAATCTGGTACGGTTCTCTGAAGCCTGATAAAAAAAAAAAGTGCAACTGAGTTGACTTCAAAACTGGTTAGAAAATTGGGTAAATTTCCTCAGTTATCGCAGTGTTTCACTTCGGCAAGTCTTCAGGTGGAGAACCTGTAAAAGGGATGATAACATTTACCCAGGATTGTTATGAGGATAATGAATTGATGTTTCTTCATTCCTTTGAAAATAGAGTGCTATATAAATACTAAATTTCATAGCAGGGTAAGATGAAGAGTCCCTTGGTAATGTATCACAAGCTTATCATAATGGATTCCACATCAGGGATGTTGATAAGACTGTAGTCACCGCTAGACTTCTCTGGAACAAAATCATTCTCCGAGTCAGGACTTAAATTCCCTTACAACGTTTGTAGCAGCTGCAGTAATCATATGTCAGCCAGCTATTTTGAAACATTAAGATAAATACAGCTTTACCTTCCAGCTATATCCTAACCCAATACAGAATTACACAAAGGCACACAGTGTTCTTTTGTATATATATACCTGCACAGATTAATCTTTTCAGTAAAATTCTGTACTTTTATATTTACTCTAATCCTTGCAGAATTTCACTTAAATGCATTGGAACAAAGTCTTCTCAGTTGAGGGGGTGCGGGCCCAGTAGTGTTAACTGGAGCAGGGCAAGCGGGGCACCAGCTCTAGACACTGACTATGACTGGTACCAGAATTGCCCCTCAGGAGTCTTTGCCACAGCAGGGCTAGCCTTGCACTGCCCCTGCCTAGCCATAGAAGCCAGGCAGCGCAGTGCTGCACTAAACAGTGCATGTGGGACATGGCGGGGGGGAAAGGTGGGGGCGAGTGGGATATTGCAGCCCCACCCTGCTCCAGAGCCTTTACTGCACAGCCTGAACCCATTATGTACATATGAGGGGAGGGAGAAAATGGGGTGCCATGGACAGCTCCCAGGAAGCCTAGAAATGGGGCTGAGTGGAACTGGTGCTGCTACACCAGCGGCAGTAAGACAGTTGAAGCCATGGGCAGCTCGTCCAGGGGTGTGGAGGGGTTCCTGTCACTGTGTACACCCTGGAGGAGGCATGGGCTGAGCAGATGTCCCCTGGATCTGTGCATGGGGTGGAGGCAAGTTGCCTCTCTGGGCTGAAGCTCTGTGCCCTGCTGCCTTTGCCCTGGGAGCCATGTGCTGGCTGCACTGTCCCCCCGGCCTGCCCAGTGGTGGGAGACACATAGCATCGCATGGCTCTCACGACAGTGGGGTACAGAGTCCCAGCCTGCAGCGGCAGCCCACCTCCACCCCATGCACAAATCCAGGGGGCACATGCCCCCCATGCTCCTGGATGAGCCACCCATGGCTTTGACTGTCCCACAACCCGCCCTGGCCCCAGAGCCCCATTCGCTCCAGCCCCTGCCTCTGCCCCACTCCCTTCTTCATTACGGGGGCCTCGATCAGCCTCCCCTACGCCCCTTCCCTCCCCCATACTCCTTCCCCTTCGCAGACTTGCCTGGTGTGTGTGTGTGTGTGTGTGTGTGTGTGTGTGTGTGCGCGCGTGTGTGTGTGTGTGCGCGTGTGCCCTTCACTCCCAAGCCACAGCCCCCCACCAGCCCTGCTGCTGCTCCTCACTCCTGACCCACAGTATGCTGCATCCTACCAGGGTATGTGGGAACCCCTCTCCTCAGGCTCCAAGCCCCACACCCTCCGGCCCACATACTTTCACAAATTCCACCCCCCTACATCTCCCAACCTTACAAAGTACCTGCATAATTTTGTATAACCTTGAGGGTTTTTTTCTGCATAAATCTTGAATTTTTAGCTGTGCTATTGAAATCTCAATTAATTGCAACTAATTTTTTTAATCACACAACTAATTGCAATCAAATTTTTTAATCATTTGACAGCCCTAGTGGAATCTTAACCAGATTTTATCGTGTTCCTAATTCATAACTTCCTACTTTCACATAACAGATGAAAGCCTTTTGACATTCCCAGTTGGTTGTACCAGGTACTGGCTTCTGTTCAAATCTTATGAAAGTATTATCTTGTCTCAATTTGTATTCTCTGAGCCTGAGTTACCTGTTATATTATGGCATCTCTTTATACCATTCTGGCAATGCAGAGGCACTTTGAAGTGGGAATATGCTACATATGTTTCTACATTACTCCCAGAGTGGTTTAGTGTAACCAGGAAAACAGGCTGCTGACCTTGTCCACACTAGGCTTTTTTTTGTTGAAGTTAGTCAGTACCATTATTATTAGCACTAGCACTCCACTCCTGTTCTTGCTTGCACTGAGGGAGTTATTCTAGCTGTATCAGCAGTAGAAGTGATAGACATTTTTAATAAAAAAAAAAGAATGTAAATTCAGCCTATATGACACCAAATCAATCTCGCTGATTTAATTCAATGACTGTATAGAATATCAAATGTATTCTGAAATCAATCAAAATGCCATTTTAAAGGGTGTTTTTCTACCTAGAAGTGCATGGAAATTCAGCTCAGATTATTCAGAATGCTTCCAGGTTCCCTGTTTTACTGACCTGTTTATAAGTAACCAATACATGTAAAAGGAGAATATTGAAATTCCAGGATTGGCTCCAGTGGTACAGTATAAATACTTTGGAGCTACAACAATTATAATACATGTAGAAAATTTGCTAGCTCCTGGTTTCACTCGGTGCCATCTCAGAGGTACTGAGCACCCTAAATTCTAATTGAAGCTAATTGGTGTTGTAGGTGCTCAGCATCTCTAAAAATCAGTTCCAGATTCTGCTTTACAGAATCTGTCAACAGGATAGTGTAGCCTTGCCAACTCTCACAATCTTTTTAATCTCTTCATGTGATTGGTGCTTTTTTAAGGCTCCAGCTTCTGGAATCAAAAGAGTGCATGACAGTTTCTTGGGGGGTTGTTGTATGTGTTTGCTGTTAGTAAAAATAAGTTTCATGATTATGGAGAAAAGCTTGAAAACATGAGCAGTGTATCATAAGGGCTCAAATCCCAGAAATCAAAGGGGAAAAATGTATTATTGTTTATCATTCATCATTTTTAAGACAATTTCATAAGTTTTATTTGTGGGACAGGCTGACTCGAGATTTTTTGAATGCTTAGCGTTGGCAACATTAAATCTAGGGAATGAGCTGTGGACTAAGCCGAAACATGATAAATGCATTAGAGTCCTGTTAGATGGAAACAGAAAAGAAAATTTTGCAGGAGTTTTGATGCTGAATACTAAACCATTTCTTAGCTTATGGATGTACTAGTGAATTATTCCATGTATTATTCAGCCTCCCAAATTTTATTTTTCTCTGTGTGTATGTATGTTGATAGCTCTGCTCAGTCAGGCAAAATATTGATAAAATTACGCACCCACAGAACCAACATCTGCAAACTTTTGTACTTTTGCTGACTGGAGGTGGGTGTGAACTTTTTTGTTTCAAAACTTGGTAGGACATATGGGTTTTTCATACCACCTGATGTAGATTTCCCTGCGAAATCAGTGAAATTATCTTTTATTCCTTAATATACTTTAGATTATTTACACTAGTGAATCTAATTGATGGCTATATTGATTTGAGAAAGCAATTGATTTGTGGCATGGATAGGAAAGTGACTTACTATGAAAAAAATCAGTCGTGATGTGAATGATGTTTCTTTTTTAATCAATCCACTAAGCAGAAAAGGTGCTGTTGATTATTGGGTTATTACCACTGCAGTGAAATCTAGAGGGAACAGTGTCCATAACATCTTTATGGTAAGATCAAGCACCTGCCTCATATTCTTAACATCAAACCTGTTTTTGCCTCAATTTTGATAAAGTCAAAATCAAGTTTCAGAGTCATGACTTTGGAACGATATTGTAAATCCTGTAAAATTCCTGTTTGTTAAGGTAGTAAATGAGCAGAAAAGGGAGCAATGCTTCTTTATCAACTGGGTAGCTCCTTTGGTGCATTAGCAAATGTGACTCGCCAGCAAATGCCCCCTTTCTTTGCTATGAAAACATTAGTTATTTCTTGAGTTATTTATTGATTCTACACAGACAGAGGGAAAGTATTGTTCTACAGATGAAAAGATATTGTTGTAAAACATTATTAACAGTTGTTTGCCAAATAGATATTATTCTCTCAGGGTCTGTCTGTACCATTTCTGTGGTACTGTTCAGAGTGCCATTGAAACATGCCCTCCTCCACTCCCCCATTTTTAACATGACAAACCCAGAAAAGAGGCTCTCTTTCATTGCTGTCCTCTAGCACACTAGATACAGACACTTCACTGGGTGCAAGTCCCGAATGTCAAAGCAAGAAGGTTAACATCAAAATAGATTATGTGGAATGCCTGGCAATGGAAAACAGCCTTGATGTAATTGGGCAATAGTGAAGCATGATGGAAAAACAAAAATCAATAGGACACTGTAATATGTGGTTGTAAACTACTCAGGATGGACAGATTATGATTATTTTTGCTAAAATCATGCAGATTTAAATATTACAGGCTGGAGGCAGGGCTTTGGCAATACCCAGGCTCTCAACTCTGGCATTTCTCCTTCCTGTAGTCTGTCTACATTTTAAATTGGTTGACCATAATGCAAGACCTGAACATCCTTATTTGGGATGTGAGTAGGTGGACTTGTTTTGTCCTTTAGGGCATTCTGAATTGACTCTATGTCACTGGATAACCTTTAACATATATTTTGAATAGCTTACAAGGTAGTTAAGTTTTATGAATTTTTTGGTTTACATGAAAAGAATAAACTTGCAGTTTCTTTTGCAATTTGTGATTTGTAGTTTCAATTTTAGGAGAATATTAACCTTTTCTGTTTTGTTTTGACAAATGCATATCAAACCCCTTTGGAATACATTTTAGCTAATGAAAAAATAAAAGGTTATGGAGCAAATCCTCAGCCAGTCTGAACTATAATAACTCCACAGAAGTTGCACTGCAGTTGTTAGAATAGCTCTAGCTATTTTTATTAGCACAGGGTATGGCTTAACTCCTCTAACTATTCATAAAATACAATTGTCTATTTAATGCATAAAAGAAAAAAAGTGCTTGGGGTTTGATTTTCTGCTGGCTGTTGTTCCTTTTAGATAACAAATCTCTCCTTGGAAAGAAATCCCTGTATGGCATTAAAGTACACATGGAAATAGGTCAATAAAGCAATAAACATGCTTGCAGCTGTTATAGCACCTTTTGTGAAATGCATACTTTGCCCACATGCATATTCAGTAGGTCTATTCAGTCCATGTCTGAAAAGAAGGGCATTAGCACTAATCTGCAACACAGAGAAAGAGAAAAATACAAAAGCACAACGATGCTGCTTTGCATGTGGACTAAATAGACTAGAACTTGATCTGCCAATTCTTCACTGGTAAAAAAACAAATAGTAACAACTTCCAATTTTAGCAGAAACTTTTCTGTCCTGCTTTCCCACAGGTTACTAATGTGTTGAAATACGTGAAAGAAAGGCTAGTTAAAACAGAACAAAATGCTCAGATTTCACAGGTGAAATTGAAATGAGGAGCAACAAACATTGTGCCCATCTTCAAAAAGGGGAAGCGTGAGGACCCGGGAAACTACTGGCCAATTACCTTAACTTCTATTCCAGGGAAAATACTAGAAATATTCATCAGAGAGGCTATGTGTGACCATGTTGCAGAAGGCATGATACTGAATGACAGCCAGCATGGCTTTGTCGTGGGCAGGTCTTGTCTGACCAACCTCATTTCTTTCTATGATTAGGTGACTCATTACCTGGACAAGAGAAAAGTGGTTGACATCATATACCTCGACTTCCAGAAAGCCTTTGACCTGGTATCCCAGAAGGTACTGATCAGAAAACTGGAAGATATCAGGCTCAACTGGGGGACTGTCAGGTGGGTGTGAAACTGGTTGTGGGGTAGGACACAGAGTCCAAATGAATATATCGGTGTTATCCTGGTGAGATGTGGGCAGTGGCTTACCCCACGGGTCGGTACTTGGCCCAGTGCTGTTCAATATCTTCATCAACAACCTGGATGAAGGGATGAAAAGCCCATTGGCCAAGTTCGTGGACGACACCAAGATATGGAGTTGCGCAGACAGGCTGGCATGTTGGGCAGAACAGAACCAGATGAGGTTCAATGCAGAGAAATGCAAAGTGCTGCATCTGGGAAGGAAGAACCCCCAGCACACCTACAGGCTGCGCATTGCTAACCTGACCAGCACTACAACTGAAAGGGATTTTGGTGGAAAAATAGCATGAATATGAGCCAGCAATGCAACGCAGTAACTGCTAGGGCCAATAAAACTCTGGCATGCATCAATCAATGCATCTCCAGTAAAACCAAAGAAGTGATTCTCCCGCTTCACTCAACGTTGTTGCAGCCACAGCTGGAGTATTGTGTCCAGTTCTGGGCACCGCACTTCAGCACGGACGTGCTAAAGCTTGAGAGGGTCAAGCCATATGAGGAGAGGCTGAAGAAAAGAAGGCTGAGAAGGGACCTGATTGCGGCTTACCGCTATATCAGAGGCGTACATCAGGGGCTTGGTGAACAACTGTTCACCAGGGTGCCCTAGGGGAAAACTAGAAACAACAGCCACAGACTCCTGGAAGATCATTTCTGGTTGAACATTAGGAAAAACTTCTTTACAACTAGGGTGTCCAGACTATGGAACAAGCTCCCCGCAGAGGTGGTTCAATCATCTACCCTAGAGGTCTTCAAGAGAAGATTTGATGGTTACCTGGCTAGGGCCGTCTGACCCCAGATGTCCTTCCTGATCACACAGGGGACTGGACCCGATGATCCTTTGGGGTCCCTTCCAGCCCTATGATTCTATGCAACTTTACACTAATTTACACAGAGTTCTTTTTCATAGTTGCTTGATACTTAGGATAATGAAGGATTTGGAGATACAGGAATGGCCATAATGCATCTGACATAAGGTACAGCTAGTCTAGACCCTTGTCTCTGAGGAAGGTGTGAGAATCCCTTCCTTGCAAGCATTATTTCATCCTGGGTCTCTGATAGAGGTTGGCTTCTAGCTTGAAGCATGATGTTTAACATTTCTTTCTAAATATGTTGCAACAAAAAAGTGTTTAATTAAATGTTTGGTCCCATTCTGAATTACATTTGACTTTAAAAATTGTTTATGCTGGGGAAAGGGAAGCTTGCAGTAGATAAACTTCATATTTTCTGTGCCACTGTATGGTGGCACTATTCACAGTAGCATAGAGGAAAATATGAGGACAGAGATGGATATGGACAAATCTGGGCAGTGCATACAGGATTTACTGGCAGAAAGCCACCCTTAGCAGGCTGAGGAAGCAATGCAGGATGCTGGCAAAGTTCCACCTTGGGATAGGATGTGATGAGGCTTTCATCACATCCTATCCCAACTTCCTGCCTCAGACTCCTGTATAAAGCTTTGTGGGGAGGACTTTACTCTTTTTCCATTTAGACAATTTAATTTTGAAAATTTTGTTATACTAGTGTAAAATAAGCTCTAAATGGTATAAAAGGAGCACAGTTAACTTGGCTTCCTGGCAACATGAAACCAGCTTCCACAAGGTCACTTTAAAGTATATCTAATGCTATAAAAGACATCAGATCTTCACTTTTGGGATTTCTTGTTTATTTACAGAGCTAGTGACGCATGGACACTATCAGTGTGTCTCCATATTGAAATGATACTTTCAAGCCTCAGTTGCACTTTCATTCAATTGGAAGTCAGCCAGGGTATTGGTGCATAAATGCACATATACATCAGCCACAAATGAGATGAGGCTAATTCAAATACAGTAATGACGGTCCCAATATAATAAACTAGATAGATTTCACATGAGCCACTGACCATTTGGCTATATATTAGTGACTATTAATCAATACCATCTTGGACTGGAATTGTACCAGTGTTCTAGAAGTGAAAAGTTCCTGGCCCTGACCAGTCTCCACTCGCATCCAAACACAGTTCTAGGTCACGAACTTCATACAGCAAGTTGAAAGTAAAAGGCCAGCATTTCAAAACTGGCTGCCTATATTGTATTTGCTAAATTTCCATATCACTTGTTATATACCATGTAAGAGGTAGACATTTACATTTTATGGGTGACATTTTAGTGGCCAGTTTTAAAAACTATCCCTACATCAATATTACATTTTACAGTTTTAGATATTTGATATGACTTCTCTATTATTAATAGAAAGAGAAATTAATGTATCTTTACTTCCTGTGCATCCAAGCTCTGTGCATCACGGCTGTCCCAGTCATGGAGGTGCCTGGCTATACTGCTGAATGAATGCTATATGAATATAAAATATCACTGGAACCTGTTACTCTTCCAGTTTTCTTTTTAGGTTTCATTATAGTTAGGGACCTACCTAAATCGTGGCTTCATGGATTTTGTGGAAACATGGATCACATTGCCTGTGATCACCAGGGTTGGCTATGGTTTCCCACTAAATCAACCACAAAAAAAAAAGTGGTAGTGATGTAGATTGAGTGAAGGCACCCTCTAGCAATCAGAAGCAAGGGGCGGGGCAAAAAAATAGTAGTGACATAGACTGAGTAAAGGTGCCCTCCACCAATCAGCTGTGAGAGGTAGGGTTGCTATGAAATGCCTGTGAAATCAGCTCTGCATGCTGTGAGTGCGTTGTGAAAAACCCTTTGTCTCGCTATGGCTTAGGTAGGTCCCTAATTATAGTATATCAGGTTAATCACTCTTTTTGTCAGGATGGTGCTATTTATTCTATATCGGGCTGTCTTGCAGGCCAGATGAGTGTGGTAGGGCTGGTCCATAGGTGGGATTGGGCCTGCAGACCTGCCCCCCCAACCAGCCTGCATACTGGACCCAGTGCCTGCAGCTCCCACTCTGAGACCTACGCAGCATGTGGCATCCGCTGCCACTGATCTCCTATGCCACACACGGTGCCCATTCTGGCCAGTCTGGGACACATGCTGTACATGGCACCTGCTGAGGCACTGCAGGCAGAGTCAGTCCCAGATGAGCTGGAGTTGACATCATATGCGGCAGAGTTACAGACCAATGGGGTGGATGTCATGTAGCATGGATCCTGCACCAGCCAGAATGAATGCCGCATGCTGTGTAGTCCTGGACTGGCTGAAGCAGGCACCACGTGTGGGCCCTAAGAGCAGGGCTGGTGCCACACATGCCATATGGATCCACTATGAAACCCAGGGCTTGGATAAAGGGGTTCTGAAAGCTATATCTGTCCCACGAGCTGTATCTTTTACACCTGTCTTCTAAATAGTTTTGCACAACCTATGGGAAAATGTCATTGAAATATGCAGAGTTATATTAAATACAGTGCAATCAATCTGTTCTGTTACATTAAGTTATACAGCTTTGTCTTAGCTTGTTTGTCTGCATTTTGTGTGTGAGGTAAATACATTTCTAAGAACAAAGTCTTTTCAGGCTCTCAGTGGACTAATCTGACTTTTAAACAGGCAGTCATTTAAAATTTGTAACTGCTGCTCAGACAAATTAACTTGGCAGTTAATCTGCATGCCTGGTACCCCCATAGAAACTTTTAAATATAGAATATTCTGATTACTATTTTTTAAGCTAGTAGAGGCCAAGGCTGCACAATCATGTGAGCAAGGAATGAAAACTAACTGACTCAAAACAATCTGGAGTCTCCAGGGATTTAGAAAGCTTATAGTTATTATACAATTAAAAGTTTTGATCTAGCTTTTCGTGTATGCCTTCTCTTCTCACCTTGACGGTCGTCTGCTTGGTAGAATCAGTTAACTGGCTCTATAGTGGTCCATTCAAAAGCCATAACAAAACATGTAGCTGTGCATCTTCTTTATGGTTGTCGTTCCCATCTTGGGATGAGGTCAGCTACAAGAATCATTGTTCTCCACTTCTGGTCTCCTGCATCTTCTTGTTGGATGTTCATATGTTTCATATCTTTTCTAGTGTTGTCCTTCCACCACAGTCTTGGTTATTCTCTTAGCCTACTGCCAGTCAGGGATGTCTTGTATATCACCTACACAGTGTTTTCTCTGCCCCACCTCATATCTATCTCAGGACAAGCTACTTATTTTGCCACACACAAACAGAAGGGAATGCTGGAATTGGTAAGGTGATCTGGTGACAAGCAATGGAGATGGGGAAAAGGGGTTGCCAAGGACACTTTCAACCAAGTAAGAATTGTATTTTCTACGATTTGGAGGTCTATCCTCCAAGTAGGAGAAGGAAACAAAGGGAGAGGGAGAATGGTTATAGCAAGTATTTAGTGGATAGGAGACTCTATGTCCCTCCTCCCCTCATATCCAAGCAGTCAAGAAGGGACAGTTAGCTACGAAAGAATTAGTAGTATCTCTGGTGGCTGGGTAAAACCACTTACTTTATTATAGATTCAGGACTCAGTTTTGCTCCATCACTGCTACACATTCTCTGCTGTTGCTTTCATGGCACACTCTAGGTTTGGGTCAAGGACTCAATGGATCCAAATACACCTTGTTTCTTCAAAGCAAACAAATGCCATAGTTTCATAGATGTTCAGGTCGGAAGATATTAGATCATTGAGTCTGACCCCCTGCCCTGGGCAGGAAAGAGTGCTGGGGTCAGATGGTCCCAGCCAGGTGTGTGTCCAATCTCCTTTTAAATACCTCCAAGGAAGGGGACAGCACCACCTCCACTGGAAGTGAATTCCATATTTTGGCAGCCCTCACTGTAAAGAATTTTGTCCTGATGTCCAGTCTGAATTTTCTCTCAGTTTGTGGCCATTATTTCTAGTTACAATGATGGGTGCCCTGGTAAACATCATATCCCCTATTTCTTGCTGACCCCTGTGATGAATTTGTAGGTGGCCACTAGATCCTCTCAGCCTTCTCTTGTAGAGGCTGAAGAGGTTCAGGTTTCCCAGTCAGTCTACATAGGATTTTTTCTGTAGGCCTTTAACCAGATGAGTGGCCCTCCTCTGAACCCTCTCCAGGACATCCACATCCCTCCTGAAGTGCGGTGCCCAAAACTGGACGCAGTACTCCAGCTGCAGCCTGATCAATGCTGCATAGAGGGAAAGAGTCACCTCCCTAGACCTGTTTGTGATGCACCTACTTATGCAAGAAAGAGCACGGTTAGCTTTACTTATTATCTCGTTACACTGGTGACTCATGTTCATTTTGGACTCGACTACGACTCTGAGATCCCTTTCTGCAGTTGTGCTACTGAGAGTGGTACCGCCCAGGCTATAGGAGTGTTGATGATTCTTCCTCCCCAGGTGCAACACATGGCACTTATCTTTGTTAAGCTGCATCCTATTCCATTTGGCCATTTCCCCAGCCTGCCTAAATCAGCCTGGATTCGCTCCCTGCCATCTAGTTCGTGTACCTCCCCCCATAGTTTGGTGTCATCAGCAAACTTGGACAGGGTGCTTTCTACTTTCTACTCCCTCGTCCAAGTCACTAATGAAGATATTGAATAGTACCAGTCCCAGGACAGAGACTTGGAGGACTCCACTGCCCACATTTCTCCAGGTAGAGACTGACCTGTCCACCACCACTCTCTGGGTGTGTCCCATAAGCCAATTTTCTACCCACCGTAGTTAGTTGTTGTTGCAGAACAAGCTGCTTCTTCGGGAGTCGATGCTGTCATAGGCTGAACTGCTGCCACGGGGGTTACTGCTGCTGTTGCTGCTTCAGGCAGGAGGGGCGGATGCTCTCCTCTGCTTGACTCTCTCCTTCGTCGGCAGGAAGGCGTGGTTGGCCAAGATGCCGCTGCATCACTAGGCGGGGTTGCCAGCGACGATGCTGCGTCAATGGGCGGAGTCACTGACCGAACTCTCACGGGTTCGTTAGAAGCTCCACCCTTTTTTTCCAGTTCTTCCACGCGGTCTCCCTCTTGCTCGGCGCCATCTTGGACTGGTGTTTCAGGCTCCTTTTTCTCAGCCGCTTCTTTGACCGATCGGATTGCCATCTGCAGCTGGGTTTTCAAACTTAGGGTTTTTTGCATTAGATTCATTATAGTACGAATGGTTGCACTACCTTCTCCCCCCTTGTCGTACCGCAAGGCTACTCTTTTATCTGCAGGGCATTCCTCTGTCTCCAGATCTTGGCAGAGCTCGGATGGAAGCTCGCAACCCTGTAATCTAGACATTATCATCCCCGGGGGGAATGGGCCGATGGGCTCCGGTTCTTCACTCTCCCAAGCATATCGTAGGCATTGGGCACACTCCCGGGTGAAAGTCGGGTTTGTTTCGCCTGCCGGGTTGGGTTCGGCGAGGGACACAGTATCGAGGGGCCTAAACAAGACCCGCTCATCTCTCATTATACACCTGAACGCCGCAGGGAGCAAGTACACTTCCCTTTCTCTCAGGGCTCCGTCTTTGGAGATTCCCTCTTCTCCCTTTAGCGACAGATGGCCGCTTACAAATCTTTCACCCGTTCCACCCGCCTGGTGGTAAGCGATATGTATCTCTAATTCTTCAAAGCTTTTCACTTGGCATTGGTTATTGCGCCAAGGGCAGTTCCTAACCAATTCTAACTCTAGCATATTCTCTCTTAGTCCCTTTTGGGTTGCTACATGTGCATTCTCTCCCGATCCCATCCTCGCCGCCATGTGCGGGCCGCGCCCCGATCCTACCTTTGTCGCCATGTGCGGCGGCGATTCCGATCTCATTCCCATTGCCATGTGCGAGCCGGGGGCGAGCCGGGCCCATCTTTGTTGCACACGGGCTGTGGCGAGCAGCCCAGGCACGCGGGGCTGGAGAGAACCACTGGGCGGTTTAGCGCACGCAAGTTAGAATTAGTTATGGAGGCGTAACGGTTGATTGAAAAGATTGTTTACTTACACCCAAAGATGGTATTGGTGTAGGCTGGACAGGTTTCCAGGCACAGTTCCCGCTTGGATCCTCACTAGAGGAACACGACAAATCGATTGCTCCCACGGAGTTTGCTAGGCTCCGCGGGTCTGGTTCGGTTGGGTTCAAAAAGTTTCCCTGGAGTTACTTAGGCTCCGCAGGTCCGAAGTTACAGGAAAGGGATACGTCTGGGATTGCGCTCGGCAACGGGGTGTGGAATCAGAAAAAATATATGCCTTAAACTTTGATTATTTTAGTGATAAGGTGACATAACCGCTTTGTGGAGAATTGCTGGCTCTGTATAGTAGAACAGATAAGAGAAAGTGTTTGTTTTTTGTAACTCCTCTGCAACTGCTTTGCTCACCGCAACCTTGAAGATAGCAAAAAAGTATGTACAAATCTGATTTCCAGGTGCAAGAAGGAGGTTTGTGAACTAACCTCACCTCCCCCATTAGTTCCCATCCTGATTACAGCAAAGAAATAATGAAGTAATATTATAGCCGCTTTTCATGCTAATTTCACTATATGATCACGTGAGTTGTAAGCAACTGTTAAAAAGTATATAAGCCTCCCGATTTTGCTCTTGGGGGGGGACCCCTTCCAAGTGCTTGGAAAATCCATGTCACTTTGAAATCCCCCCTACAGCTGTAGTTTCTTTTAAACAAAAGTTTCTGCTGACCTGACCCAAAAGTATGCTGCGTGTGTTTCCACGACAATTCCTGGTGCTGTGACTCGGATCCAGAACACAGGCTGAGGAAGGAGGACCGCAGACTGCCCACCCCCCCCCGAACCCCGAGGCGCCAAACTTGAGAGGTAACAGACCTAATTCAAAATCTCTATTGGGGTTTCGGAGGAGGACTGCCTGTGGGCTCCCAACTTGGCCGTGGTAACTGGATCTGAACCTTATTAAAACAGGTCAGTCTGAACCTTACTGCCGGCTAAAATTTTCTGTCTGGTAAAGGATCCCATTTTGTGTCTGGTAACGTACGTTTTATTTAGGGAGAAACTGTTTGAGGCACCTTCATCCAACAGCACATCGGGCTTGTAGTTAATTAACTAAGGCGGTGTGGGGGAGGAGGTCTGGCTGACTGAATAAATGTATGTGTGTGTATTTAGAAATATGAGCCACTGACCAGGTCTGAGACTACGGTTGGGTTCAGCCGCCCCAATTCTGCCTGACAGGGCAGTTTTGAAAGCAAGGGGGCCCAACTGGAACCTCGTGACCCAGTGGACAGGGCTTTAGAGTGATTTTGTCTTTTCCAAACCCCTTGTCCCAGTAGCTTCTGCCGAGAGCAGGAGTGAAAGGATCCCTCTTGTGTTTCCCTCCCCATTTCCATTTTATGAGCCGGTGTCGGGTCAGAAGCCTTTTGTCTGGGCAGTGAAAAACTGCGGGACAAGGCACTGAGCGGCCCGGACATCCTAAATAAGCCTCTCCTACATCTCCCTGTGTGGCTGAAAATGGGAACAAGTCAGTCTAAACAAGTTCCTGTCCCCCCTAAGCGGACTCCAGTGTACTTTATGTACACACACTATTCTCCCGAGACTTGCAAGTACCTGGATAAGTGGAACTGGTATACTAGGGATGATCCTGTGAAGCATTTTCCACAGGAAGGAACATTTGATCAGGATAAAATAGTGCACTTGAGAGGGGCTTTAGAGTCCCGTGGATCCAAAACGCCACAAAACCAGTGGGACGTGTTCTTTTATTGATATGATAAAATGTCCAAAAGGCGGACAGAATCTCAAACTAGGAGCCTAAAAGACTCTCAAGAAAAATTAAAACAGCAGTTAAAAGCTGTTCAGGAGAAATTGGCTATTCCCCCAAATTACACGCCGGCCACCGCTCCGATGTGTCCAGCATTGCCCGAGGCGCCCCCACCACCGGAGCCAGCAGAGGATATCCTTGACCTTTGTTCGAACCCTGCTCTCCTGGGACTCCCACATCAGCAACAACCGGTTCAACATCAGGCTGCAGCCCAGGCTAGTAACCCATTAGCTGAAGCTCCTTCAGTAAATCCATCCACGGAGCTTAATAGTCCGGACTCATCCACCATATCTGCCACTCAATCATCACCAGTGTGACAATTTACTCCTGGGTCATAACCCACCACAGGTGTATTTAAAAGAATGGGAATAGGCATGAAAAGATCTCCCATCAATCTGAGATCCCGAACTGCACAAGTTTACCCCTAAGACAAATGCCAGACATTGGCACCGATGGACAAAATATAGTAACTGTGCATGCACCCTGGACTCCAGGTGATCTCTACAATTTAACTCAAAAATTCCCAAAAATCAGGGAAGACCTAGAAAAATTTCAGGAAGAATTGCAGACTGTTATAAATTGTTATAATCCAACATGGGCTGACATTAATCAGCTCATGCGATCGATTTTGCCCAAGGAAACTATGCTACGTCTGTACGCTGCCTGTACTTGGCCAGATCAAAACCCAGGGATTGGCCAAGACTTTATTGACAAGAGAAATGCTTTGTTTCAGGCAGTTCTCACAATTTGCCCAAAAAAGGCAGACTGGACCAAAATAAATACCTGTAAACAAAACAAAAATGAACACCCCAGTGACTATTTAGAATGCCTCAAACAGGCATTTAAACGATACTCAGAAATGGATAACCCAGTCAAAAATGCTAAACAAGCAATAGTGGCAGCATTCGTCCAGGGACTTAACCCTAAAATTGCTAAAAAAATTCAAACAGTAATTATTGGCCGGGAAACTAAAGATTTGACTGAAGTCCTTGCTGCGGCTAACCATTTTCATAACAAATTGAAACAGTCTAAAGACAATGCTGAGTTTAAGTTAATGGCCTTACAGATTTCTCAGTTGCAGGGTCCAGGTAGAGGAAGGGGATGAGGACGGGAAAGGGGAGGCCCGGGTAGATTCAGGGAAAGAGATAGATCCTTGAGCCCACAAAACCCAGGCTATGGAAACCAATGTCATTATTGCAAGCAACAAGGACACTGAAAATCAAAATGCCCCAACTGCCCCGGCCAAGGACCCAGACCCCAGCCCCCACCTCCACTTCGTGTCAATTTTCCCAGTGTTAAATAGGACAGCCTGAGGGACAGTGACATCATCGCTCCTTTGCTTGCTACTGACCAATCTGGTCCGTTTGTTGAATGCCTTATTTCTGATAAACCTGTCTCCTGTCTTGTCGACACTGAAGCATCCCGCTCCACGCTAAAGGCTGCTGAGTTTCCTTTTCTACCTTATTCTTCTAAAACTATAAATGCTGTTGGTATAGGCAGACAACCTATCCCATATCCCGTCTCTGAACCTGTCTCCATCTCTATTGGCCCTTTGTCTAAAAATCATGCCTTTCTTCTTAGACCCCGTGCACCTGTCAACCTTCTTGATAAGGATTTGCTGTATAAACTGGGATGCGTGATTTATTGTAGCCCAGATGGTGTTTACCTTGAGGTACTGGAACATAGGGAAACCGAGCTTGTGGCTTTGCTAACCCAGGAGTACTCTGATCCTGACACTTCCTACTTACAAGAGGAACTGTTGGCACGAGTACCTCCACAGCTCTGGTCCATCCATGCGAATGAAGTGGGGCACATGCTGAGTGCTGAACCAGTGCATATCATCCTAAACCCTGCCAAGCCACTTCCTCGTGTCCCACAGTACCCCATCTCAAAGGAAGCTGAGGAAGGGATCAAGCCTGTCGTTTCCTCGCTCCTTAAGCAAGGGATTATTGTCCCAATACGCTCCCCTTACAACACACCTATCCTACCTGTCAAAAAACCTGGTAAAGATACGTATCACTTTGTGCAAGATCTTCGAGCTGTAAATGCCGCTGTTTTACCCGCTTTCCCTGTGGTCCCTAACCCTGCCACTATTCTTTCCTGTATCCCTTCAGATGCTACATATTTCACAGTAGTGGATCTTTGTTCTGCTTTTTTCTCTATTCCCGTTCATAAGGATAGCCAGTATCTGTTTGCATTTACTTATCAGGGATTTCAATATACCTAGACAAAACTCCCTCAGGGATATACAGAGTCCCCAACCCTGTTTTCCCAGATCCTAAAAAAGGATTTGGATCCTATCATGTTCAAAGGGGGGTCCACCCTTGTTCACTACGTTGATGATCTATTGTTAGCCTCACCCACTTTGGAGGCCTGTAAGCAAGATACTTTAACACTCCTCACAGCTTTAGCTCAAAAAGGCCACAAGGCCTCAAAATCTAAATTGCAGCTCTGCAAGTCTAAGGTACATTATTTAGGGCATGATATCTCAGCAGGAGAACGACACCTTTCCCCTAGTAGAGTTAAAGCTATCCTCAACATTCCTAAACCTATGACTAGAAAACAGATGAGGGGATTCTTAGGTGCAACGGGTTATTGTAGACAGTGGATCCTGGGTTATGCTACTTTTGCAAAACCCTTGCAAGCATTCACTCATGATACCACCCCAGAACCCCTCCTTTGGACTCCTGAAGCCGAACAAGCATTTGTGGCCCTTAAGCAAGCCCTCACTCTTGCTCCTGCTCTTGGATTTCCTAATTATAAGAAACCCTTTACCTTGTTTTGTCATGAACAAAAAGGAATCGCTTTAGGAGTACTCACTCAGCTGCATGGTAAAAAGCATTGCCCAATTGCATATTACAGCTCTGCCCTTGATCCCGTAGCTGCGGGACTTCCTCCTTGCCTCCGTTCAGTTGCAGCTGCTGCCTTGTTGGTTGAAAAGGCAGATTCTCTAGTTTTGGGATACTCTTTAACCGTTGCAGTTCCACATGCTGTGATGGCCCTTCTCCTCAAGGGCAAAACTCAACACATTTCCAATTCCCGTCTTACTAAATATGAGAAACTTCTACTGTCAGCTGCAAATGTAACCTTAAATCGCTGTTCAATTCTGAATCCTGCGTCACTTCTGCCTATTGCCTCTGATGGTGAGCCTCATGATTGCCTGTCTATCACAACTCAATTGTTAACCCCTCGAACTGACCTCAAGGACATTCCTATCCCGAACTCTGACCTTGTTTTGTTTGTTGATGGTTCCTGTCTTAAAAATGATGCAGGCAAATTAGTTGCGGGATATGCAGTATGCACTCAGTATGCTGTTTTGGAAGCCTATTCTTTACCCCAAGCTCGTTCTGCTCAAGTTGCTGAACTCATTGCTTTAACACGTGCTTACATTCTTACAAAAAATCAAACCACAACCATTTATACTGACTCTAAGTATGCTTTTGGTGTTGTTCATGATTTTGGACAAATCTGGAAACAAAGAGGGTTCCTCACTTCATCAGGGACCCAAATCAGTCATGGTTGTTATATAAAAGCGCTCTTAAAAACTGTTCAATTGCCTCTTGCTATTGCTATTGTTAAATGTAAAGCTCATGAGAAACCCTTTGATGATGTCACATGAGGAAATGATCTGGCAGACCGTTCTGCCAGAAATGCGGCCCTTTCTGGCCCACAGGCTCCTAACTCTGTTTTTGTTTGTTTTTCAGCAGACCAGTCTCCTTTGGCTAGCCTTTCAAGTCTGGCCCTTCTTCAAAATCAGGCCCCAAAAAAGAAAAGAAATGACTAGCTGCGTGTAGGATGTTCACTGCACCCCGACTCTCTCTGGCGCTCCCCGGACGGCTGCCTAGTGGCGCCTAGAGAGCTTTTGCCACATCTTGCTCGTTTAACCCACTCTGTGGCCCATACGAGCAAAGGGGGAATGATTGCTACAGTACAAAAAAATTGGTTTGCCCCAAATTTTCCTCCCATGGCACAACAGTACTGTAGCTCCTGTCCCATCTGCTTAGCTCACAACATCGGGCAACGGGTAAAAACGACACCTGCAGCCCATCCCCCTCCATGGGGACCGTTTGTAAATCTGCAAATTGATTTTGTGCAGCTACATAAGTGCTGTTCTTATGAGTACATTCTTGTTATTATTGATGTGTTCTCTGGATGGGTGAAAGCCTACCCATGCGTACATGCTGATTCCATCACTATAACAAGTCTGCTGCTTCCCAGGGGCCCGCATCCGGGACATTGCGGAGAGGATCCCGAAGCTCCTCAAACCCACAGACCACTATCCCATGCTCCTCATTCATGTGGGCACCAATGACACAGCTCGGAGCACTCCCAGCCAGGTCATGAGGCGCTACAGGGATTTGGGAGCGGGGCTAAAGGGTCTGGGGGCACAGGTGGTGTTCTCGTCGATCCTCCCAGTCTCAGGCTATGGGCTGAGAAGGGACAGGAGGATCTATGTGGTCAACCAAAGACTGTGGTGCTGGTGTCGTCAGGAAGGCTTTGGCTTTCATGACCACAGCCCGCTCTTTGGTGAGAGAGGCAGCAAGCTGCTGGGAAGAGATGGCCTCCACCTCTCTCCCCTAGGGAGGAGGCTCTTCTCAGCCAGACTGGCTGACCTGCTCCACCGGGCTTTAAACTAAGCCCACTGGGGGACGGGGGGACTACTGCCACTGCTGGCCCGCTGAGCAATCCTTGCAAAGCCAGTGGATCACGGCACTCAAGGGAGCCCACCCCAGCCCCAGCCCTGGTAAAATCTGCGGGCAAGGAAGGAGCCCCCCAGGGGGCACTTGCCTGCCTGTACACTAATGCCAGGAGCTTGGGGAATAAGCAGGAGGAACTCATTCTCCTGCTCAGTGCAAACAATTACGATGTCATAGGGATAACGGAGACCTGGTGGGACTCCACCCATGACTGGACCACGGGGATAGATGGCTATACCCTGTACAGGAGGGATCGTGTAGAGAAAAGGGGCGGGGGTGTAGCTCTCTATGTTAAGGAAAGCTACGCGTCCCTGCAAGCCGATATTGGCGACCAGGGTGGACGGCTGGAGACCCTCTGGGTTAAAATCCGTGGGGAACACAGCACAGGGGACACAATGGTGGGAGTCTATTACAGACCTCCCACCCAAAGTCCTGAGCTTGACCAGGAGTTTGCTCAGGAACTGGCTGAGGCAGCTTGCTCCAGGACCATGGTTGTCATGGGTGACTTCAATTACCCGGACATCTCGTGGGAGGATCGCTCAGCAAAATCTGAGCAGTCGCAGAGCTTCCTCTCATGCGTGGATGACCTCTACCTGACTCAAGAAGTCTATGGGCCAACGAGAGGCAAAGCGCTGCTCGACCTGGTGCTGGCTACTGGGGAGGACCTAGTCGGTAACCTAGTGATCGATGGGAAGCTGGGTGACAGCGACCACGAGCTGATCACCTTCACCATCCGCCGAAAAGCTGGCAAGTCAGTCAGCAACACGGAAGTCCTTGACTTCAGGAAAGCCGACTTTGACAAGCTCAGGAGGCTTGTCAGTGAGGCCCTAAGGGACTGTGACCACAGGGAGAGGGGAGTTCAAGAAGAGTGGTTGCTCCTCAAGGAAGCGATCCTCAATGCACAAACTAAGTCTATTCCATCTCGGAGGAAAGGCAGCAAGAGGGCACAGCAGCCCCCCTGGCTCTCCAGGGACCTAGCAGACCTCTTGAGGCTAAAAAGAAAGGCCTACAAAGGATGGAGGATGGGAGTCACCTCCAAGGAGGATTATTCTGCACTGGTCCGGTCCTGTAGGGAGCTGACCAGGAAAGCCAAGGCTGCAACTGAACTCCAGCTAGCTTTGAGCATCAAGGACAATAAAAAGTCCTTTTTCAGATATGTGGGGAGCCGGAGGAAAAGCAGGGGCAACGTTGGACCCCTGCTGAACCAGATGGGGCAACTGACAACTGACGCCCAGGAAAAAGCCAACCTATTAAATAGGTACTTTGCATCGGTCTTTCATCAGCCCCATGGGACGCCCATGCCCGCTACAGGGCCGGGAAGTCTGGGGGAGAGTGATCCCCTGCCCTCCATTAATGCTGACTTCGTGAAGGAACATCTTGAGAAGCTGGATACCTTCAAGTCAGCTGGCCCTGACAATCTTCACCCCAGGGTACTCAAGGAGCTGGCGAGCATCATAGCCCAGCCTCTAGCGCGGATCTTTGAAAACTCTTGGCGCTCTGGTGTAGTGCCCAAAGACTGGAAGAAGGCCAATGTGGTGCCTATCTTCAAGAAAGGGAGGAAAGTGGATCTGGCTAACTATAGGCCCATCAGCCTGACTTCTATCCCGGGGAAGATCTTAGAAAAGTTTATTAAAGAGGCCATCCTTAATGGACTGGCCGACGCCAACATCTTAAGGGATAGCCAGCACGGGTTTGTTGCGGGTAGGTCTTGCTTGACCAATCTCATTTCCTTCTATGACCAGGTGACCTATCACCTGGACAAGGGAGATGAGATTGATGTCATATATCTTGACTTCAAAAAAGCCTTCGATCTGGTGTCCCATGATCATCTCTTGGAGAAACTGGCCAATTGTCGCCTTGGGTCCTCCATGATCCACTGGCTGGAAAATTGGCTCCGGGGTCGGACCCAGAGGGTAGTAATTGATGGAAGTCACTCATCGTGATGTCCTGTGACCAGTGGGGTCCCCCAGGGCTCTGTCCTTGGACCCATACTGTTCAACATCTTCATTAATGATGTGGACACTGGAGTCAGAAGCGGACTGGCCAAGTTCGCAGATGACACCAAACTTTGGGGCAAAGCATCCACACCAGAAGACAGGCGGGTGATCCAGGCTGACCTGGACAGGCTCAGCAAGTGGGCGGACGAGAATCTGATGGTGTTCAACGCCGATAAATGCAAGGTTCTCCACCTTGGGAAGAAAAACCCGCAGCATCCTTATAGGCTCGGCAGTGCTATGTTGGCTAGCACTATGGAAGAAAGAGACTTGGGGGTCATCATTGACCACAAGATGAACATGAGCCTGCAATGCGATGCTGCGGCTAGTAAAGCGACCAAAACACTGGCTTGCATCCATAGATGCTTCTCAAGCAAATCCTGGGACATCATTCTCCCCCTGTACTCAGCCTTAGTGAGGCCGCAGCTGGAGTACTGCGTCCAGTTTTGGGCTCCACAATTCAAAAAGGATGTGGAGAAGCTTGAGAGAGTCCAGAGAAGAGCCACGTGCATGATCAGAGGTCAGGGAAGCAGACCCTACGATGACAGGCTGAGAGCCCTGAGGCTCTTTAGCCTGGAAAAGCGCAGGCTCAGGGGTGATCTGATGGCCACCTACAAGTTTATCAGGGGTGACCACCAGTATCTGGGGGAACGTTTGTTCACCAGAGCACCCCAAGGAATGACGAGGTCGAATGGTCACAAACTACTACAAGATCGTTTCAGGCTGGACATAAGGAAGAATTTCTTTACTGTCCGAGCCCCCAAGGTCTGGAACAGCCTGCCACCGGAGGTGGTTCAAGCGCCTTCATTGAACACCTTCAAGAGCAAACTGGATGCTTATCTTGCTGGGATCCTATGACTCCAGCTGACTTCCTGCCCTTTGGGCGGGGGGCTGGACTCGATGATCTTCCGAGGTCCCTTCCAGCCCTAATGTCTATGAAATCTATGAAATCTATGAAACAAAGAAATTGCTCAAAGAATTCATCCTTAGATTTGGATTGCCCCTCACAATAGGTAGTGACCGCGACACCCATTTCACAGGACAAATAATAAAAAACATCTGCCAAGCACTCAACATACAGCAACACCTACACTGTAGTTATCATCCACAATCAAGTGGTGCTGTAAAACGTAAAAACTCTGATTTAAAAACGCGCATTTCAAAGATTTGTGCTGAAACAGGCCTCAAATGGCCTTATGCGCTGCCCATTGCTCTTATGCACATTAGAAACACTGTTAACAGAAAACATGGCCTAACCCCTTATGAAATACTCATGGCACGACCCATGAGGATGCCAGCTACACCACCTGTTGCCTCGCACCAAACAGACCTACAATTAACTGATAAAACTGTACTAAATTATTACAAGGCATTAATGAAGTATGCCAGGTCTGTTCATTCACAGGTCCAAGAAGCCTTACCTCAACCACTGGATGTTCCCTGTCACAACCTCGAACCAGGGGATTAGATCTACGTAAAGGTCTATCAACGGAAAAACGCACTTCAACCCAGATGGAAAGGACCTTTCCAGGTACTTCTGACCACTAATTCTGCTGTTCGTTGCCAAGGTCACCAAACGTGGACTCACGCCTCGCACTGCAAGAAGGTATCACCTCCATTGGACCCCAAAACAGCTGTATTCCAACCAAGGTTAAAATCTTTCCCTGAGGCCAAGGACAAAGACCCTCAGGACCTCACTCAGGCAAGTGAGGAGCATCAGGGTGCAAGTGTTAGTAACCTCTCCCCTGAACCCAACACCTCAGCCCAGCCGGATTCATCAGTTGAAGAATGAAGATATCATCTTCGGCCTCAAAAAAAGTAAATGCTCCCATTCGGAAGATCACCACCTCGATCAAGACCAAGAGCCGACATTATCAGTCCTTTAGATAACTTGAGCCCAGAGGACGAAGAAAGACTTTGGCTGCCATCCTGGGTTTGGCTGGTAGTGTTCTTTTTCTTACTGGTGCTGGTTATGTTTGTTGTTAAGATTCTTTGTCCCTCCTGTCTCTAAAAATGGCACTGATATCCTTATATATCACACTTGGGTATCTCAGTATCACTCAAGGGGGCTGGGAGAAAAATTTATATTTACAGATCTCCCGTACGGTGGCTCAAGCTGAAAATAAAAGTGACTGCTGGATATGCTCTCACAGCCCAGCGCACCTACACCAAGGAATCCCAATGATCGGACTGCCAATATCCCTCCAGCAATGGGGAACAATAAATGGCGGCTTTGTTAGACACTACTCGTTAGCTGCCCATCGGTCCGCTCCTAAAGAATGGAGGGCCGCCCCTGCTAACTGGATAATCTCCCCAAGAATAGAGGCGCCTTTCTGTTACAGAGCCACACCTGTAGGACACTACCCTCATTGCCTAACTACTCTAGATTATAGCCCTAGTAACACCAGTGAAATCCTGTTGGGTAACATACCCTGTCTCAATTATACAGGATTCATGGTCTACAACTTTTCTAAGGAACCTCATGTTGCTCTCATTGCAAACAGATCAAAATTTTACATTAACTCCAATTTTACTCCTTGTAATATATCTCGGTCCAGCAGGATAGCAGCTGAACGTGATCCGTCCTATACGATGCATGTCAATCAAAAGTGCCGGATATGGCACAACATCTGTTGAGATTTGAGTACCCTTTCTGCCCCAGGCCTTTACTGGCTCTGCGGAAACAGGGCTCATAAAATCCTGCCCTGGAATTGGGTGGGGGTATGCACTCTTGGACGTGTTATCCCTGGTTTCGAAATGCATAGTGCAATATATCTGAAACAAATAAAAAATTTCAACCATCACATGAAAAGGACGGTTAACCCCTTAGCTACCAGAAACACAGGGTTCCATCAATTTGTAAAAACCTTCATATCGTGGCTTGAAATAAGAAAATTGAAACTAGCCATAATTAACATTTCAGCCACAATGAAAGCTATGAAAAATGCATTGTGGATGCAATTCAGGCTCTGCAAGAAGAGATCTCCCAGATCTCACAAGTAACTATACAACACCGCATAGCCCTAGATTACCTATTGGTATCCCAGAGAGGAGTGTGTGCCTTAATAAACTCCACCTGTTGTGTCTATGTCAATCAGGATATGCGAATCGAAACTGACATTCGCAAAATCTGAAATCAGTTAAGGGTCTTACATCAAGTGGCCTCAAAAAATACTGACTGGGGTCTAGAAGAAATGTGGTCTTGGCTAACCTCCTGGCTCCCAGATTTCGGGGCCCTTGACAAAAAAATCCTGTTTGGAATATTGTTTGTCTTGATAGTTCTGATAATGTTTTATGTCTTAGTGCAACTGATCCTCTGCTGCATGAAAGCCAGGAGAAGCTTTAGCAAGGCAAGAAAACCCACAGCAGAGTCTAAAATAATGGTGTTACAAACGTGTGAGCAGATTAAAAGAAAACATAAAAGGCTGCATGATAAAATAGAGGGGCTCATGAGAATGAAAGTTTAAGGCTAAAGTGAGACTAAATAGTCTCAAAGTGGGGGACTGTGGAATCAGAAAAAATATATGCCTTAAACTTTGATTATTTTAGTTATAAGATGACATAACCGCTTTGTGGAGAATTGCTGGCTCTGTATAGTAGAACAGATAAGAGAAAGTGTTTGTTCTTTGTAACTCCTCTGCAACTGCTTCGCTCACCGCGGCCTTGAAGATAGCAAAAAAGTATGTACAAATCTGATTTCCAGGTGCAAGAAGGAGGTTTGTGAACTAACCTTGCCTCCCTCATTAGTTCCCATCCTAATTACAGCAAAGAAATAATGAAGTAATATTATAACTGCTTTTCATGCTAATTTCACTATATGATCACGTGAGTTGTAAGCAACTGTTAAAAAGTATATAAGCCTCCTGATTTTGCTCTTGGGGGGGGACCCCTTCCAAGTGCTTGGAAAATCCATGTCACTTTAAAATCCCCCCTACAGCTGTAGTTTCTTTTAAATAAAAGCTTCTGCTGACCTGACCCAAAAGTATGCTGCGTGTGTTTCCACGACAGAGGGAGGCTAGAAGCAAAAGCTCCATAGGCTCGGTTCTATTGCCTCTATTGCCTCCTTAGGGGAGGTGCGTTGGGTCCGCGAGGGTCCGCAGCGCTTGGAGATCTTCACACAGAATCTCTCTCGTCCTCCCTCCTCCGACTTGGGCGGAAACTACCCAAGCCTTTTGTACGGCTAGCAAGCCAATCGCTAGCCGCCACGTGTGCCTACATTAGGAATGGGCCAATAATGTGGCGTGAATCCTAATACAAATGGCGGGAACTTCTTTGCAGCGTGTATCACTATGATGCAAAAGAAATGCACCCTGCAAAGAAGCTGTAATCTGGCGGGAAATCCCCCGTTGCACCAGAGTTCTTTCTTGCAGCAGAGAACTCTACCGTGCAAAGAAAGTGACAAATTGGCGGGAAATAATTTAGCGGTGCCGAAGCGCACACACAAACAAAAAATCACAACTTTGGGTTGTGACACTGGGATGGTCCTTTTCTGTGCCTACAGGATTAGTCCCTTGAGAAATGCTCACCCTTCCTGGACTCCCATCTTGCCGAGGCTTTTACCAGTCAGACCCTCCCTAACCAATCTCCTGAGCTTGTTGAAGTTGGCCTTCCTGAAGTCTAGCACTTCCGCCCTATGAGTTATCTTCCCCACCTTTCTCCAGATAGTGAACCCTATCAATAGGTTGTCACTATCCCTTAGGTTACCTTGTTCCTGCAGATCCCCCACCAAGTTGTCTTCTGTGGCCAGTACTGAGTCTAGTAAAGCATTTCCTTTAGTGGGAACGCATAGCTCCTGTGATAGGTGAAGGTCCTGTAAGGAGGTTAGAAACTTTCATGAATGGGCAGACCTGGCTGCCTGCTTCTCCCAGCAGATGTCTTGGAAGTTAAAGTCCCCCATGACAACCAGGTCCTTTGAGTGCGCTGCCTCTGAGAGCTGTCTCCAGAATTCTTGGTCTAACTCGTCCCCCTGGTGTGGGGGTCTCCAATAGACCCCCACTACCAAGTCCCTTTCTCCCTGACCACCTGTAACCTGACCCATAGTACCTCAATTTGCCCTTCTTCTTGGCCCAAGTTAACTACAGAAAATGTATATTGCTCCTTAACATAGAGAGCAACCTCCCCCACCTTTTTTCTCCACTCTGTCCTGTCTGTACAGACTGTAGCCCTCAATGCTCACTGCCCAGTCATGGGTAGGATCCCACCAGGTTTCTGTTAGCCCAACCAGGTCAAATTCTTTATGTGTACGCAAGAAATAAAGCTTGCTCTGCTTTGCCAGCTGCTTGTTCCCCATGCTGCTAGCATTAGTATAGAGGCATCTAAGCCCCACAATAGGTGCCCTTACTACTTCCCCGTTCTGATGCTTAGTGGGACCCTTGTTACTTACCTGGACTGTTCCAGCGCCTGGCTTGAGGTTCGTCGTTCCTGGCCTCTCCCTGTCATCAACATCCCCATCCCCCGATGAACCTAGTTTAAAGTCTGGCATAGGAGATCAGTCAACCTGTAAGAGACTCTTACCTCTTGGAGAGAGATGTAGCCCATCTTGTCTGAACAAGGCCTTATCCTGGACGTGCAGGTCGTGGTCAAGGAATCCAAACCCTGCACGATGGCACCAGGTCCGAAGCTGCAAGTTGACCTCTCTAACTCAATTGCTATGGTGCTATCCTCAACTGTTGACTGGTAGGATGGATGAGGAGACCACATGTGCCCCTGAACCTCTGAGCCTGGCTCCCAGCGCCATGTAGTCACTCATGACACTGTCTGGACTGCTCTGGGCTGTGCCATTCATTCCCACATGGATGAGGACCATGGGATAGTAGTCAGGAGGGCCTAATCGGGTCTGGAATCCTTGTTGTGACATCACAAATCCGGGCTCCGGGCAGCCAGCTTACCTCCTTGTGCTGGAAGCTAAAGGAGAACAAGGCCTAGTTTCTTTTTCCACTGTTGCTCCTCATGAGAAAATGGTTGGTGTCATATTTTTGAAAGAGACTTGGAGTGGGAAACACAACAAATGCTAATGAAATTACTGAGAAGGGTTTGGACAGATCTGATGTCCCACAGGTGCGGACTTGTCTCTGAGGTGTGAAGTTCAACTTTAAATGATAACTTTCCAAAGTTTGTGACGCTTTGATCTGGTGCTGTGCCTAAACCTACCAAAAACATTGGCTGAAGAAAAGAAGTAGAGGAACAAGAAGGCCTGATAATGTCCCTCATTTCCACCATGGAGCCACTGATCAAAAGTAATCCATGCATATTAAAATATGTGATAGGGTGGGTTTGCCGTAAGGTAGGGTGAGATGGGGGAATGCTGGGTCTCCCCGATTCCACGGCTATTGGGAGTGACAGGTGGAATTAGGCACCTGAAGACTAGCAGAAGGGACGTGGGCTGGGAGAAACCTCACTGAGAGGACTTCCTGAACAGCTTTTGAAGAGGAGAGAGACTAGGAAAAATCAAGGGCAGGTTTACAGAATAATGTGGGGGGAGGATGTGAGTTGAAAAGAAAGTGAGACAAGGAAGGAAAGGGAGACAGATGGCTGAAGAGAAGGAACAAAGGCAATGGAGAAAAGTAAAAAGGGAATCCCATGAAAGGTAAGTGAGAGTGAATCGCCACTCATCACCTCTCATTGCACAGTGTGTGTGCAGCGGCTGACCTGGAACTTGACCTGACATCTAAATCGTAGTTATTTCATTCTTATCTTATGCCATCAGTCTGCTAGCTCTGATACGGGCAGACAGGATCAAGGGGCAGTTCTAGTATTGTTGACTGAAATGCTTATGTAACATAACATGGGGTTGGGCTTGGTCACCAACAAAACAATCAGGATTGGGAACTCCAGCTCATCTGACCCTTAGATCCATATTCACCCCCTAAAAATGTCCAGGGCTCTACATGACTTTTTCTGTAACACTTGGAGCAGCTTTGTCTTCTTTTATGCTGCGAAGGAAAGATAATTGCACCGTTGCCTTTGCCTAGTACAGTTACTTTATTCCTGGACAGGAAGAAAGAAGTAAGCAAAAGTGCTCTAAGCCTGTGGTTTTCAACCCTTTTTCATTTGTGGGCTCCTAAAATTTTTCAAATAGAGGGGTGGAGCCTTTTGAATGATAAGTGAGGGTATTCATATACTTTTGATTGATCATAGTCATCTTTCAAAGGAGATAACCAAAATGCATAAATTTTATGTACTGAGCATTATGCAGCTGCTTATTAACAAAATGCCTTTTTTCAAAGTAAAAGCAAAACACTATCAGCAGAAATGCTATTTTTCCTCAATTTGCAAATAAAGAGTAGGAATTGAGGTCATCATTCTTCAAGGCAGCTATTAATTTTGGATGCCTACTGTGAGGGGCCTTTTCAGAAGTGTGTTTTATAAGCGTGGAAAGGACCACTGTGCTGATCTAGTCTGACTTCCTCTTTAACACAGGTTGTCAGAATTTTTAAAAATTTATTCATGTCTGAATTAGGCCTATCTTATTGAAAAACATCCAACTGTGATAAAAAATTTCCTGTGATGGAAAATCTGCCACAATACTTGATACATCAACGTGCAATTATTCTCACTCCTAACATTGTATACCCCCTAAGTCTTCTCTTCTCCAGACAAAATAAGTCCAGTCCCCTCAGCCTCTCTTTATGAGTCATGTTCCCCAACCCCCTGATCATTTTTGTTGGCCTCCGCTGTACTCTCTCCAATTAGCCCACATCCTTTTTGTACTGGGGGGCCCAAAAGTGGACACAGGACTCCAGATGTGGCCTCACTAGTGCTGAATCAAACATCAGGCCTTTGAAGTGATATCTTGCTATATCTTCATCCTCTCGATTTAAAGATCACATTACCAAAGTTTTGTTTCTCATATAAGTACTTATCATTTGTGGGCAAGCCATCTCTTAACTTTCTCTTTGACAAGCTGAATAGAGTGATCTCCTAGAGCCCAGCACCTTAAGATTTCTTTTTCCTGTTCTTTAGTCATTTTTTGTGGCTCTTCTCTCTTCAATTTAGCAATATCCTTCTTGGAATGTGTACACCAGAATTAAACACAGTATTCCAAATGTGATTGCATTAGTGCCAGATATTGATACAATATAATCTTGCGACTCCTATTTGATATCCCTGTGTTTAGATATCTAAAATAGGGTGCCCCATCCATCATGTATTGGCTACATTCTTTCTCACACACCCCTCACTTGTTTTGATAGGAGATGTGGGTGCTCAAGTATTGTTTGGATATCATTTCAAATCCCAAAATCTTTCATACTGGGTACCCCAAAACTGAGGTGCCCAGAATTAATGGACACATAGAAATACTTTGACTATAGCGTACAGGTTTAGAATTGTCCCCCAAGATATTACAGTGCATAAAAGCGTGTCCTGACTTCATCATTTTCTTTGTTGAGTGTCTTGGCATTGTACAGTTATAAGCATGACAATATAGCTAGAGTTTTGTAAATTATTTCAGGAGAGTTTTTTACCTTAATCTGCAGAAGCATAGCTAGCAGGGTTTGTGCCCTGGGTAAAGATCTGAAGAAGAATGAGTCGGGGATGCTAAGAGCACGTGTGGGGGGTGGGGACAAATCTTATTTGCTCCAGAGACTTAAAAAAGTCCCAGGCTGCTACTGTCGTGGCATGCATAGCCCACCCCAGTTGTTGATGCTGCACCAGCAGTGCAGCGTGCGACAGTGTGCAACAACAGTCACATGAGGCTGCCATGCTTGTCAGGCTATGGACTCCCTGGGGGCTGTCATTCTGGCACCCTCACTACATTAGTACTGGGGGCTGGGGCCCTGCCTATGCACCCCAAGTCAGACCAGTGATACAGATTGCTATGAGTCTTCTCATTTCTGTAAGTTAATAGTGAATAAAGTATTACTGTGGTTTCATCATAGTAAAAAATGAGCAAGTAAGTTTTGTGCCTGGGCAGGTAAATGCATATGACAGTTTTGCAAGGCAACTATATTAGAATCATAGAAAAGTAGGGTTGGAACAACCTTAGGAGGTCATCTAGTCCAACCCCCTCCTGAAACCAGGACCATCCCTGACTAGATCATCCCAGCCAAGGCTTTGTCTACCTCTGGTAGACTACCAGGGTCTTAAAATCCTCCAAGGATGGCACTTCCACCACCTCTCTGGGTAACCTGTTCCAGTGCTTTACTATCCTCTTAGTGAAAAACTTCTTCCTAATATCTATCCTAAACTTCCCTTGCTGCAACTTGAGACCATTGCTCCTTGTTCTGTCATCTGTCATCACTGAGAACAGTCCAGCTCCATCCTCGTTGGAACCCCCCCCCCCCCCCCCTTTCAGGTAGTTGAAGTCTGCTATTAAATTCCCCCTCAGTCTTCTCTTCTCCAGACTAAATAAGCCCAGCTCCCTCAGTCTCTCCAGACACTTGCAGGGTTGTGTTTCTCAAGGTGGTTTTTGAGCTTTGTCTGTGTTCACAGTTGTGTTGCTGTATGTATTTCTGTCCCTGTGAGCTTTGCTCCACTATTGTTTCTTTTCTTGGGGCCCAATAAACCAATCTTTCCTAGAGTTGTCTATATACTAATAACTGTAATGCTTTTGTGCTGCAAGTCTGTGAAAATCTTTTGCATTTTCTTATAAGCTTTATGTGAAAGGCAAGGATTTTTGTGGGTGATAGCTTCTAGTGGATGAACTCTATAGCTGGGAGGGACACAGACAAGCTTTCAGGTACCACAGTAGCCTTCCTCAGGTCACTGAAAGCTTGTCTGTGTCCCTCCTAACTATATAGTTGAGCCAATAAAACTGGGTTGTCCATCTTCTAAGTGGTCAGGGACTGCACACGTCTCAGGCTGCACTAGTAGGGGCTACGTACCACATGCCGCTGTGCTGCAACGTGTGTCTGGTGCAATCCTCCATGCAGCACTGCATGCCTTGAGGCCTGTGACTCCCTCCCAGATCAGTGGGAGAGTGGCAGGTGGGGTGGGAGCCCAGGGCCACAATTTAAGCAGGATGCCACAACCCTGCAACAAAAGATATCACCCCCCAAAATTCTTGCCTCTCACATTTTTCCTGGATCATCATAGCTACATCACCCCAACACTATTGTAATCTTTAAAATACTGTGCAACATTTCCCCCAGTGCTGCTCTATTAGTTCTCAAGTGCTTCCCACAAACTCTCTTTTAGACTTTAGGCCAATGGTTCTCAAGCTTTTTAGACTTGAGGCTTCCCTTGGAAAATACCAGCTCTGTTTTCACTTGGTTTTTGACTATGGAAAAATAATTGAAATTGTTCTGTTGCAAAGAACTCGGAAAGACCAGCACAGGTCAGACTGTTTTTAGCATTATGCAAAAGGTGACTATAGTCCTGGTTTGGCTGGGACATGCCTGGGTTCTGTACTGTTGTCCTGGCTGGTTGGTCAAAAGTCCCAGGCTGGAGCATGGCAGAGAGGCAGAGCAGCATGCTGCACCAGGCTGGCAGGAGGGCAGGCACCACTGCTCCTGTGCAGGAGCAAGGACTTGTCACATGTGGGTGGGGTGGCACCTGCTCCAGTCCATCCTTGCTCAGAAGCAGCAGTGCCTGCCTGGACACATGCTTGGCATGGCATGCTGCTTTGCCTCCCTGCGGGGTCCAGTCCTTTTGACCAACCAGCTGGGACAGGGCTATGGAAACCTGAAGTGTCCTGGCCAAAACAGGACCTGTGGTGACCCTAACTATGGATTCCTATTTGAAATCGCTGGATTTATCTTGTGAATCATGTTTGCACACCTGGCAGTGCTAACATCACATGGCACCCTTTGGCACCCTTGAGAGGATTTCAAGGCACCCCAGAGTGCTCTTACCCTTGCTTTAGGCATTGAAAATACCAGATTTCTCCCAAATCATTAAAAAAAATCTCCAATAGGCATGTTGACTACTTGCATGATCTGGCTTCCATTACTCTGGTCACTCATAACATTATCCCTACCAAGAGAAGAAAATTAAATTAGCAGCAGGGAAAAAAATTAAAATAAACTTTTATTATTTTTTTTCCAAAGTATTGTGAGAATGTTTGTATTTGCTGCAAGATCTCAGTCCCTGCTGGAGTCTCAAGGACTAATCATTACTATGAAATACCTGCTGAATCACATTGAAGAGACTGCCTGATTAATTAAAGTGTTAGTTTGGCTAGAAACTTTAATTCCACTTTTCCTCTAAATAAAAAAAAAGCCCACAGCAATGAAAGATAGAAAAATTAGATCATCTTGTTCATCCCCTGCCAGTGCAGGATTCTTTTTTACAATATATTTTTATGCTGCTTTATTCTGTGCAGATTTAAAGGAATCCTTAACGATAGGCCCACTGCTACTTTCTTTGGGAAATGTTACTGTTCATAGACTTTTTAATAGTGAGCTCTACCTTGATATTTGACTGAAGATTGTTTCTAGTGTCTTTGTATCATGGCTAGTTAAATTAGACCCTTGCATCTGTCTAAATATTTTCCTCAAAGTGTCAGGGATAAAAAAAAATTAAATTGTTTTGCAATTATCTAGTTGGTCTAATAAAAGATATCACCTCTACTCTAAGAGTTTTGTCTGCCTTTCTCAAAGTTTAGCATTTACATAGTTCAAATACCCGGCAGCTGTAAAGCCTGTCACCTTAGGATTCCAATTTTGCAAAGAGTTTTTCATGACTTAGTTTCCATTGATTTGCATTGCTCCATACTGGCATAGGAATCTGTGTAGACAGGGGTCTTTGCAGGATCAGGGCTGTAGTTGTGTGCTCACTGGGACAAAGGCATTTATTTCCTTTCTAAATGACTGGGAAACACCATAGGTGACACATACAGGGCATACAGGGGGGCAAGTGCCCCCCCTGAGACCTGCTGCCACTGAAGCCACTGACAGCTTCTGCAAGCAGTCCCTACTTGCCACCTCCCCTCACTGCTGACACTGACGTCTGCAGGTGGTCCCCATTCACCGCTGCCAACACTGACATCTGTGGACGGTCCCCACTTGCTGCCATGGTGCCCTCCCAGTCTCGGGAGGCACCAGTCGTTCATGGTAAACACTATCACATTTTGACCTCTTGTCATAGCTGCATCTGGCAACGCATTCTAAAAGAGAACTGAGTTCCAAATCTAATCTATCTTAAGTGCTCTTGATGGAGAATGCCTCCTCTCTGACTCAAATTCCCCTAGACAATCACTTGTCCTAAACTTGTTTCACTTCTCCAGGGTCTTAGCTGAAGAAATTCATCCAGCCCTCTAAATCAGCTGTCTGCCTGTGAACCCTTAAATTTTTTGCACCTTAAACTGGCCTACAAGAAGAAACAAGGAGCCAGGATTCATGGCTCCTGGGGCTTTTTGATTCTCCCACTGATCAGCCTTTTGGCCAACCGGTCTGTTTTACCCATTTCAAAATAAGAACAGTACTTGCTTCACCAGGGTGTCATGAGTTGGGCCCCAACGAGTGCATCTACCTGTGCATATTAATGCAAAGCAGTAACTCTGACACTTATTGCACCGGAGTTTATTGCTCCTGGGCACTGTGTTTACACATGTCCCAGGACCATAGCACGTTGAGACAGGTCGGAGCAAGCCTAGCTGGCAGGGAGTCTGCGGGGTCAGCCTGCCATCCCAGGACTGCTCTGCCCTGGCTTAGTGTGCTGCGGTGGGGCTGGCTGGGGCACAAGGGTGCTCCAGTGTGGGTCTAGCCTGCAGGCAGCCCCTGCACTGTAGCATCGTTGTGCCCCAGCCAGCCGTGTCAGCACCTACTTGTGCAGTGCAGTGGAGTAAAAAACTTGAAGCAGGACAGTACTTGTATTTACAAGTATTACCCTGTGGTAGACTAATAGCCCTGCACATGTAGATGCCAAGATAATTACTGCAGAGCTAATTAGACAGGGCCTTAGTAAACATTTCATGTAGATGCACCCAGTCAGTCTCACAATTAAATCTGTGTAGGTGAATTTCCAAACCTGGATGGAGCACCAGTGACTTCAAAGGGACTCCACACAGGCACTGAGATCTGTCTGCAAGGATCTAGCTGCAAAACCAGGGCCTTAATATAGCAAATCACTAAATGTTTTCTGTTCCTGAGACAAACTTCAACTGAAATGAGAAATTAGTTGAAATTCTTTTTCAAAAGATTTTGGGATTTCAGCAACCCCCAATATAAATTTTTAAGCTTTTGATGACTGAAAGGTGTTTTTTTCATTTTTCATTTAAAAAATTTCAGGTTTCCAGTGTCTTAGCAACCCTCTCTTCTATTCACCTAAAAAGGACCCTAGGCCTGGAAAACACTTCCCAGACCATCAAGTCCAATCCTCTGTGTTCATAGGCAACCAATTGTCCAGAAGGCCCCATAAGATCACCTGCTCTGACCCTTCCTACATGCCATAGGCACTAAGCTCCCTATGACTATAAACCCTTCAATATGCCACAGGTAAGTCAGAGGTGGGCACTGTTAATACCTACAGAACATTTTCCATGGGAACTTCTATTTTGATAGAAAAACTATGGCTAGATTCCCAGTTGTTAGGGGCTGGAAGGGACCGTATAGATAATTGGGTCCAGCCTCCCTGCACTTGGGCATGCTATTCTGGAGGCAAGAAATATTTTAAACAAATACTTAATTTACTCTAATCAATGAGTATTATATAGCTCTATGTAAAATGCAAAATATTATTGACTGCAGCAAACTTGCCTGATTTTAATAAATAAATGGCTATGCTTGATTTTAATAAGGCTCCTCAGAAACTATTATTATCAAAAGTGTAATGTCTGTGAAGCAAGACCTAAGAGCTGGGAGAATGGATTATGGAAGTTAAAGATTTCTTCAGCCTCAGACAGAATGGTTCAATTTTAGTAAACTGCCTGACAAAACATGCTTCACTGGAAATACCAGCCAACGCCCAGCTTCTTTTGTCATCTGTCTTATGCAGCTGAAAATTAAAAGCAATGCATCACAGGGTGTGTATTCACGTGCATGTGTGCGCATACATATCTGTATATAAGACACACTACTTGTTATAACATCTTCGTCTTGAGTCCGTGTTCATTCTCTGCAGCTGCTGTGCTGGAAAGGAAAATGCTGGTTTTGCATTGACAGCCACAGCTTCCAACTTCTCCCTGCTGTGGAGAAGAGGAGTGGCCAGGGCTTTCTTTCCAGAAAAGCAGCTGACACCCTTGCTGAAGTAACCATCCAAACGGACTAACCGCCCTTCCAAAAATGTGTTATCTTTGCAATGAAAAGAAACACTAACACAACTAATAACTTTTATCTAGGAATGTGCCCCTCCTGGCTTAATTGCTTCTAGTTCTTTAAATGTAAAATTAACAAGTGCAATAGGAAATATTAAAAAAAAAAAAGGAAAGAGATTTGAAAAGCTAAGCAGCTGGATCGACCCTTGGTCTTTCCTGTGGACTAGAGCTTGGCGCTGTCTTTGCAAATAATTAATTCTTCAAATAACAACAGGCCAGGAACTGTTCAGATTCTGTCCTGGTGCGTTTAGTGTCTAGACTGCAACAGCTTTCCTGGTCCCCGAAAACTTGCACAGCTTTTTAAATGTGCCACAGTCTAGGATACCTTGTACACCATGCCTGTTCATTTTTTAAATGATTATGAAGCCTGCCAGAAATCTTTGCATGTACACATATAACTAGAAGGGAAATGCTTTTTTGTATATAAAAACAGGCAATTCTTCCAATAAAAATGTTACCAGATTGTTTTAGTGCAGGGGTTGTCAACCAGGAGTATGCATACCCCTGGGAGTACTTGGGAAGGCCCCAGGGTGTATGCAGCAGTGGCATGGAGAAGCAGGGGCACTTCTGCTTTCGCCACTTGTCCATTGGGGAACTCCCCCTCTCCTCGACCCTTGACTGGCCACTGCAGGTACACCAACCAAAAAAGGTTGAAAGCCCCTGTTTTATTGAATGGAGGATGCCTGAGAAGCAAACGTGAAACTTAGCTTGTGTGCCACCATCCACATGGAGCTGGTGTGCGAGCGGAGCAATGATGCCTGCTGAATGCTAAGGCTTGCATGAATCTTGCGCTGAGACTTACTATTCTTTTAGTTATAACTGGGAAGGTCATTTTAATCTGACCGTGGTTTTAACAACACTCCTTCTGCTTCTGCGGCCAGCTAGGGGCTGACCCTGGCGCAACCTTCCCCTCTCATGTGCCAGAGCCATGCTGTCGCTGTGATCATCCACAAAAGATGCAAGAGACAGAGGATTTCTTAGGATGGATGGAGGATGTAGGATGAGACAGGATTTCTTAGGATGAGATGGAGAATTTGGGATGAAACAGAGGATTTCTTAGGATGAGACAAAGGATTCAGGATGAGAGTGAAGATTTAGGATGAGACTGAAGATTTCTTAGGATGAGATGGAGGATTTGGGATGAAACAGGATTTCTTAGGATGAGATTGAGGATGCAGGATGAGATGGAGGATTTTTTAGGATGAGACGGAGGAGGTAGGATGAGATGGAGGATTTTTTAGGATGAGACGGAGGAGATAGGATGAGATGGAGGATTTTTTAGGATGAGACGGAGGAGGTAGGATGAGATGGAGGATTTTTTAGGATGAGACGGAGGAGGTAGGATGAGATGGAGGATTTTTTAGGATGAGACGGAGGAGATAGGATGAGATGGAGGATTTTTTAGGATGAGACGGAGGAGGTAGGATGAGATGGAGGATTTTTTAGGATGAGACGGAGGAGGTAGGATGAGATGGAGGATTTTTTAGGATGAGACGGAGGAGGTAGGATGAGATGGAGGATTTTTTAGGATGAGACGGAGGAGATAAGATGAGATGGAGGATTTTTTAGGATGAGACGGAAGATTCAGGATGAGATTGAAGGTTTAGGATGAGATCATATATTTCTTAGGATGAGACGGAGGCTGTAGGATGAGACGGAGGCTGTAGGATGAGATGGAGGATTCAGGATGAGATTGAAGATTTAGGATAAAATCAGATATTTCTTAGAATGAGACTGAGGATGCAGGATGAGACGGAGGATTTTTTAGGGTGAGACGGAGGATTTAGGATGCGATCAAACATTTCTCAGGACGAGAGGGAGGATACTTCAGACCGAGGTCTTCTCCGGCCCCGCTGCTTTGCTCAGACGAGCTTTCCAGCGCGGGATCCCCCGCCCCGCGCCCCGTCCGTGCGCGCGAGGGGCGGGGCGGGGCGGGGCCGGGCGGGGCGGCGGAAGCGCGGCCCCCCGCAGCCTGACACGAGGCTGTTCCCGGGAGCGCGCGCTGCCCCTCCTGGGGGCGGGGCCAGTCGCAGCGCATGCGCGGAGCCAGCAGGGGCGTCCGGCGGTCTCAGACAGCGCCGCGCGATGGGGCCGGCCCGGGGCGGGCGCGTCCGCCGCAGCATGGCGCCGCCGCCCTCGCCCTCGCCCTCCTGCTCCTCCTCCGCCGCCCGCCCGAGCCGCCGCTGAGCCGGGCCGGGCCGGGCCGCGCTAGCGCCGCTCCCATGTCGGCGGGGCTGAGCCGCGCGGCGCTGCTGCTGCTGGGGCGGCCGCCGGCCGCGGGCGCCGTGCTGCTGCCGGGCTCGTGGCGCCGCCCGGGCGCCCTCCTGCCGCGGGCCGCGGCGCCGGGCCGGGCGCTGGGCACCCACCCCAAGAAGGAGCCGATGGAGGCGCTGAACACGGCGCAGGGCGCGCGGGACTTCATCTACAGCCTGCACGCCAGCGAGCGCAGCTGCCTGCTCCGCGAGCTGCACCGCTTCGAGTCCATCGCCATCGCGCAGGGTGAGGCCGGGCCGGGAGGGGTGGTCCGGGCCCGGCCCGTCCCGTCCCGTCTTGTCGCGGGGGGAGGCCGTGGGGTGGGGTGGGGTGGGGCACCGGGGCGGGGCGCGGCGCTGAGGTGTCTGACAAGGGTCCGCCTCAGTGCGCTGCCCTGGGTCAGACCCGCTCACACGTCTGGGAAAAACATGTCAGGGACAAACTCCCTCAGTCCGGCTGCGGTCGGCGCGCGCTCGTCCTCGGACACGGGGCGAACTCAGCCAGGCCGGGAAGCGCTGGAGCCCCGTTTCTTTTCTTTTTCTCTCTTTTTCCTTCCCCCTCTGCCTCGGCGGCTCCCCTGAGCCGTGGCAGAATTAGCAGGCGGCTGAAACGTCACTGCCTCGTATATTTATTTTCGTTCCTTGGAGATAAGCATTCAGCTTTTCCTCTCTTGAATCCTTGGGCAGCGGCAGAATTGGCAGGCGGTGAGCGCGTGATTTTTTTTTTTTTTTTTTTACTCCACGAAAATGGTAATAACAGCGAGACGCGCGAGTGTGCACTGGGATGACACCCTCCGCCGTCCAAATTTCACTCCATGGTTCGGAAACAGTCGGGCAGTGCTGTTCATGCTTGAGTGGCTGTCACAGCCTTGCGCAGCTGTTCGAAGAGGCCGGGCAGGCAGGTGACTGTTTTTCGGGCGCACGGTCGTGCTGCAAGGGCAGCATGGATTTATTTTTTTTCCACACCTATTTAGAACATTTGCATTGCGACTCTGGGAGCCGATTTATGAAATATACCTGGGAGCACTGAGCCGCTCATCTGCTTTGCGGGATGGGGAGCATCTGCTTAAATTGAGGGGCGGGGTGGAGTCCTCAGTGAACAGTCATTCAGGTGCAGACAGGCATCTGTGTTTGGAAAGTGTGTGTGTGTGGTTGTGTATGCAAGTATGAATGTGATATGCCAAATATCACTTGGATTTTTCACCCACCTCTTGTTCTCAAAACTTTGTGCAACTCATTGGGGGGCTGGCTGTGAAACAAAATCCTGTGTGTGAAACAGACTCCTAGCACTTAATTGTATTGGGTACCCGAAAATACAGATGACTAAAAATATTCAAGATGCTGTCAGCCATCAAAAAGAGAAGCTTGCATTTTAGAGAGGCCTCTGTGACTGTGGTAGCAATATACACCCTTGGAAAGGGCACTTCTGTAATGCGTGCATCCACCGATTGCAGTTCTTGAAGAAATCTTGCTATAAAAGTTACAGATTTCAGGCCCAGAAGCATCATTAAGTGAAGAAACAGAACTCTGTACTTTTTATGTGAACGCATAAAATCACACGAATACCTACAGATAAGGTTCTTTGGGTGAATCTGATATCTTTTATTAGACCATCTTAAACAGTTGGTATTTTTCCCCCAATTTTTCCAACTATTTAAGTTGGACTGATAAAGAAGCTTGTCTGGCTGTGTCCTTAGACCAACATGGCTGCAACCTGCACCCCACTAATACATACATACATTTATGTTATTTCCTGCATAAATGATAATGTATTTAAATGCCACTTGCTCTCCCATCAGGGATTTTTTTTTTTTTTTTAAATCAAGCAAACTTCCTAGTTTTTGGTGAAGCAGTATATGAGCTGATTATAGCTATATCTTTTTACCATAGCTGGGAGTATGTTAAGTTGTAAATTGATGCTGACTTAAATTGTACTTGCCTCTATAATTTTACAGTGCTAACTCCTGTGATCTCGCATGGTCTTTGCAGTAGAAAACATATATTAGTTTCCCTCTAACACAGCCTCTTGTGCGTTATACTTTTCCTAAATAGACTCTTGTAAGCAGCCTCAGAAGGCTTTTTCCCTTAAGCTTTTGTGCAAACTTGCAACCCAGCAGTAGCAGTTGTCACTCCTAAGCTGACTGTGCACACTGCTTGTACATAGCTGGATATTATGTAATGGCATGGATGCCAGAGTAAGTCCTTTATCTTTATTTTATCTTCGTATATATGTAAACGGTTGTTATTTCAGTATGTGAGAGGCAAGGATTTTGGGGCGGTGATCTCTTTTATTGGACTGACTGTATGGTTGCTGTAGGTTTAGACCAGATTTTGAATGCAGTGTGTTCTTCAGGACACTTCTTGTGGGCTGAAGACCACAAAAAGCGACCTGAAGAATGCACTGCATTTGAAAGCTTGTCTAAACCTATTGCAGTCATACAGCTGGTTTGATGAAAGATATCACCTACAAAATTCCTTGCCTCCTGCATATCTCCTGGACCATCACAGCTACAACAGCACTCCAACACTACCAAAACACAGAGGTTATTCTAGTGTAACGTTTGAGGGTTGATGCAGAGATGAATTAAACAGATGGCCTCATTGCTCAATTACTGCTAGATATAATATAAAAATTTCTCTGTTTCTATAAAATACTTGCTGTGCCTACTTGTCAGTTTAGTATGTGGAAGCAAAAAGCACTGATTAAAAGGACATACTTAATAAAGACTTTAGATTAACTGACAATTATTCAATAATAAATACTTGTAGTGTCTGACACAGGACTTGAAGCATCTACGTATGTGTAATTGTGTTCAGTTTACATGTGTCGTCATAACCTTATTTGTGGTTATGTTTTGTATTCTGTGATTAAGGGTGGCCAAAGGCATTTTACCTCAGAGCTCAAACCTCTAAGGAATTGGAACCAGTGTCTTGAATTGTATAACAAAGCATTCATTTATTTTTCTTCCAAGGTTTTGCCAGATCAGATTGTTCTGGATACTGTCAACGTTTAACGCTAAGAAATGGTGTTTTGCTTTGGTCTTTTTACATGTCTTGAACAGAGTTTTTGAACTAGGTTTTATGGGCCTGTGGGATCTCCACTGAATTAGATGCAGGGAGTGCATTAAACCCAGACTGAACTCATTTATTTAGAGTTTTAAAATTACTAGGGCCCACTGGTCTTACACTCTTGTTGTGCTGGAAACTAGCTAAAAGCACATTTATCATGTACAAAAGACACAGCACCAGCCCATCAAATATGATGAACTAAATTACACACCATAGATGGCTTAGATAATCCATCTCCAGTAAACATTGACCATCTCCAAAAATGTAGTCAACGTATTCAGGCATTTGGGGGTAAGAGAAGGGGATGCATTCCAGTAAATAGGGTCTTTGTGTAGAATGCCCTGCCAACAGGCCCTTTTTGTACTTAGGGGGTGGGGGAAGGCAGCTGGTTTCAGTATCTTCATCCTTCTTAACTTTGCCCCTCTCTACTTGCCGTTTTGCCAGTCTTTTGAGTAGACAGGCCTCAAATCACTTAGATTTGTACATCTATACTGGTATGTTCAAACGTCTCTGGAAGCCCACAGGCAGATCTTGGAGCCTTGGTTGAATAAGCTTACAGTGCAATGCTCGATTTACAGAGTGGACAGTTGCTTTCTGTTTTAAGTTTAGCTTTCCCAGGGATTTTAAGGTATATAACACCAGTTGGGGCATGGTGCAGTCTTGAGGTGTGACAGAGATGAATAACAGTTGTGAGGTCAGTATCTGAAAGAAAGTGATGCAGCTTCCTGGCAAGGTGAAATGGCTGAAGGGATGAATGATCAAGGTGGTTGACAATCTAACTGGATTCTTGAGTAACAAGTGAAGAAGGAACAATGTAAAGAGGGATGGGATTGATATTTTTGCTGAATTTTCTAATTTTCCCCAGTTCACCAATATCACCTTTGCTCTTTGTTCATCTGGCGGAGCCCAGCATTTATCATTGGGTCTGTCGTCTTATTGCGAAAAAAGATGCTAAGAAACAGGCTGAAGGTATGGTAAGAACTGTGAATTAGGCTGTTAGTTTTGTGCTCTTTGGTGTTGCATCAGGAGTCCCTTTTGGGTAAAAACTTACTGGAAATCAAGCAGTCCAAGTTTACTGGTATGTGTTGGACATAGAAATGTTTTGAATATGGGAAGTGCTATTTCTTCTTGGTGATAAAAAGTATGCTTTAAATCAGGCTTGTCCAACATGCGGGCCGCCAAGCCATTTTATCTGGCCGCCGGCGGCGCCACACAGTGCGGAGCCGCGGCAGCGGTGCAGAGCCGTGGCGAAGGCGAGGAGGGCAGAGAGCGCGGCGAGGTGGACAGGGAGCGCTGCGGAATGGCGGCGGCGTGGAGCGCGGAGTTGCAGCGGTGAGGCAGGCAGAGGGCGCGGCGAGGCGGGCAGGGAGTGCTGCGGAGCGTGGAGCCGCAATGGCGGGGTGGGCAGAGAGTATGGAAGGAGTATGGCGAGGTGGGCAGGGAGCGCTGCAGGGCGCGGAGCCGTGGCGGCGATGGCGGGGTTGCGGCAGGGCGGGCAGGGCCGGCCCGCGGGCCGCAGTCAGCAGTGAGGGGAGGGGAGCTGCTTACCCCGCAGGGCCCATGCAGGAGGCCAAGCAGTGGCCGCTGGCAGTGCTGGCCCGCACCTGCCTCTTCCTCCCCCCTCCCCCCCCCCCCCCCCGCCAGCCCTGCTGCCCTGCCCCGCCCCGCCCCCCCACAGCAATTCGGCACCTGCTTCCCCGGCCAGTCCCCCCGGGTGCTGCGGCTCTCCGGGCCTGGCCGCCCATGCACGAGGCCCCATGGGGGCCGCTTCTCATGTGCTGCTGGGAGACGGGAGGAGCCCGGTTGGGTCTGCACCAGCCAGCAGAAGTGGTGGCAAAGCCATGTGCCACTTGGGACACGGCAAGCCTGCACAGTCAGTCCTGAGTGGCATGCGGCTCCGCTGCCGCTTCTGCTGGACGATGCAGACCTGGCCGGCCTCCTCCCATCCCCAGCAGCACATGGGAAGCCGGCTTTAGCTGCGTGCTGCTTTTCCTGGCTGATGCCGACCTGGTTCTGCCCAGGCGGTTCCTGCAGCACCATGTCAACCCGGGCATGGCACCGGCAGGCTGGGCGGGCCCCAGGTTAACCCCAGCCTGGCCCCGCCGCTTCTCCAGCACCAGGTCAACCTGGTTGTAGCCAAGCGGCTTCTGCAGCACCATGTCAACCTGGGCATGTATACCATGTCAACTCCTGCAACTTCATTGGTGTCAGAGGTCACGTGACATCACTTCCTGTGACATGTTTGAATATGGCTTGCCGGCCCACTGGGTGATAAAAAGTTCGTGATACGGCCCCACATTCAAAAAGGTTGGACAACCTTGCTTTAAATGTTTGAGTGAGGGTTCGGGCTCTTGGTATGCTCTGTTCTGAAGACTTCATTTCTGGGTACAATATGCCATTATGGAAAAAGAAGCCTTACTCCCCCTTTTTGACAAAAGAAAAATCCCTAATGGGGCCAGTCTGACACTTCACTAGCTTTTCTGTGTTTTAACAGCCTCCATAGGTGGTAGGGGAGACAGGAATGTGGGCAGACTTAGCTACACCAAGAACCAAGCGGGCCCTGTTCCTCAATCAGGTTGCCACCAGAAGGCTGCAGTTCAGTCATCCAATTTACTACTCAGCAGCCAGAGCAGGGCAAGCTGTCTGTAATCTCTGTTAACAGCAGAGGCTTCAGAAGGTCTCCTCTTTTCTCTTCACTGCTGCGTTGAAGAACATATCACACAGGTGAGCACGTGAAATAGTCCAAAACACAAATCTGTCCCCTGCAATCACAGAAATAGAAACAGGAGCAAGTTTGTAGGATGATTCAAGCCTTGAGTCTTCAAATTTTCTAACAGTTTTAGGGGTTATCATTATAACCCTTGAATATGAGGGGAAAATGGTCAGTTCTGAGACTTTTAACATTGCACCCCAGTGTTGTCAGTGGTATTAGCAGCCCCGGAACTGGCTGTCTGGGTCCTCTCATTTTCAAAGTTTCAACAGTCCGTTCTTGAGGCTCTGTTAGAAAACCTGGAAAAGAGGAAAGACAGCTGCTGTGAACCTGACTAGCTTACACCATTTTCAAGGCTTCTAACATCAGGCCTTTGACAGCTGGCTCCTCGCAACCGTTTCTGGCAAGGTGAAGTAGAGTACACTGAGTTACAAAGTAGGGAGAGAGACTAAAAGATGTTATGCACCATACGCACTTTACTGCTGTGCAAATAACCAGTGTTTGTTACAGTGTAAACAATCAAAGAATGAGACTTGCTTTAAGTCGGGGGTTGTCAACTGGGGGTACACATACCCCTGGGGGTACTTGGGAAGGCCCCAGGGGATATGCAGTGGTGGCACGGAGAAGCGGGGATACTTGGAAAGCATGCCGCTGCCTTCTCCCGTGCACTGCCGCTCCTCTCCCCTCGTCCCCTCCGCTCATCAACTGGCCGTGGGAGTTCCCCTCCACCCCTGCTTGTCCAGGGGGTACAGTCCAGGAGGGGTATCCACCAGAAGGGGTACACCCCTAAGTTAAGTGAATTATACACTTATCTGGTATGCATATGTGAGCCTTGATTTTTATTTCTTTCTTTTTAAAACTCATAACACAAATTCTTTGAAAATTATCCTGGTCAGAAAAGCTTGAGATATGCTGTCTTAGAGCTTGCATCCTTCCCCTGAAATCAGAGGGCTCCTACATGCGTGCGGGGAGGCTTCTTTGACATGCTGGAAATTGAGTCTGCTGGAGCATGGAAATGGATGCAGTCTCGTGTGTCATGTGTATCAGTGGTGCCGTGCATCTCCATGCTGAAAAAATGGCGGCAGGGCGCTTTGAAATAAAATACGTCTGATGGCAAAACACCCTGCCACCATTTTTTTCAGCATGGGCATGCATGGCGATGCTAATATATGTGATGTGCAGGTGCTTTTAATTAGCATAGCTTTCTAATTAAAGCACCCAGCGTGCACATAAAATGCCCAGATTTTGTAAACTTAGTGCATGTTCCTTACAAGCATCGTCTAAGTGTCACACACACACTTGGAAACAATGCGCTTGGGTTTATCTCATTTTTTCCCTCTTCCAATTCAGGGCCAACCATTCCTGTTTTTTAACCTAGTAGAAACCCTTCCAGCTTTGTTTTGTTTTTGTGTGTAGACGTACGGCCACTGAAAACTAAACCTTTTCTAGCCACGAGAGAGAGAGAGTGTAATCCTTCTCCTTAACCCTCTTAACTTGTCAGAAGAGGAAAGCTTCATAAGTAATAGGGCAATAGAGGCTGTTACTGCGAGTATAGATTTAACATTTATTAAAGATGCTTTAGATATAACAACATCTTTCAATGGAAAAATAAGTATTGTAGAAAGATAATGGTTTTAGTAGGAAAAATGCCCGACTGTGACAGTTTTCCTCCAGTATGGATCAAACATATTACATAAGAGACTCTGATGAAAGCACTTCTAAGCAGTGCTGTAAACCAATAAAAAGCAAGGTTGGTCAAAATGTTAAATAACCTTAAAGGTTTGTCTTAAGATCAAGGAAATTCAAATGTAATACTTTATATTGATCTTTAACTTATCCTAATCTAGGAAAAGTACAAAAAGCTAATAAGTGTGTTAAGGATGTTTTTAGTCTTGACTGTGTATCGACTGCAGATATCCCAGAAAAGGCCCATGTAACACATTTGGCATAATAAAGTGTGCATCCAGCACCTGCAGAAGCTGCAGACCTATGTTTTTAATGTGGAAGAACAAAGGAATGTTCCACAGCAGAGAAGCTGAAGAACTATTTTTAAAGCTGACCCTTGGTAAACATGCATAATGCTAGGATGCAGTTTGTAAGTGGAACATTGCGATCTTTAATAAGCCACTTGTTGCTTTAATGAACTAAAAGGGCTTCATAACATCTTTGCAATGTGAATAGAAACCTGGGCATTCTGAACTCTGTTGTTGCTGGATTTTCTGCCAAACATTAAGATCATCCATTAAATGGAAGTTTGAGCTCTAGCAATCTAATTTTTTGCGACCAGTGGTATTTGAAGTTGCTGTTCTGGAAAGCATGTTTCTGTATGTCTGGATACTTTGGGTGCCCGGTAACCATCCATTTTACTTCTAGAGAGAAACTTCAAAAGACCTCTGGATTCAGGGGCTTTTAGTGTTTTTAGGGAGATAAACGCTCTTAATTAGAATGTCATTTTGGCATTTTTATTTTTATTGTGACAGATGATTCTGACGCTGTGCAATGGGGAGATGCATCATCAATACTATATGGTCTACAGTGTTGAGGACCAGGGTGAAATCTTGGCAGTATTGGTCTGTAGGCTTTTCCCAAATGCTAGGAAACAATCCATTGGTTATAAAATGATTCGGTTTCTGGAATAGGACATATAATAAGGGAGTTGGATTCCAAGGCAGGCCATAATTGGAAGGGTTATTGAAGTTAAATCCAGTTGTTTTCTTTAGTTGAGTCTTGTTTTTTTTTTTTTATGAAAGCTGTTACATTTTAATGGAGAAGTATTCACTAATATGGGATAGATACTTTTTAGTTAGTTTGTATACACCATGAGTATTCATAAGGGCCAGCTTCTTTTGGAGTTGATGGACTTTGGAAGTTCTAGTGCTTCTCTTGGGGTAGGTAACCCAAACTCTCTCAAGACCAGTGTGTTGAATGCTGTTCCTTTACCAGGGACCAAATATGTGATTCTGCTTAGAATGCATTGTCTGTGAAATAAGTTTTTACCTTGGAGAGCATGTAGGATTATCAACGTGTGGACATTCTGAATGAACTATATGGTCTGCTTTGGGACAGAAACATCCCTACCAGTGTGATTTCAAAGACATGATAATGGTTGGTGGAAAGAGTGTTCTAGTTTTCCCTTATGACTAACTTATGTCATATGCAGGTGGACTTTGGGCTGGCTTCTTCTTGCCCAGGACAAGAAAACCTTTTTTGGGGTTGGGCAAGGGTGAAAGGGAGGGGGACGACCTGTTGGTTTCTTTTTCTGTTTGGCAGAGGATGAGTAGGCCTGTGCCAGTAAATTCTTGTGACAGTTTTGTAGTGCTGGGCTGCTTTGACAGGCTGAAAAAGTTTTAATTCAGCGTGATGGTAAACTTCCAGTTTCCAGCAAAACCCACCGCTTAGCAAAGAAGGTTCAGTCACAGGAAGAAAAAGATTAAGGTGTTTTAGAAGGAACTAAGTATTTCTTCCATTGTTGCAGAATATTTTTTTCTTACTCTCAGGAATGATTATTTTCATGTCTTTAGGGCAAGTACAGAGGGTACCATAGAAGTAGTTCCCCAACTGTGGTCCATGAGCCCCTAGTAGTGTGCAAATCCAAGAGTAATAGTCTGTAGAGGGCAATGGATGCCCCCCCCCCCCCTTTAATTTAACATTGGATAAGAGTGTCAGATGGTCCTTAAGAAATGTTGAGGCTTGAAAATAATCTATTGGTTTATACACTTTTCCCCCGTGTTATTATCTTTAAAGGAACCTAATAACTATGCTTGAACTGTCTTATTTTCTACATTGGAATTCAATTAGCATTATGTATTTACAGGAGAAAAATGGTAACTTTCCACTGCAGTACATGCATGCTAGTCCAAACAGGGGAAATGCAGAGTTAAATCTTGGTTTTAATTATGTTATCACACAGCTTTGGATTCAGACTATTTAAAGGGACAAGCTGCTGTACAAAGCAAGTTTAGCTTAGTCCCAGCTAGGCTTGGTTTTGGGGGTCAAATTGTAGAGTCTGCTTTCATCAGAAAGTAGTTCTGATGAAGCTCAGCTGAAGAGAAGTCGGCCATTGGGCTTCAGACCTCCATAAGTAACTATATTTTATCAGGACCTATGACAGGCCATAGTTAAAACCCAGCAGTTACTGCATAAAGTCATGCGTTGCGTCCAGATGAATGGGGCATGCACTTGCAGTGGCACAAATAGTAGTGACACAAATTTGTGCCATTACTTTGTGCTGCAGTGCATAACCCTGCATGTGCCCTTTGTTGTGGGCCATGCCTGGCTCCCAGATGGGCTCCATCTACTGCAGGGTTGGAGGTGGGGAGAAGAGCGGGGGGAAAACTGACTGGGGCACAATGTGCCTCAGTATGGGGCTGGCCAGTAGGCAACCCCCGTGCCAAGGCACCCTGCGCACCAGCCAGCTGGAGAGTAGCATGTGGAGACAGGGGAGCAGGCAGTCCTGGTTTGTGGTGCCACAAATTGCACATGCCTGCATGTTTGGACATGCCCATGGAGTCATAGGTTGGCGTGTCTTTCCTTCCTCATCCATAGATCAAACTGTTTTGATTTGTAACACATCCAAGTTTGACTTCGCAGTAGAGTCTTCTCCTTTTCCTCCTTGCAGGCATGTGGGTGGTGCTAATTTTAAATGGCTCTTGCAGGAAAATATGAGCTTTACAGAAGAGTTTTACTTCAATTTTTTTTTCTCAAGGTCACAGTTCAAAAGGTTCAAAACTTCTACCACTCAAGAGGAGAACATTTTAAAATCAAAGTTATCCAGTTACGTAATTTTCTTTGGGACAACAGATCTGCAAAGATCCATTCTGTACCTGGATTTTTTTATTTCTATGCCTTTTTCCCTTTGTGTGTTCATTTTTTAACTTTTTAAAAATAAAACTCAAGCAATAAAATAAGGCAAGATTAAGACTGCAAATTTAAGTTGTCATGAAATTCTTTTTTCATAGCAAGATTTTTCGTGTCCCCAGTACACATTATTTTTGTTGCATTAAATGTTCACCTTACAGATTAGGAACAAGGTAGGCGAGTTAAAGTTGTTGTGAAAAAGTTAGTTTTAACTTGCAGATTCATTGTTGTGTTTAAAAACTGCAAAATGAACAGTACATTAATTTCAGTTAGGATAGTGGTCACCAACCAGTTGATTGACTGGTTGATTTTGGAGCCTCTGGCTGTCTATCTCAGTCTGTCAGAGGCTCCATGATCTGTAGTGGCAGGACGCATGTGGCTGAGCTGAGCCACACCCCTGCTGCCTGGGCTGGGCTGGGTGAGTGGGATCAGAACTTGCGTGGCTTGGAGCGGGGGCGGGGCTAGGGTCAGGGGTGTGGAGCAAAAGCTGAGGGGGAGCCAGTCAGGGACGGTAGATCCTGAGGTGCCCTTTACTTACAAAAAGCGATCTTCACCATAAAAAGGTTGGAGACCACTGAGTTAGGACCTGGTTGTAAGGTGCTGAAACAGGAGGTGAATATAGAAAGCTCTCCAGGGTAAGGTGATTCATTTAATTCTAATGTACTGAATCTTGCTTGGTGTTTAATGGCCTAAAATTAAGGGAGCATTGGATATTTTAAAACAAAATTAACCTGAAATATGTATTTTTCTAAGAATGTTGGAATGTCTTTGTCTGCTCATTTTAGCCAGATTCAGCAATGTACTGCTTTACAACAGTCCAGTTCACTTTGACTTATTAGGCTGCATACACACATTCAGATAATCAGGGAGCATTCTCCCAGGTTTGTTCTCCTGGTAGAGAACCTTATCCAGAGCTGTATGTACAGACATTCAAATGCTGAAGCTCTGAAGACTTTAGAGTTTGCAATGCTGATACTGCAGCTGGGGTGTGAAGGGGTCTTGGGGGGATGGTGTTTGCACACATCTCAGCTGCTCTGAAGGCTCCTTAGTCTGCCTGGTAACACATGGCAGCAATGCATAGGGCAACCCTGATTGGTGCACCCATCTTGTGTGTCCTTGCAGCACAATGTGGGCATTCTGGGGCAGGGTGGGGGGCTGTTGTATTTGTTGCTAGAACAGCAGAGTTCAGCAGGTGACTGACTGACTGCAGGGGGATGTGTTCTCTTCTAAGAAAAGCCATGGCATGTGCAGGCATTGGCTGTCTCAGGCAAAACTCCTGGGAGTCATTTACTTATGGTTGTTCCCAGGTTATTTTTTTCCTGGAGCGACCATTTTTACTATGGGGAAAAAAAGCCTGAATGCCTGTATACTCATGGTTTTTCCAGTGAGAGTAGCAACTCTCCCAGGAGAAACTGAGTATCTGTATTGGGCTTCAGACTCTGTGCATGCTTCTGTAGCATTCTTTGTTCAGCTCATTTTTATGACGGCACATTTCTTAAAATAGGTGCTGGGTTTCAGTTCATCTCTGAACCAAGCCTAATGTTTGCAGACCTTACTGTCTCTAAGCACCTTGTTAAAGACAATAGCAATAAAATCGGTGTGAATTCTGCACGGGTATGGTATATAGGAATATACTTTTCCTTTGCTTATAAATACAGCGTCCTCTGTGGCAGAAAACATATTAGTTGCAATGGTTTTAAATAACAATGAAGTAATTTATTACTGTCTTGCTTTTGAAAACTTCTAGCATCCAGATACCCTAAGCCACTGGTACCTTTTGAAAAGCCAATGAAGTGGATAATATCACCAGAGTCAACTAATAATTTTGGTACAGTAAAAAATATTAAAACTTTTGGTGCAGCATAAAGCCAACAAACCTCATTATGAAAACCCCTTGCTTGCTTGTTTCGATGAAGTTGGCATGTTTTTCTAACAAATAAAGTGTATGCACTTTAATATTCACATTAATCTAAAGACTAATTTTTCAAATGTCAGCACTTTTCATCATTGCTCTTTGGCTTATTGTTAACTTTATCAGTAAAAATATGTTTCCCTTTCCCTATCCTTGTGGACAGTTTTATGAAGTAGTAAAGGTTTAGCAGCTAGTTAACCTCTAGTTAATGGTGAAATGGACTTTATTGATTTTTGAAAGAGGTTTGTTCACTCCCTACATTTTGACACTGCAGGCCTCATACTTCAGTACTAAAAAACCCGGCTACATCTGGCACACTACACATTCAAATGTAATAATCCAAGTAATCTCATTACTAAAATATATTCATTTTAAAAAGTAATAACTATAATGTGCATATTAAGTGAAGTGGAAGGGGTTCGTTGTTCCTTTATTTTCTCAGCAGTCATCTGGTTCCAGTACAACATCTAAATTAAAAGTAGATAAATAAAAACATGCTGCCTTGCTTGAGCAAGAAGATGATGTGAAGTTTACTCATAGAAGTGCTGACAGTTTTGTTTATCTTATTTATTATTTAGTGAAGACTCACTGTATGCTACATACAGAAATTTAAAATAGAGAAGACCAAGGTAGACTAAGGAAACAAACACATGTTCTACGAGCAAAAGAGAGAGAGAAAGAAATAAATATGTGCTTATTTTTAAAAAAATACAACAGGTTTGCTTGAGTCTTTAAATGCATACTGACAACACTTCAGTTAAACACACCTTATCCTTTCCAGCTTTTGCCCCTTATGAAGCATTTGCTTGGTTTTAAAGGCAGAGAAAATCCTTCTTTATCCATCATGACTGATCCAAAACATTAGAATGTTCCTAGTATGAGGAGTTATAAGTAGTTTGCAATAGTTTACTCTCTAGATAACTATAGATCACTTTCTCAAGTTTTTGCTTGGCAGTAGCAGTTAGGACACGGCAGCATTTTCTTTTTCTTTGCTTGTCTTCCATTTGTGTCTGATACTTTGTTTGTTGGATTCCTTTGGAAGGCTTGTTTCTGTGTAAAATTCATTCATCTTAGGATCATAGGAAAGTAGGGCTGGAAGGAACCTCACAAGGTCATCTAGTTCAAGGCAGGAGCATCCCTGGCTGAACCATCTGTAGCAGGGAGCTTGGGGCTCCTGCTGCTTTAAGGAAGGCATGCTGCAGGTAAGGCAGAGGGCAGTTGGAGGAGCCACATGACCCAAAGGGTCCATGTCTGGCAGCCGGGGACTACACTTACCCAAAAAGGTTAAAAATCCATGGCCTAGTTCCTTTGGAAGGCTTGCCTAGTTCCTTCTCTGGTGTTGGGTAGCGTTTTTGTGATGAGGGTGACTTCCGGGCCTGATGTTAGCTCTGTCCCACTGCCTGCCTTGCTCGCCTGCCACACCTTGTTAAATAATTAGGATGTTAAATAGGCAAGAGACTGCCCTTCTAGTGCCCCAGGTGTAATGGGGCAGTGTTTACATGCTCCAACCACCCCTTACGTGCCCCATGGCTTGCAGATGTTATGCTGTTATAATAAACTGCTCCAGCTCACAGCCGGGCTGAATCCAGACCTCTGTAAGGTCGGTAGCATACCGCCCCCCTCTCACAGGGTCCTCTTTCACTCAGCCCTCTAGGCCACATACACATCGCCCTACTTCCTTGGAGATCATTAGTCTTGTCCTCTTACACTTCCGGCAGCCCTAGTCCAGTCTGTTGGGCCTGTTCCATGGTCCTCATCTGAGTGGCATCTGCCTGATTTGCTCTCTCTTGCCCCTCAAGCAGCCCTAGCCCAGCTTATTGGGCCACTCACTGGGCCCTCATCTGAGTGGCAACTTCCTGATTCACCTAACTCAGGGCTAACTCTGCCCTGGCCCTTCACCAGGCATCTGTGCCCCTTCCTGTGCCAACACTCTGCCCCTTCCTTTGAGCCTTCTTGGACTCAGCCACTTCCTCATAAGCTTAGCTGGCCCCACAACTCTGCCCTTTCTCTCCCAGGGTTTGGGATTTCCCTCCTTAAAGGCTCAGGGGCTTCCTAAAGTGTGCCTGGCCCAACTTACCAGGGTCATCCACCCCTACAGGCTCAGGTCATTAAAGAAGCTTACCTGGCCTACCTGCCACCACACATTTTCTCAACCCACTGGATTGGGGGGGTGGGGCTAGGGTTTAGGCGCCCCGGCCTGCCTTACACTGGGGAAGGTCTCACCTCTAGTATTTACATGGGGGTTGTCACACCACCGGCAGTCCCACCAGTCCTCCCTATCCTGGCAGGGTGCAGTTTTAGGTCTTGCCTAGGACCAGGAGCCTCCAAGCCATCTCCCTAGCTCCTGCCCTTCCCTCCAGGTGTTCTGGGAGCAACTCAGCTTGATGTTGCCTCCTTGGCTGCTCAACCCCGACTGTTGCCTTTCTGGCCTATATTTGAAAATGACCGGTGTGATCAGCCACCTGGGGGCTGTCTGCTTTAGCCCTTAAATTGATGGAGTAGTAAAGTTGCTCCGTCACAGCTTTCCATGTTTTTCTCCTTGAAAGGAGAATCCATTTTTAAAGCTTGTTTATTCATTTTTAAAGTTTCTTCGTGACCCTTTCATATATTCTTTTGACCCACCTCCGGGTTGCAACCCATGGGTTGAGAAACTCTGCTCTAAAAAAACCCTGAGATCATTTTAAGGGTGTCATGGAGTTCTAGCGCTGTCAGGTGTACAAATGTGATTAGGAAGATAAATCGAGAGTTCAGAAATTCATAGCGTTAAAAACGTTCTGACTTGTTGGAGTCTTTCTCAGTTCTTTGCAGCAGAAGAATGGCTCTATTTTCCTAGTTGGAAAATGTAGTTAATTCATTTTCCATGGGCTGTCTTGAGTCTTAACAAGCACTGCCTTTATGTCTACAAACGTTGGGAACCATTGTCATGGGGGCTAGAAATTTATGCTTAAAATTCTTCTGCTTGCCCGGATCATCCATTGCCAATTTTATTTGTAGAGTTGAAATCCTTTTGTGTCTTGCTGCTTTAAGCCTTCCATTAGTTCAGTAGCATTACATAGCTGCTTGTGTTACACAAAGCTATAAATGCACCATCAATTATTGAATGCCAGCTAAATTTCTTGAGTACATCTTCACTTTTTGTGTATTTAAATCTTTACAAAATCTCAATTTGCACTTCCATCTTTAATTCATACAGTAGGCTGAATACAGAAATTTCGTCTTGATTACTGGACTTGATTCTCCACTCTGAAATGTTCCATTTATATCTCTGATTTAAAGACAATAGTTTTTTTTTGTCAGCTGCTTTTTCACAATCTGTCAGTTGGTAATCTGAAACTACAAATATTTGAAATAGCCTTTCAACCAAACTGTTTCTGCGACTGGAACCTTTTATTTTGTAATGTCAGTCTGTTGCTAGAAGAACATTACAACTTCCATGTTAACCATTTTGCTATGTGATCAGTTAGGAAGGTAAAATGGCTAAAAAGGATCAAGATCTGATTGAAAAAAGTTAGGAAATAGAGGAAAGGAACAAAGAAAATAAGTCTGAAGGTATTCTTTTTAAGAATATTCATGGAAGAAACTTCGACAGCTCCAGGATGCTTGCTCACTCTCCATATTTTTTTTTGCCCCTTGTTTAATAGCATAAGTAGGGAAAGAAATACTTGTTTAATTTCATATGAATTATAGAGGAACATTGAAATGACAAATATTTTGATGCAGATTTTTAAAAGGGTAGTGTCAAAGTTGACACACCATCATTTGAAGAAGGCTGTTAAAATTTTATGTTGTCAACTCATTTTATTGGCAAAATTATGGATTATCAAAAGTGAAAAATTCACTGGCTTTTTTTGAATGCTCATTTAATTTTTGCATTTCTTTTTAGGTAGGTCATTGAACATAAATGAAGTCAGCCTTGTTTTGGGGTATCTAAGCTGCAGTGTTTAGGTTGCAAATTTGTAACATGGTGAATTAGAGATTTACATTTGTCTGTAATAGTTTCTTCAATTATGGAAATATCTCTATTGGTCTGAGTTTTCAATTATAAAAAAGTTGAATTTTACAAACCTTAAATATGGGATTAAACTACTGTGTTCCTTTATCCAAAAATAAATCTTATTCTTTCCTGATCCTGAGAGAGATTTTGCCAATGCAAAATGATGACAAATTAAGATGAAAAGTGTTGAATTTGGCTCTTAGGCCAGAGCTCTGTTTATGAATGGTAGAAAAGCACTGTCCTACGATATATGTTGTCCATCAGTGCCTGTAAATTAACAGATCTTAAACTTAACTTGCTCCTACCTGCCCTGAAAGCAAATGTTTATTCAAAAAGTATGTTTTAAATTAGCATATCTTGTACCATAATTAATTGGGTATTATACACTACCATAATATCTTTTTTTCATTTGATATGGAATAAAGGTTTTTCCCTTATCCTCTGCTCTGCATTTCATGAATGTTTTCCTGAGCAGTTTTTGTGGATTATCTACTACGTTTATCCAGCAATAAATTGTTTTAATGTCTGACACATTGTCATTACATCCTCATATGTAGTGCATAACAAATGCAACATTGGCTAGGAGCCTTTAATATAGTACCCTATAAATTAAACACTGCACTGGCCATCTTCTTTCCATGCTTTACGTATTTATAGCAACAGGAAAGTATGTGGTAGGTGTAGCAAGTGGCAGTCCCCCATCCCCCCAGTTTGGGTTTTTGCTCTTTCTTATCTGAACTAGGAGGCATTAGATGAAAATGAGTATGTTCACCCAGTAGGGTGTTAGATATCTGCTTTACATACAGAGGTCTTTTTGTTTTTCCTAAAACTTAAAAATGAGATTCATCTTATGGGGCTATACTAGTAAGGTAAAATTTTAAAAGGTGTTGAATCTCTTGCCCTGATACTCAGCATTTATTGTATGGTTTTAAAGTTCAGCACAACAAACTTAATACATTTGGTTTTTTGTGCATCTTGTCCATCAGTCCAGAATTCTTACCTAGTATAGGCCCTTTTCTTGCCACAGAGTACTTGTAAAGGATTTTAAATTCCCTTTCTAATGGACACAGAAAATACTTTGTTTTGTTTTTTGTGTTTTTGAAGTCCTCACTGCCCTGATGATGATTCACTTGGCAAGTGACTTGCTGGCTTTGCCTTGTCAGGCAGGTTGGAGAGAAACTTGTGTTCTGGACTGATGGATCTGAGGCACAGAAATTAACTTCCAGGTAAGAAATTATCCTTCCATCTGTTTATGGGTAGGATTTACTAGATCTGCAATTGTAGTGGTTTCCCTAGTTGTTTAGTTTGGCTCTCCTGCCTCTCCCCCCCCCCCCCCTACTTTCTCAAAATCCACTGAGTAGACTAGATTTTTCTATTATGTATTGCAAATTCAGTACAATACGGGAACTGTTTTTCTTACTTGTTTTAGTTTCAGGTGAAACTTGATGTTAGCTAGCTGTATTCTACATTTTTAAAGAACAGCTATAACCATGGTATCAGTTAACACCCATAACTGATTGTCTATTAGAGTAAAAAAAAAATTATTCTTGCAAGTTTTAAAATAAAAGTATTACAAAATATGACTTCATACAGGTCATGACGCATCTTACCAGTAGACAGTACATGTTTTTTCAGGGCTGCAAGTGTTTTTGTATTCAGATCACTGAATAATTTTTTCACTTATTAGCATTAGTACTTTTTTACCATGTTTGACTAACTTCTGGAATAATTCTGTTATGCCATCTAATCACCGTCGTTTCAGGTAAAAGGTATAATCTAATCTATAAATTGCTAAATGGTACTTCAGGAAGTGATATCAGCCACAGTTAGCAGATTTCAGTATATAATTGGATTTGATGCAGATTGGATAATACAATATTAACGTTCTCATTTTCATATATATATTGTCACTCAACCCCAGTGCTTTTGCTGTTAAACTGAACCACATAGAGGAACATAAGACTGAAGACTTAATGATTTAAAACATGTTAACTATACATGTATAAAGAACTTTGATTTAACTTTGATTTAAGAAGTGGTTTTAAAAACTGAGCATTTGTTACTAGTGCATGCTGTATGTCTTACTCTTTACTAACATGCCACTGATATGACCTGATCAATACAAGTCATTCTCCTTTCATTTAATTTTTCCTTCTATAAAACATAATTCTTCTCATCCTGCTGTATCCTGGAGGACTGGAAAAGGAGCTTTCTCGAAAATCTTCTGCCAGGGCTGTTTCATTTTCAAGTGCTTTTTCTGTATTGAATTCAGAATCTGAATATAATTCTTGAAACTGAAGAACACTTAACTGATCTTGTAGGGTTTACTGGATGCTGCTGCTGCTTTTTTTTTTTTTTTTTTTTTAAGGTCAAGGGTCTCTTGTTTAGCATTGCCAACTGAGATTGTAGATTGTCCTTTTTTGCAGCTGAAAAATTGTACCTTTTTGTGAGCCTTGAAATCCAAAATATTTGAAATTGGTTTTTATGAATCATCTGGGAAATGTTTTGAGAATTTTGCTTTTCAGGTGTTGGAAAGCAATACGTCTTAAGAGTGACTTTGTGATATTAGTTTACTTAATATAGTGCAGGTTTCTGTGGTTTAGGAGTCTGAGGCTAGAACTCTGTTTATTTTCTTGAGTGTAATAATGAAGAATTTTGTGAGTTTTAGTGAGAATGCAGGCATGTGTGGTAGAGCATGGCTGGGTGATCAAGTAGCTGTTCCTGTGTTTTTTCTCTTGGAAGGCAGTGTCTTGGCAGCCTCTGCTACAGCAATCTGCAGCAGCCTTTCTTCTCCACTGTTAGGTAACTTGTGTTCCAAGATTTTTTTTGTCCCAATCTAGGCAAAGGTGGTATCATTTTACAGATTCACAGATGTTTAAGGCTGGAAGGGACCTTGTGAGATCATTGGGTCCAGCCCCACCTTCTCTGGGCAGGCAAGACTGCTGGGGTCAAATAATCCCAGCAAGGTATGTGTCCAGTCTCCAGACTTTTTTCAGAGTCTGTGTTGTCAAGACTGAGCAAAAGATCTCTATCAACTGTCTTGAAACTAAGCTGGTTTGGCATCCTGGGTGATATTTCCGTGTTATCTGTAAGAACATACAAACTTGTGCCCTGCATCAGACCAGGTTGTGCTGACCATTGCTTTCAATAAACAGGATTTCACCTTGGGGGATAGGCGCACAAACAGATTACTTTAAGGTAAAGGAAGTTAGAGATTTACAGTGTCATCAACTACTCCACAGTCACAGCTTGTTTTCATGCTCTTACCCTGGGGTAAGTGAAAGCAATGTGGCAGTAACTTGCTCTTCAAAGATTACAACAGAACCCTCGAATATCTTTTATTGGACTGATTGTGCAACAGGGAGAGATGTTAGCCAAGCTTTTGGGCACAAAGTGTCTTTTCTCAGATTGAGCACTTTGTGCCTGAAAACTTGACTGAAAATGTCTTTCCCAGCTGTACAGTTGGTCCAGTAAAAGCTCTTACAATCCTCACCCCACTTTGTTCTTGCATAGTTCCTGAACCATCACGGCCACGATGACACTCCAGCCCTTCAAAGAATAACTTGCATCAGGAGGTAGACTGCTGCAGGGCTAGAGCATGTGTGGGGAAAGTTATGGTGGAGTACCTCACATACTTGCCCATTTTACCTCTTAGTACTCGTGTGCTCATTTGCTTAATCTTATACAGCATTGCATATGTCAAAGGAAAACCTACTTAAAACGTTAAGGAATAACTGACTGTAGGGGGCACTTATTTCTATACTTCTATCTTCTTCCTTCCGCCTCATATCATAAACACCTCCCATACCCAGAACAACAGAAGCATGAGGTTCATATATCTTATTTTAAAGAGTGCGTCTACTATTTATAAAACAATACAATACATTTCTGAATCCTGTTAAGCTGTTAGCCTCAATTATATCTTGCAGTGATAAGTTTGAGTTAATTATGTATTGTATTAAAAAAAAATTACTTTTTAATAGCTTTAAGCTTGTTCTATTCATTTTCACTGAATAGAACGCCAGCAGATTGAACACTGTGAGCTAACTGTAAAATAAATTTATTAGCTACATCAACAAGGATAACTAATACTTTCACGCTTTGTCTGAAGAGGCCACTGACTTACACAGTCGGTCTAAAAGTTTTTAAACCAGAATTGTCAGAGTTGGATGGAAAGCACAACAACCTTTTGAATTTTTTGTTTGGTACAAGGTTTGTAATATCATGCTCTGAGTGGAAAGGTGTCCATCTTCTTGGCAGCTTACATGCCCAGATTTAAGAATATCAAAGTGGATAGATTCTCCTGTAGCCAGGTCTTGAGAGACTAATAGAAATTTAGGGGAAAATATGAAAAAACAAGGAACGCTACAGCTCAATGTAGTGACTTCCTGCTACACGCCAGAACACTTAAACAGGGGCTCAAGGAAGTAGAGCTCTCATCCGTGGGTCTGTGATTTAGGGTCTTTAACCATACCCCATCACTATCCACTATTCCTTCCCCTTCCCATCCCTTTCCCATTGAAGAAGGTAGCCAGGGAGACTGCATTGTTCCTCATGGAACTAGTCTCACCTTCCACCCTTCATGAGTTGTGTTTGGTCACTAGCTGAGGCAGTCTTTTAGGTGAAACCTGTTTATTGAGCTAGAACTTAATGATGAATTTGCTTCTTTTTTATCTTTGGGAGGAGCTGTTAAAACAGCAGGACTGTTATTTTCAGTTAAGTTCCACTTTTTGGTCTTCTCATAAGTGCTGTATGGCTGTAGCCTGTGACTAAGCAGGAGGACATTTGTAGTCGGGTGTGCAAGGAGAACCATAGAATCGTAGGGCTGGAAGGGATCCCTAGGGTTATCTAGTCCAGGGGCAGGCAGTTATTTTGGGCGGAGGGCTGCTTACCGAGTTTTAGCAAGCCGTTGCGGGCCTCATGACAGGCAGTCCAGGGCAGATGAGTATTTTCTAAATTTTTAGGGGCCCCGTGGGCCGGATAGAATGGCTTGGTGGGCCACATTTTCCCCACCCCTGATCTAGTCCAACCTCTTGCACAGAGGCAGGATTTCCTATTCTTACAGCATCCCGGAGAGATGTCTATGCAGTCTCTTCTTGGAAAAACTCTTATGATGGTGATTTCACAACTTTTCTAGGCAGCCTGCTCTCATCCAATCAACCCCTTCTCCTCCTCTGGCAGAGATCCTCATTGAAGGACAGGAGCTGGAGAATGTTGAACACTTTGCATACCGTGGCAGGTAGCTGTCAAAGGAGGCCAACATTGAAGAGGAGATCCAGTAGTATAGGTTGTGATGTGCCAGCTCTGCCTTCAGAAGACTGAATCATCTTGTGTTCAATGATAACATCAGGACTAGATCAACACTCTTACTATATAAGGCTGTGATAATCCCAACTCTTCTCTAGGGCTGTGAAGTTCAGGTGACCTACAGGGATCATCTGAAAAGCCTGGAATGCTGTCACCAGCACTGCGTTCAGAAGATCTTTGGCATAAAGTGAGAGGATCATTGCAGAAATGCTAATGTCCTCACTGATGTTATCACCACCAGTGTGGAAGTGTTGATTATCCAACATAAGTTGCGGTGGACAGAACATTGTATGCCCATGCCTGATATATGTTTACCAAAGCCGCTACTATACCCCAAACTCAGCCAAGGACAAAAGACATGCAGGCGGCTAGAGGAAATACTTCAAGGATACTTTCAAGGCAAACATTAAGAAGTTTGGTATTGACACTACATATTGGGAAAGACTAGCTCGGACAAGGCTACATGGTGCTGCCTTGTGAGAGAAGGTACTTCTTTCTTTGAGGAAAATTGTCTCACCCTGGAGGCAGAAAAACAGAAATGGAAGGAAAGGAAACAAGACCATGAAATGCATGGTCCAGTCCTCCCTCTAGCCACTACCTGTGGCATTTGTAAGAGAGACTGTGGCTCTAGGATCGGCCTTGGCTATCAACCTACTCATCTACAACCCTTTACTTGATGTGTGGAAGTGATCATCAACTGTGAGGGATTGCCGCCAATGCTGCCGACTGTTCTTTCAGTTGAGAAGAACTTTTTTCCTAAGACTTGATCTAAATCTCCTTTGCTGTAATTAAAATGTATGTCTTGGTTATGGTAAGTAGTTAGAAAGCTCCAGATGAAGTACCTCCTCTCCACTGTGGTAGCCTGGCATGGTGAGAGGAACTTCTTAGATAACAAGGTTGTATACCTTCTGAAGCTTTATAGGTTGACAACACATTAACTTTCTGGAATCCTAGTGTGAACTAATAAACCACTTGTGTCCACATGCTCTAAAAATATAACTCCATATAAATGGATCATTGCATTTTGCATCATCTTCACCTTCTGAATGATCTCAAGCTGTAGCAGTTCATACAGGTGTTGAGCTACTTGCTTTACTAATTCTACCAGTGCAGACATGCTGGAGACTTACAAGTGGGTGGTGTAAATATTGAACACACTATTTTTTATGTTGCTATTCCAGGCACTGTGGCCACTTTGAAAATATGCTGAACATGTCGGGTGATGGATTAGGCAGGTTCTCTTAGAAAGATATGAAATGAGTCACAGTACCAGCTCCGTCCACCCTTTCTCAGGTCCTGAGATCAGCTGTGTTAGCAAAAAGTGGGGAGGTTGCCCAGTGTTTGGCTCAAAATCTACATGCATAGACTCATAAATACATGGCCTGATGTCTTTTTCAAATAAGTTCAGTATTTAACAGCTCTCATTAGCTTCACATTCATCACTGCAGTAAATGTTATATATCAAGTAAAAATACAATATAACCCTTTGTTACCTCCTAGCTGGATTAGAACAAAGCAATGTGAGCATATCAGATATGTTATCTTGTTACACTGCATTAGTTCCCCATATCACCCTCCAGCTCTTTGTCCTTGTCTTCCAAGTTTTTTATGGTTTAGGCCCTGGATATTTAAAAGTTTACCTACTACTACAACAGTACCTCAACCCCTGTAATTAATAGCAGTCTGTACCCTTGTTATATCATTTTACTTTTAATCGTGTACTAATGAGGTACTAATGAGGAAAAGATCCATGATATCAGAACATAAATGCTAACATTACGTATACCGGCTCTTTGGGAAATGGATGACTATTTGCTGCATGCTGAGTGCATCTTTTAAAGAAGTGCTGTTGCTTTTTTATGTCTGTGTTTTTGTGCATTATTAATTGTACTGTAATTTACTGCCTTATTGCAAAGACTTCGATTTTTTTTTTTTATATTTCTTTTGTGTGTTAAGTTTTTTGTACTCTCAGGTGCCTAAGTTTTCTGCCAAGAGCTTGCTGTAGGCACCTAGAGTGTCCTTAATGTGCATCTGTAGGTGCTGCTATTCTGACTGGCTATAATTTATGAATCCCAGAAAGGCATAGGTAAGAGATGGCTCCTACCCATGCCTTTCTGGGATTCATAAACCATGTCACTCCATGCCTTAGTTCTCTGAGGGGCTGTAAACAAGTTATGCTCTTGGCACACCGAACCCACAGTTACAGCATTTAACCAGTCACAGATACTTTGAGTAAAAGCATGGCGGATGCAGGTGGTGGCTCTACCCATCTTTTATGCCATCATCTAGTAGTTAACAATCACCTAAGAAGTGAAATACCTGGATTTAATGCTGTGCTTGGCTAGACGGACTTTAAACCCTCATCTCTTACCTCCTAGGGTAGTGCTGTAAATACTAGGCTGGGATGAAAACACTCTACACTCTTCCTGTAGGCTGCGCTCCTGAGCAGTCAAGAGTGCAAGATTCATGGGTTTGGGCCCTACATGCCTAACAGGCTACCTGCTGTTATAATGCCTCAACCCCTATAATTGAGAGGAGCAGTCTGTACCCTTTTAAACTTTATAATGAGGGCAGTCCTCTGAGGGGAGTCCTGTCTTCAGTCCTTGCTCTCAAAGTTCATGCATTTTATCCAGTGAGTCTAATGCAAGATGCATAAGTGATCCCCAGACAGGCATGAGAACATAAGGTTCGTCCCTTCCAGATGAATGTTCTCATTGCCAGGTTGTAGAGTCACTCCCTGTTCTGGTCTTTCTGGCCCCAATAAGTAATATATTCCCGATTGCACAATGGTCTGACATCCACAGGAGGATGGAGAATGCCCCTTGCCTATAGCCTGGTGGTGAGGTAAGAGAAGTGGGTTTGAACCTTCTTAAACGGTGGAAGGCCCAGAACCCAGGTCTCTGGTTTCCAAGCCAGTGCTCTAGTCACCATGGCTAATGGTCTGTTTGGAAATGAGCCTTGTTGTTTGTGCGTGTTCTAAAGCTCTTTTGTGTAAAGATGCTCATGAAATTGTTCTAGCACAGGCAACTTCATGGCATTCTCTGAGGCTACTTTATTGTTTTATTGAAACCGGTTTTTAGAGTTTTATTTTTTACATAATTTAGATGAGTCTTTCGGATACTATTTCTAGGAATACCAATATTTTCATTACTTTTCGTTGTTTTCTGCCTTTTGGGGGATAATGAGATGCTACAGACAGTTAAGCACTTCACGTATTGCAACGGAATTGAAATACTGGTCAATTAGACTAATTTTCTAATTTTATTTTGACTTGTCTAGAGAAGTTGGAAGTTGCACCACCATCTACAGGACAGCTGAAGCACGGTAAAAGAAAAATATTTTTGTTGAATATAGTTCATTTCTGTATGCAATTAATTGATTCTTTATATTTTAAATACTTTGTCTTAATTTCATGTAATTGTACATAAGCTTGCCTTGTAACTCTTTCTTTAATCTTAGAATGTGACCTGGCTAGATTTTGTAGTAGCCACATTTTGCAGAATAATACTGCACCATTGTATCTTATTGTTACTAATGTTAAATTTCCAAGAACCTGAGTGCAAACTACTATCAAGCGCCAATATAAAATGTTTTGTTAGCTTAAAGCTGTTTTGCTACTATAGCCAATTTTTTTGTATTTTTAATGGCCAGTCAAAATTCTGGTCCCCAGGCTTCCTGCAAAATAGACGTTAACAATTTTTTGTCTACTATGTTATATTTTAAATGTCAGAAGTGAGGTGAGGACTTCTGCATAAATATCAGACAGAATTTCTGAGAATTGAAAAGTAAAGTTGGCTTGGTTATAATAGAGTGCTCTCTTTTTAAGGAATTGATTTAGACTGTTAGATGTTGAAATTCACAGGATTGATTTTTTTTTTTTTTTTTTTTGACAGCCAGAAGTGCCTGAGTAAATTTTCAAGTATACAAAAGCCCCAAAAGTCAGTGTCTTGATTTTTTTTTTTTTTTTTTTTTTGCTTTCCACCAAATATTATATATCTATATATATTTGTGGAATAGTGGGTTGAAATTTATTTTCAACTATGTCTATGCCCACTAAATTCTTTTTCATGATCGTTTTGGCAAATATTTATGAACAGATCTTAGCTTTAAAATTATTTTTTGGGGGCAAACTTTAAACACATGACAAATTTGAAACTTGCTTTGCATTTGAAGTCGTAAGCCAAAGTTAATTTTATGAAATGATTGAATACACAAAGAACGAATGCATAACTTTTTGATTGGAGATTATTTTGTGAACTGGGGGAGGGAGAAACATTTGGGTCAAGTTTTAGGTACAAAAGAAGGAACCTAAGTAAATCTTGTTTTATATTAGTGGGCAAATACACGTGTGCACACTTGCTGTAGTTGTCAAAGTTGTTTGTAGTGTTAATTATTTGGGGACCATGTCTGTGAAGTGTGTCAAATCCTATTGACGTGAGCAAGAATCTAATTAGACCTTTTTCTAGATCCTTAAGAGTACACATCTTGAAAGAGATGGAAGGTGTTCATGTTATGACAGTTTTCAAATGACCATAATATTGAGTTATTTCAAGAAGAACCTCTTTTCCTGAACTTTGGTGGTGGAAGGAGAGGAAAAGAGAGAGGAAGTGAGATCAAGCTCAATATGAGTAATAAGTAGGGGAGAAACCTTAAGTACAGTGTTTCAGCACTAAAGACACATAAAGGAAGATGCGGTCCTTCACCTGAGGAGCCAAGAGCTTACATAAATCAGTACCTAATGAATAAACAAAGAAAAAGTTGCACACTTGCAAATCATTCTTAAGCTATACTTAATGTTTTCTCTAATGTGATATAACATTTGTGGGGCCTACTGATTGGGGAATCTAGGAGTATGTTGTGGATTTAAAACTATGTGTATTTAAACTGTCTGGCTCTAGGCAATGCACACTGCAAAATCAAAAAACTGAAGTTTTCAGGAGCGAATGAAGAGGTTGGAAACTATTTACATGGGCAAGGGGGAAATTGCAGGGAAAGGAAACAACTAGGCACTTCCCCTGTTAGTGGGAAATGCAAGTCAGAAGCATTGTGGACAATCTGACAAGTTTTTAAATATATTTTTAAATATTACATTGCATATGTTGTGCAGTAGGAAGGATTCTAGTGTTTGCCTGTCCAAAGTTAAAGCTTTACTAAGAATGTGTAGTGTAAGTAAATACATGATCCAGGTGCTCTTACCACTGACTTCCTATTGCAAGTGGTATGCCTATGTTGTTCGGAGTAAAAACAGAAAGTTCAATACGACAACTACTACCAAACTTCATAGAAGCATCAGGGGAAAAAGGACTACTGCATGTGTAACATTATGTATTGTTTTCCCAATTGTCTTTTTAAATGAGATATTAAGATGAGCAACCAAAACTTGGGTTTATTTAAATTAGTGGATACTTACTGTCCCTTTGCTGCTCATTTTTTTCAGTGTTCTTCCACAATGCATTACCTTTTGTGGGGTTTGGATTTTTGGATAATGCAATTATGATTGCTGCGGTAAGTCTGTCTTCTGATTTTGATCCAGGAACAGTAATGTTTCTCAGATTTAAAAAAAATAAAACGAATGAACAGAACTAAATATTTGAAGAGTTCTTTATCTTATAAAAGAGAATAAAGATACTTATTTTGTTAATCTATCTCCCTCCTCCCCCATATTGTCACATTTGTTTCTATTTTAATATTTCAACCGGAAAAATTTTCACATTAGAATTATAGAATCATTTCAAAATTGACTCTCTCTGTGCCCTGTTAATAGTAAATAGTGTAATAGTAATAGTTAATAGTGATGTTTCATGTCTGAAGAATAAGAATTAAAAGTTGAGCTTAGTTCTACCCATGCTGAAAAATAGCACTCAGTCTTCTTGCTTTTAAAGAGTGGTATGTAGCAGGTGTTTCATGAGTCAAGAATTCTTTTGAGTCTTTTGACTGCAGCCTACTTGTTTTGTGACACTGGGCATATCATTAGCCTCTCTGCTTCATTGCACTAAGTTTATGAGAGATACTGAACATAGTAGGAATGCACTTGTACAGAACATTAAGATTTACTTATAAATAGTGCTGTGGAAATGTAATATCATAGTGGTTGAAATTATGAATTGGCATAGCACTTAAGTTTCTATCTATTTGAAAGCTGGAGCACAGGTCAAAACATAATTCAGATTTAGAATTAGATGATTAATGCTATAAGGCATGCTACTTGATGTTGTTGTCTGTGTTTTGGCAGGGGTGTTAGGAGTGGGAAAAGGGGAAGATCCAGGGGAGGACGCAGAGAGGGGTACACCAGTGTAGTTGTACTCCCTTTGGTTGAGTCATACATGAGAGCTCAGTATGGGATCTGCCCTGAACCCCTGCTTTCATGTGGCGTTGGAGCCCAGGGACTGAGTGCTGCTGCTGCTGCTGCTCTTCCTTTCCCTTGCTGCTGAATTCAGCAGGGAGGGGAAGGTTCAACAGCAGCAGCGTTCAACCCCTGGGGTTTGGAGCCATGCCAGAGCAGGGGCTCTGGCTAGCAGTTGCATAACTAGGGATGGGCAAGAGGGGCACCTGCCTCAGGTGCTGAAATTCCCCCCCTCCCCCCCCCCCCCCCCCCAAGTCCACACCCTGGGAGCATTGCCATGCCAGGAACTCCAAAAAAAGTTCCCAGCTCCTACTGCTTTCAGAGCTCTCCTGCAGGGTTTGCCCTGTGCCCAGCTCTGTTTGTTATGCCAGGGCTGGCCAGACCCAATCAGGTGGTGAGCTCAGAGCTCAATGTGCATGTGCAGCACAGCTAAGTATTTGGGAGGATGCAGGGGGCTGTGTCCATGTTGTCCCCGTCCCCCCCCCCCCCCCCCCCCCCCCAATTCCATTCCATACTGAGAAGATTTTACTGTCTTGATTTATTTGATCAGCGCTTGAAACTGTAGGATTGTTTCTATGATCTCCACATTAGCTATTACTTTTATTAGGAAATTAGTATACTGAGATTGAGACTTGTTTTCCGATGTCTGTGCCAGTAGGTTGCTATTGTAAAATGAATAAATAATGAAATATTAACTCTTAAACAGCCACAGTGTTTGAAGGCAATTGGAAAGGCTTGAAGGATATATCCCATCCTAAGTAAGCTACAGTAATAATCTTTAGCTTTAAAAATGAAGCAAGCAACTTGAAGGTTTTAATTGTATCAATATTTTGAACCTCTAATAACTATTTCCTCAGATAATGATACACCCTTTATTTTCAGGGAACCCAAATAGAACTATCTATTGGAGTTGTCCTAGGAATTTCAACTATGGCAGGTAAGATAATTGCAATAAATGTAGTCCTCACTGGCAAAAATCCATTCAGTTCAAGCTGAAAATAAACCTAATAGCATTGGAAACACCTTCTCTTTGTTGCCAAACTGCATTTCATTCTGCAGTGACAACTGGTCATTGAAGAAAGTCAGTATTTCCTCTGGAGTAATGGAATTTTAGCTAAGATAGCATGTCAAGAATAATTGTATAGAAACATAGCTCTGGCATCCTTTACAAAATGCTGGCGGTTCTGTAAATAAAATTAGCCATAGACAACTGTGGAGCTGATACTTTGCAAACTCTTTGGCACCTGCAATTTCAAATAAAGTCAGCAGGAGAAAAGATAGTCATTACCTTGCCAAACAGGAAAACCCTATAGCTCTTCAGTCTTTCTAAAATAGTGTCCTCTTCATTTACTAATAGTAGCAACATCTCTTTTCCTCCAGCTGTGAAGAAGGCACGGGCTCAATGACTGGTGCCTCCTGGGTCAGGGGGGGCACCTGGAGCCCCCCCATGACTGATTGCCAAGCTGCGGGGGGTTCCCTGCGCACTCTGCAGCAGACCCAGAAGTGGACCAGAAGCACTTCTGGTCCACTTCTGGGTCCACCACCAAGCACATGGCGGGGCGACCCATGCTCCTGTGGGATGCTTCATCCGCCCCACCAGCTCAGTGTTCACAAGCCGTGCCTGGTACCTCGAGTCATGTAGAAAAAACATATAAAGCTGTGTCTGTGGCTGAATCGCCGATTCTCCGAATCGGAATCATATCTTCAGATTCGGATTTGGCTGAATCAAATCGGGACAGTGATCCAAATCAACTAATTGAATCACTGTCCCCTGAATCATGCCAAATCTGAATTGAATGTGGCCTGCTTTGCACACCCCTACTTTCCAGTGTGCGTATAATTTGCATGTATGATACTGGGGAACATCAGTTGCTATCTAAACCGTGAAAATTTGGGGCTGGACTCGATGATCCTTTAAGGTCTCTTCCAGCCTGAGTGTTGATGAAAAAAGAGGGTTGGTACCATGTTGTCTAGAAAGTTCATGCTCTTAACATAGAAGCAGTCCAGCAACTGCTACCAGCTTAAATAAAATATGCTTATGTGAGAGAATGAACTCTGTTTCTGAGCAGATTTGCTGCCTTTCATTGTGGTGTCCCTGTAAATAATGCAGGACTTGAGGCAAGAAGAGGTTTTGTTTTGGTTTTATTTTTTCTTGTATTGATTAATCATGCCTTACATTTTTAATTTAATTAAAACCAAGTCTAATGGCAAAAAAACTAACCTGATTCTGAGTTCTAGCTTTCTAGTCCCCAGATCTTAAACTGTATATTTTAAATACATAGAAATAAAAGCACTCTTTTAACCACTTGTAAACCCCTTATTCCCAGACTAATAGGGAATCTTTACACATGCTCTGGGGTGGAGGGGAGGGTGCTTTAATTAGAATGACTCCAAGAGGTGCTCTAATAAACACTCCTGCAGTGTCCCACCTATTCTGCGTCCTACACTTCCAAATGGTGGTGGGGGTGCTTTATCTAAAGCTTGTTTGATCTTTAGTTAAAGCGTCCCTGCTGCCATTTTGAAGCATGAGGTCGCTGAATACACATGACTACTGGAGCGCACTAATTAGCACAATTAATTGTCTGCTCCAGTGTGTGCTAGACTATCGGACCAGATGTCTGGCATGTGTATAATGCCTAGGAATAGAATGTCTTCTACTGGGAGAGCACTTACACAGTTAACAGTTCCTTTGCCTATTAATGCTAACTCATTAGAAGCCTCCCCTTGGCTTCTGTTGCATGTATAAAGTTGTCTGATGCTTGACTACTGTTAAATAGTCTGACATTTTTAAAGCTAACTTTTAGGGTCTGCGTGAATTTTGTTTTTAAATTGAACAACTTCAGGAAAATGCAGCAGCCACTCTTGTTTATAAGTTTTTAGAATTACTGTTACAAAATTATGCTACTGAAAAAAAATCACTTGTGAAAGAAATGTAATTCTGCTTACTAATGCAATCACAGCCTCTTGAAGACTCAGATCAAGTGTAGTAATTTTCATCAGAACTTTTTTTTTTCCTCCCCCCTCAATTTTTCAGCTGCTGCTTTGGGAAATCTTGTTTCAGATTTAGCTGGACTGGGGTAAGTCTTCCTTTTGTGTTCTGGTTATTTTCTATTTAAACAGAAATGTATACCCTGGAAATCACTGTAGACTTTTATTCTTACTGAAATGTCTTTTAAGACAATTGTAAAGAGAAACGATCAAAATAATGCTTTCTTTAATTTGCTCAGTGATGAAATTCCAGAGTAATGAATCTTCATTATTTTTTCTTGCATGCAATATTACTCGTGGTTTTGAAAGGGAAAGAAAAAATGTTTTTTTGCCTTTCCTTATAAATTTTTAAGTAGAAAATAAATAACCTATGCAAGTATACAGTAATTAGCTAAATTTAAAAGCTAGATTTACTAACTTTGCAGGTGGTAAGATTTGTACTCTTAGTAACAAATTAATTGGCATTTATGAAACCTGTTCAGTTCAGAGTGTGCTCTTGATGCAAAGCTGAAATACTTGCCAGCTGGCAAATGTTATAATTACACGAACGTGTGTGTGTGTGTGTGTGTGTGTGTGTGTGTGTGTGTGTGTACACATTCTCTCTTTTAAGTGACAGCTGAGTAGGATCGGCCAACAACTTTACTGTAAGGTCATTGCATTAAAGTTCAAATATCATTGTTAATGAGTAGGAGCTGAGAACCTCATCTAGATTGGAGAAACACAGTTAAAATACCAAAGATACCATTATTCACATATCCTCTTCAGTTTTTATTAGAGTAGTTTCTTAAAAATTTTCATTGATCACCTCTGCCTGTCATGCAGACTGCTGCTGGTAAAGTCATATTTAAACCTTAGATCATTTGAAGGCAGTGTCATTTGCTATCTTAACCCAAGTGACTCGCACTGGAAGAATAGGGCCAGTAGTAAGCATTTTATTTCAATATCTTCAAAGAACATTTCAGCGATGGGCGCTATTATAAACTGCTCACTCCCAATCTCTCAATTAGATTTTTACCTAGGGTTGAATAGACTCTCTAGCATCCTCTGTTAGTTTGCCTACACATTACCTGGAGCATTCCAACAATATCACTTCAAGAAAGTTTCTTCAGGTCACCAGTGCCTTTTGAAATGTACTCTCTCTTTCCTGGCATTGCTTGTGGGCCGGTGCAACCTGAAGCTTCACAACTAGACTGTGCCAAGTCCTTCCAGAACATTTCTTTTGTCATTGTGGAGCAACAAACAATCTCTACTCAAGCACAGGGAGAGACTAGTCTTTTGGTTAAATAAGAGTACAAACAATGCTTGTAATCTTTTTGAAAGCATTCGTAGTGCTGTCGCTCCATCAAGCTACTAAGCCCTTGGCATCTTTCAGACTATTGCAAAAACTTTATATCAAGCAAACAGGCTCTTATTAGGAATCTGCCATACATGATAGAATCAAGGGGCACCTATACACGTACAGGGAGGCTGCTTTGATGTGCTGTAATTACAGCGCATCGGAGCAGACTTGATTAATTGAGTCTGCTGGAGCATGGTAATTGCTGCGTTCCAATAGACTCCAGCATCATGTGTATTAGTGTCCTTGTCCTGAAAACTGGCTACGGGGATGATTTAACTAAAACTCATTCAATCTTTAAAGCACCCCTGCCGCTATTTTTCAGTGTGAGGATGCTGACACACATGATGCTCTGGGCCCTTTAAATAGAGTGGCTCTCAGAGCCACTCTAATTAAAGCAGTTTCCCCCCCCTCCCCCCCACACAGACACACACACTCCTGGAGCACGTGTATAAGTGCCCAAGAGTTTCATGAAAAACCCCAAAAGTTGTATGTAAACCAGTAACTATTTTAAATTTAATTTTCTTTATTTAGATACAGTCAACAAATGTAGTTCTAAAATTGACACTATAGACAGCTAAATGCTCACATCCCTCTTGAGTGTCACCCAAAACCTGATATTTTAGTGGCAGTTTGGAGTCTTATTTGTCAGGCAAAAAATAAACTAACGTCTGCTGTGAGTTTCCTCTGACACTCACTCTAAGTTAAAAAAGAGAACTTTTGTTTGCCCCTGCTGCGACGGGTAAAAGTACACTTGGACCAGCTTCAAAAAGGGACGAACTGCTCCTCTGGAGGGCACAGCAGCTCTTATGCTGTAACTATTATGTGTATTTTGAGCCTGTAGACACAGGGATGGCAGGACCATTTGTACGTTTTAATCCTGCTTTGTCAAAGTTCAGAATTGGGGTGACTTAGAGCTGATTTGTATCTCTCACGCACGTGTAGCAGTTAAAGCATAATAGCTGCTGCATGTTCTAGAGCTGCTGCAGTTCCCTTTCATCTTTTGAAATCATTACAAACGTACATTTTTCCATACCCTTAGTTTAGTGATTCTTAGCCCTGTGCTCTGGAACTTGCAGTACAGTGAGATTCTTTGAAGGCTGCTGTAGAGTGCCGTATTACCACCATGAGGTGTGCAAACACCCTTACAGGATTAGCATGATTAATCCAAAAATTTCAAATAGGAATCTATAGTGTCAAAAACCTTCTGACCTATTGTAGGTTTTCTGAATTCTTTGGTTGCTTATACATGTGCTCAGGGGGCGGGGGGAGAAATACATATGCTCAGGGGTTGGGGGAGGAAGCATTTTAATTAACGGTTCCTGTAGAGCTGTTCTAATTAAAATGCCACAGCATTACATGTATTAAGCCCTTGCATGTTTAAAAATGGCTGCAGGACACTACCTAAATGCTCATTTGACAATCTAGTTAAAGCATCCCAGTAGCCATTTTTAAACCCATAGGGGCTTGTACATGTGACGCTGCAGCAATGCTAGAGCGCTCTGATAACGCAGAGCAGAGTCAATTAATTGAGTCTGCTTCTAGGGGTTCTAATTAGAATGCATCAGAGCACATGTATGGGCTCATTTTGTGACAGAAGAATTACTCTGTTTTTTCCATAATCAAAAAACTAATGAAACCCATATTTGAATAGGGTGCTGCTAAATTCAGTAAATTATGAAGGGGTGCCCTGGGTCTAAAAAAGTTGAGAGCCACTATCTTGTTTAATGTAAGTATCATAGCAAATATGCTGAATACTTTTAAATGCCATGTAGCTGTTTTACAGTGGTATTGTTATAGTTTAAAAAACTGTCATATGTTTCTCTACTCTTTAGATGACTACTTGCAGACTTGAGTAATTTATTACTGATAAGTTGGGTATCTGTATGATATTTTTGCTTTTTTTTCCCCCCTGTGTGAGAAAAGGCCATTTGAATGCCAATTTTCTTTCTGCCTCAGCAACTTTATTAAAACAAGTGTAACAGATTAAAACAAATGTAAAAAGAACACTTTGTGAATAATTGCTGAAAGGGAAACTTGCATGATTTATTGCATTTCCTGTAGTACTAAAAAGGCTTATGGACTGAAATATTTTCTTTAATAAAATCTTGCAGTAATATCTAGGCCAAATACATCTGGTATGAAATCCCCTGGTTGGTGTTTTTTTTGTTTGTCATCACCAGGGATCCTGGTTTTCTCTGTTTTATAAACCAGAAATTCTCTAATAAAAATTGCAAATTCTCATGGCAAATTCTCTCATTAAAAGTCCCCAAATCTGTGTTTTTTCCCATGACTGAAATGACAAGTGTGTGTGTTCAACCGATAGGTTGAACACAGTGTTTTATTAATATATTTACAATTTTAAAGCAATTTGGAAGCCTACCAGTGCCTCAGTCACTAATAATAAGATAAATTCTAAATTCACCCCCTGGCCCTGCTGGTGCCCCTCGCTCCTGACCCAGTGATCATCACCAGGGATTCTGGTTTTCTGTTCTCTATGGAAAAATGTGGTAAAACACAGATGTTCTCTCTTTAAGGAGGAAACTGCGGATTTTCTCTTTTTAAGGGGAAAGCTGCAGGAAACATTGGCTTTCCCCTTGCAGGCTGGCAGAGTTCCAGCCTACAAAGGCTGCAGAGAGCAGGAGGAGGGTGATCAGGCAGGGGTGCCATATGCACGGTGATACGAGGCTCCTGGCAGTGGCGCTGAGCCTTGCCATACCAGGTCCTGCCCACTGGGCTGTGAAGGCCCCTGTGGGGAGGGCAGCATGGTGGGGAGCCCCGAGCCCATGGTGGGCAGCCCATACTCGACCTTCTCCTGTGGGCTTTGCTCTGGCTGTGCTGTCTGTGGGGCAGGGGGAGCTAGGCTCTGCTCTGCTCTGACTGCAGCAGCTGCCGCATCCCACAGGCAGCTGCTGGGGCTTAGGCACTTTTGTGGGGGCGGGCACGGGACCGTGGACCTGGGTCTCTGGCCCGGTAGCCCTGGCAGCTGGGGGCCCTCTTCAGCAGGGCTGGAGGGGTTGGGGAATGAGGGGCACTGGCAGGGCTTGGGGGGTTGTGGCATGGTAGTGAGGGGCATGGGCAGGGGTCAGCACCACAAAGCGGGGAGAGCAGGGAACAGTCCCAGCTAGACCCGTATCCTGGTGAGTGAAAGGGGCAGGGGGAGCTCTGATTTTTCATGATAAAAAACCCAAATCAAATGCCAACATTTTATAGGTATTTAGAATTTATTTTATTATAGTGATTGAGGCACTGGTAGGCTTCTAAATTGCTTTAAAATTGTAAATAATAGATTAATAAAACATTGTATTCTATTGAGAGAGATAGATAGCTAGACACACACACGCACAGTGGCGTTTCATTTTAATCTTGGAAAAACATGGATTTGGGGGTTTTTAACTAGAGAATGTGTGTGGTTTTAATCGGAGATTTTACAGTTTTTAAAACGGAGAAAACCAGGATCTCTTACATCACATACAAAATTGAGGAGTGAATTTTATTACATGTGCACTTGCAACGAAATACTGTGATCTTCTGAAATGTGACTGTTGGTCCATATGTGCCAATGGTGGCTAGCAGTGCAGCAAAACCAGCTTGTTTTGATCCACGTTATTCACAGTGGGTTGCTGAGTGAAGGATGATCTGTCCAGTTCTTCGCAGGTCTTCCTTCAGAGGCGCTGCCTTTCCCTTTAGCTAGAGCACAGCAGCAATCCTGTTAGCTGACTGACTGCAGAAACAGCTCTTTTTTAAATAAAAGCTTCAACAATCATCTAGAGCAACTCGGTGGTCCCACACAGCTGTTTGCTGGTTATGGAGCTGAGGTCCACTCCATGATAGGGTAGACTGGGCTCCTTACCCTGATCAGCAGCCAGTGGAGCCACAATAGATGGAAAAATGGATGATCTCCTTGGCTTCAGCAGCTCTTGTGGCCAAGCTGGTTTTGAATGTACTGGTACCTGCCTTTCCTTTGGATTAAACCAGCAAGGCTAAGAGGGGGACACTGGTGCGTGGGCAGCTCAATGTTTTCATATACACTGCCCAGGGTTTTGAATCTGGAGAGGTCACTCCATCTTTGCTTTATCTTTCAAGTGAGGATTATGTTCGGTGAGCAAATGTCTCACGTAGCATACTTCTGTTGTCTCGCAAGACAGACAGATGCCTACTACTAAATAACCCCTGGCTGGTTTGCAAACCCCATCTTCACTAGGGCTACAGAATTAAACTCCGTGAACTATCTGGGTTCTGCTGTAAAGTATGCCAGAGGAAAATGCATTTTTATTTGTGTGTTACTATAGGCATTGTTTTCATAGCCAAAAGCATTTGAGTGCATGTGGTTATCTTAGTCTTGCAGGTTATGTGGAAGCTTTAGCTTCAAGAATGGGCCTATCAATTCCTGATCTAACACCCAAACAAGCTGATATGTGGCAAACACGGCTCAGCGCACACTTGGTGAGTGTATTTCATCTATAGTTTGTTTGTAATAGTCAGTAGTTATTAGGGGTGGAATTAATCCATTTTTTCCATGTTTGTCAATATGAAATGCATTAGCTGTTGATATTTGTTAAATAACAGCTTTGCAGCAAATTGAGGGAGCTGGTATAGGTAGAGCTTGAGGAGTGTTACAGAGCCAAGTTGGAGTGGTGACAGGCAGGCCACAGTAGAGATATTGTGGTAGATTTCTACCGCATCAATGTAACATACAGGAACTATGGTTGCAGTGGTTGTAAAAGATGGGTATCTTTTAGAGGTCAGTTCAGAGGATGGATGGGGTGATAACGGTTGTCCTTTAGAAACCTGGATATTTGTATCCATTTTTATAAAATCAGGTTGGATGATACAGATGTTCCGGTTGTAGAAAATATCATTCCAATCTTTAATTCGTTATTTAAAATTAACCTGGATGCAAAAATAACTTTAATTAGAATCTATTATGAATTAGTTTTAGATTAATATTCTTTGCCAAGGCTCATTATAGGAATTGCTTTAAAAAATAGTGGGCACTCATTGCCTTGCAGATTGGAAGCATTTGGCTGGTTAATTTTATTTAATCATTGAAATATTTCATAGACTCATTTAAAAAGAGGGTTGGCAATTCATTTTGAGAAAATAAATGCAAGTTTATGTAAGGTGAAAGAAATATCCAAGCAGGAGTTAAACTTTACTTCTGGGTAAATTAGGGGAAGAGAATTTGCTTTTATCTAGGAAAGGTCCCCAATAGGTGGGGCAGTGTCTGAGTACACACACACGTCCCAATGTAAAGGTGCCTATGGGAAAACAAGTAGTGTATCATTCAGCTCTGTGCAAAGGTGCTAAGTGTGTTTTTAGCAGACTGCTGTTTAGCTTTGAGCAGTCACAATTTTCCAGTGCTAATTCCAAATGTTAACATTAAATCAACTTTAGCATGTGTAAGTAAAATTAAATATTAATGCACTTTTCCCTAAGATTTCATCTAGTATAGATTAAGCTATCACTTAGTGATTGACTCTGGAGGGTATCATTCCGCTGTCTAGAGTTGCTTCACAATCTGCATCGTCTTCTGGATGCCATTAATTTAACCTTAATGTGGCTCAGACTAAACTTATCTTCCCTTTGAGGCTTTTCCATTCACCCATTATCAGTCACTTTGCAATACTGCCATCCTTATTGTTTCTCAGGCTTGGCATCTGGATGCTGCGTTTTGACATTTTCATTCTCTTTGACTTAGACATCTAGGTCAAGTCTCATTGCTTCTTCCTTTATAACATTTTAAAATGTGTCCCTTTCATTTTTACACGCAAAATGAAATCTCTATCTCAAGCCCTCAAGTCCCATTGTGATCAATCTTCTGTGGCCTCTCTGACACCTGCATAACTCCCTTATTCTCCCAGCAGTTGAGCTTTGAATGTGTCTGCCTTGCCTGTCAGTCTAACCATGTTACTCATTTTATGAATATCTCCACTGACTTTTCCTTTACCATATCAAATTCAAGTCCCTTTTGCTCTATATACATGTCTTATGGTGGTAAACCCCATTCCTTATGCTCTGCCAATATTGTAGACATGCACACCCCTCTATGACCATATGTTGCCCGTTTCAGAGCACAATGGGCACTTCTACGTGTGCTCCAGTGGGGATTTGGGGGAGACGCTTTAATTAGTGGGTCTGAGAGCAGCTCTAATTAAAGTGACACAGTGTCTTGTGATAGCATTCCTTCACTTCAAAATGGCAGTGGGGGCAGAGGTGCTTGAACTAAACCCCTTCTGATGAAACGCAGGGGTGCTGATGAACAAGATGCAGAGGCTGACTATAGCATGGCAATTACCATGCTCCAGCGACTTGGTTAATCAAGTCTGCTGGAGCATTGGTAATTACCGCACTCCAGCCAAGCTCCATGTCTTGTATGTCAGTGTCTCCATGCTGCTTAATTGAGTGCTCTGATGCGCTGTGATCACAGCAACTTCTGCATGTATGTATAGGCACCCGGTAAGACTAGGTTAAGGAAAGTGTTCTGATAACCCACTGTGTACTTTATTTTGCTTTTGCTTGTTCTTACAGTGGGGTAGTATGGTGGGTGAGACCAGTGGGACATTATTCCTGGGTAGGGGGGCTGTTACAAAAGTGAGGTCACAATTATATCACAAACAATACAACTGGTCATTTCCTTTTTTCCCCTCCCCCTTTTCTTTCCTTAGGGTAAAGCTATTGGAGTAACCATTGGCTGCCTTTTAGGAATGTTTCCTTTGTTTTTCTTTGGAGACGAAGAAGAAAAACTGGAAGAGAAAAAATAACCTTTTTACAAAACATATAAAAATGTAAACTAATGTACCTCAATTACTCAATTATGCTGTCTATATTTAGGAATTACCAGACAGTAAAAAATGTATAGACTTGGGAACAAAACATTCAGCATGTAGTTTTATGGAAACACTAATTTATTGTGGCTTTGTCTTACTCGGTACATCTTTTATAAGATACCATTTTGCTTTTTATTTAATGTAAATCCTGAAGTGTTTCATTTATAATGGCAACTGACGTTTACCAGTTTCCCTCTTGCCTTCCTTCTTTAATGGATGGGGTTATTACCTTAACCGCTTGCCATGGATGTACTGTAACTTTTTGGTTTGCGTATTTGTTGCCTAACATTTTAAAGTGCATGTCAGAAAAGATCCTCAGTACTCATCAGGTCCTTTGTTCCAGACTATCAGTGAAGCCAGTTAGTGGGTGATTTGGGATGTAGACTTTGTGGCCTTGTTGTGTGTGGTTTGTTCTCTGAGCCACCAGTTTGCAGTGCCTCGGGTTGGATGCATTTGTCATCCAATGGTTGGTTTGCTTCACAACTCTAGCCTCTTTGCCTCTTCCACTCTAATGCTCAGCAAGGTAAGTGTTTCCAGCCAGCCTCCTTACCATGTCCATTCTTCACAGTTTCTACACTGTCACCCACCTCTTTTTTTCTTCTACAGTAATATTTTGAGAATCAAGATTAATGTTTGGTTTTATCCTGTGTTTACTTAGCAACCCAACCAAATGAGTTAGTTGCTTCCAATAAACTTACTTTCCTCCCTTCCTGAACTTTAGCTGGACCTTTTAAGAATTCAGACCAGTCCCTAACAGCGTAATTATATATGGCCGAGTCAAAATAGTAACACCTTATTCTCTACAGGGTAATGGATAACGTGAGAGGAGTCAAAGGATATTAGACAAAGAAGGGAAGTTTTTTTAAGGTGAAATTTGACTGAGTGTGTGTGTGTCTGAAAGTAGCATCTCTGATAGTTAAATTGAAATCCTTAAAAATAATAATAATAAAAAAAAAATCCTACCAGCCTGGATTAGAGGATCTGATTTGCAGAATATAACCTACAGTTAACATTAGATTTTTTTTTTTGCTGTGAAGGCATCTAGTGAAGAAAAGATGGATCCTGGGGCCTTTTTTTGCCTTATTACTTTTGCAGTCTTATGCAGAGCATATTATTCCAAATCAATTTAATTTCTTTGTGATCATGTACAGTCTTTTTATGTGATCATTTGTGATTTTTCTGTTGCAACTACCATGTTGAGTAGTTATAATATTTCAGTGTCTGACCTATTGGTACAATAGTAATGGATTAATATTCATTGCTTAAAAAGGAGAGACTATTTTCCCTCCGAGTACAAAATAAGAAAAGATAGCAAAAGCCAGATGGTGGTGGGGGGGACGGCACTTTAGCAGCTCTACATCCTTTTGCTGATCTGTTGCACAATGTATTTCTAAACTGGTGAAAGAAATTAAAAAGTTACCTGAATTACCACAAGAGCAAATACTTTGTTTGGTGTAGTAAAAACATTACTACAAAACCCCACTTTGCTTTAAATTGCTGATCCAGCAGCTCATGTCTTCAGTCATAAATCTGATGGCTTTTGACTGTCCAGAAGCTCCAGAACACCAGTATCAGCCCTTATTTATAATGGATAAAAGAACAAAGAACCACCATTACTCTAGTTAAGTTATGAGATGATAATGCTAATGTCACACCTAAAAATTGCACCAACCACAAAAATAACTTTTCATAAACTTTCAGATAGTATCCTTATATGCCATCCTTATATGTTAAAAATTAGAAACTGGACCAAATTTTGGTAGAAAGAAACCCCAAGTAGTAAGGAACATTTTTGGTTTTTAAATATTGGAAGCTTATTTTAAAATAGCTTGAAAGTGTATCCTTTGATTAGGATACTAATATATTCCTTTCTGTTTAAATTTGTTTTATGTGGTGCTTGGATTCTTTCGGGCCATTTATTCAAGTATTCTTTTTGTCTAGAATAAACTTTTATCTTCTTCATTTGCTTATATATGTTTTTTCAAGAGCTTTTGCTTCTTTTGATGTCTAGTGTTTTGGTATTTGTTCTATACAAAGCTGTAATTAATCCCTTTTATATTTTTAAAGACCTAAGAGCACATGTTAAACATGCATTTTGCCCTGAAATCTGTAGCTACATTTACAGGAGGCTTGGGACTGTATTTCCTTACAATATTGACCCCTTCATTGACAACTTTGGCAATACTGAAACTTCTGTAACTTCACTAACATATCAAAACTGGAACACTTAAGATCATCCTAGTTCCTTTTTAAGAGTTCACAAGAACAAATACATAGCTAAATGTCAGCTATTGTAGTAGTACTCATTTTAGAATGACAATACTAAGGACATGTACTATTGTTTATTGGCTTGTGCATGTAAATTCAGTGCGTTTTGTTGACACTGTATGTTAAACTGTTGTACTGCAACCAATGTTTTTAACAAAAAGTAATGAACTAAAAGATCTTTAAAGAAGCTATTTGTGGCTTTTTTTTTTTTTTTGTTAAACTGTTTAACTGACTGTAAGGAAAAATATGGTGGGCATATGATGCATTCTTAGAAATACTGAATGTTAGACAAGTGGTTGACTAGGATGCTACTGAGATGACTACCTAATTTGGGTAAGTAGGGAGCCTGAGTGCCATCCTGACCCCACTGAAATCAGTGGCAACAGTTTTAATTAGGTCAGGGATTACTCTCTATGGGGAATGGCTTATCGAAGCTTACAGGACTTGTGTTTGGATGGTACAGTGGGTGAATACGGTGCCTGCCTGATCCAGAAGGGAGGATTTTTTTCCTAGTCAATATCCTGACTCTTCCAGCACTTTCCTTTTTTAATACATGGGTGAATATTATCCCGGGGCGCTGGTTCTGGTTTTTTAGAAACAGAATAAAAAAGACAAGTAGGTAAGAGTAGAACTACCAAGTTTGAGAGACCTTGTTCTTACTCTGTTTAATTCTGTCAGTGTTGTCCTGTATTTAAAGTGGGCCTTCCATGTTAAGGGCCTGGGCAACATTAAATTATTTTTATTCTGAAGTGGTATGTTTCTAACTGTAACTTCAATTTAAATAATGTGTTTTAACAAATGATTCACAAACTTACTGCATATTGAGTTACTACCTGTGGTTCTGTTGCTCGTGGCGGATATACAGAAGCGGCTGAAAAACAAGTACAGAACATGCATCTGGATAGCATCGTTTCTCCAATCTCATCTCTCAGTATTTTCTCACTTACATTATTTTACATGAATTGTTTTGTTTAGACAACATATTTATCTTCAATTAAACTATTTGGCTTTCTGCAACCTTTTGATCGACAGTGAACCTCGTTTGTGTTTCTTTACCAGACGGTCCTTCAGTCCTGGGGGAAGATGCTCCTTGAGTATTTTGTGTGAGGAAAGAAGAATTGCTTAAGTTGTAACTAAAAAGTTGTTTTATTGTTCTTATGTGAAGTACTGTAGAGAACAGTTTGCTTAAAATCTCTAAGTAAAGAAACTCTCTTTCTCTTCTTAGAAGGATTATGTAAAAGAGTTGTATGAAAAAAATTCACAAACCGTAAAATCAACCAGATTTTACATTAAAACAAAAAAAAGACCCACCAAGAAAGAAGTCTAGTTTCATTTTGATGTTTTATGCTTCTTAAGAATTGTGTTTTTATGCAAAATAGTTAATATAGCCCTTGACACTTCAAACCACTGATTCTTAACCAGCGTGCCCCAGCACCCTGGGGTGCCACCAGACCCTTTGAAGAGTGCTGTGAAGTGTGAGGAGATAAGCAGATTAGATAAGCCGGGCTCAGGCTTGTCTCTGCCTGGATCATCTCCTCCACCCTTAGTGTCCAGCCCCTGTGTAAGGAGAATAAGCACTGTAATAAAGATATAACTTAATTTTTTAATTGGGTGCCACTGAATTCACAGAAGTTTATGGTGGGGGGTGCCTTGAGTCCAGTGAGGAGGGCCTTGTGTCCAAAACAGTTGAGAACCACTGCCTCAAACCTTATCGATCTTCATTTGTTTTACAACTTGTCTATGGGTAATTGCGGCCCAGTAACAAATGACACTTAAATAAGTGCTGTTCTCTTAGTAAAAATGATTGACTGTAGCTAGATGAATATATAAGCTCATTTAATATGCATTTCTGTCTCTGCATGAAAAAATACACATAATTGGCACCAGTAACAAGATTGGTAAAGCCTTGTATAAGAATGTATTAATGGGCTGAACAAATTTAATACAAAGAGGTTCAGTTAAATGACTGGCATTTTACACTTCTTACAGTGGCATGTAATGATATTGATGGGCATAACTCTTATTTTTGCCTTTATACTAAATAAACTGCGTGGTTGAATATTTTTTTCCATTGAATTTTTCCCTTTGAATTTTTCCATTGCTGCTACTTGTCTCTTTATCCTTGGCAGGCTTGATAGAGGGTTTTGAATATTTTTTGTTGCAGCTGTTACTTCTGTTGTGGTACCAGTTGACTATTAACATCTCTTCTCTGCTCTCCTTCCCCCACACGAACCCTGGTATTGAGATGCTTTGGACTTTTCAAAGAAGTAAAATGCCTGTGGAGGTCTAAGGCTATATGATGCTGGAGCAAGTGTACTTGCTTTTCTTGACTTTCATGCAACTCCAGAACCTGAGTAGTGTCAAATATGACATTATGAACAAGGTGTTTCTAGCTAAGATGTTGTACTATAGAAGTATCATTTCCAAAATTTAATGTTGTTCAAAATTTTTTGAAGCTTTGATGTATGAAGACTTGCAATTCATAACAGCAATTCTCTTTCCAGATTGGACAGCTGATCTAGCTTAGATATTGACCAGTCATACAGATTTGATACTGATTCTTCGAAGGAAGACAAACCCCATCCCAAGTCACTGCTTGATGTTGTGGATATATTTTCAGTGTACTTGTAAGGTGTCATTTTGTGCTCTACAATATGACAGGAGTTATTATTAATAGTAATCAACTTTGAGGTGTTGCAATAAAATTTACAATATAACCACTTTTTTCCTATATGCATTTTTTAAAATGATGGTTCTTGTAGGATATTTTTGCCATTGTACAAAGTTAGCAGTCGGTCAGATTTCTCATTTCCCCTCTTGTGTACAAGATCCTTATTTCTCATCTTGAATTCCCATATGGAATTTTCACAAGGTAAACTACGGTTTGTCATTGAGCCAGACAAAATCTCAAATATAGTTAGTTAAACACGATATATTTTAATTTGATCGTGACATGTAGCTAGATTGAACTGCAGTTATACTGATTTTTTTTTTCCCCTCTTAATCCATTTGTATGGATTTGCTTGCTCAGATAATATTTAGCTCTCGTTTTATAGTATTTTATTACTGTGTTACAAATATGTTTTGAGTTCAATTTAGGAATGTCCTTGTCTATGCAAAAAGTAGTGAAACACTAAAAACCAACAAACAAACTTGGGGAAGTTTTATGCAGGTGAATTGAAAATTATGGTTACTCAGGTAACTGCAGCTCTGACTGCTCTTGCCCTTTTCAAGTACATTGTTTTTCGACTCTTTAGAGAAATGGCATGGCGCTCTCCTCTGACTGGGCTTTTGGTTGCAGTTTTCTTTTTGTTCCCCAATGTCAGCAGTTCTGCCTTTCAGGGTGCAATTATATTAACTAAGTGACCAACTTACTCTTTTAAAAGAGAGCATTTTATTTGAAGCACAAGCATTCCAGAGAAAAACATCTAAAAACAGTAGAGCAGACATTTTTTGACTTAAGTATTCAACCATTTTCCACATGGAGGTCTTAATAGATCAGGTTTTCTGGTCTCACAGGAAAAGTTTATTTCTTTAAGTCTCAAAAACCCTTTTAGCCATCTTTGGGTTGGAGAGAACTTTACTAAGATTAGTGAAGAACTTAAGATATACTTTTTTTTTTTTTTTAAATGGAAGTTCAAGGGGACCACTTATTTTGTCTGCCAGAGGGTTATTTTATTTATTTATTTTTAACTTACAATTTCTTTATCCTTGACCATCTCTGCTGCTGTAATATACTCAGTTGCGACTGTGGTTACCTTATGCAGGAGGGCATGGCCATTGTTTTTCAGGTGTTGTAAAGGACCACAACTGATAATTACCCATTTGAGGGCCACAATTTCTTGTTTCAAAACTGGTGACAAACTTCACACTTAAAACAGATGCCAGGCTGATGTAGGGTATATATGTGCATTTAAATGATGTAGGAGCATTTTCCTGGGTTTGTTGTCCTGGTAGAACTTACCTGGAGATGCCTGAGCCCATGAAGAGCAATGAGCTTGGAGTGCTGATGCTGTGTAGCCAGGGGGCCCCTGTGCACACATCTCTGTATTCTCTAGGCTCCCTCAGTCTGTATACTGACAGATGGCAGCAGTACACAGAGAAGCTTTGATTGGCTCATCCAGACTGCTCAGAGTCAGACCGTCTGCCTGCAGCATAATGTGGTATTGTGAATGGAGTGTGTTCTGCTCCCTGCTTGGCTAGAGGAGTAGATCCTGCCAGAGTGACATGCTGCTTCCAGGGCAGGGGGACAGGGGAAGGAGCAAAGCACCCTAGGAAGCTGGAGGACTGTGTTGTGGCTTCTCTCAGAAGGGTAAGTTGAACAGGCATTGGATCTCCCTTGGAAAACCACCATCATTTGTTGCTTATGGGAAAAGTACAAGGAACAGCTTACTAATAAACACTTTCAATGCACTTTATAATGCAAACACTTTGAATGGACTTTGTCATTCTTTAGCTAGACAATCAGCACTCCTAGAGTTTACTTCACTCGGTCCATAGCTGCTTCTGTAACTTGCTTTAGACTGATCCCCATTGTAGGTCTGCACTTCAGCAGTGTAGATGCTGTTAGCACTTTCTCTACATGCTGTTAGTTGGGTTTGGCATATTGCTTAAATATTCAGTTTTCAAGGTGATACTTGCAGTCCATTTTTTTTGTCTAGAATTTTTCTTCTACGATCCCCCCAAAACGTGAATGTCTGGAGTCTCTCAAAGAGGACAGAGCGTTCTATGCTGAAATTTATTTGTGAACTCCCTGTACCCACCTGCCTGCCTTCCTGCCCTGGAGCTTTTATTATTTCAACAGGTTGGAAAGAGGAGCTAAGGTCCCTGGGACTTGTGGTGCCATGTAGAGCTAGGAGCTAATGATGATAAAGCACAAGAGTGCTACGATCCCTACCCAGCAATCAAGCTTTTCTATGCTGTTCCACAGCTCAGTGTTTGAGCTGCCAGACCCCAGCAATAAATGTACAAAGGAAACTGCAGCAGGACAAAGCTATTACAGCATTTTACCTGATTCCAAGATCACTATGAATTTAAGATTACTGTCCAATAATTAGATTTTATACATGGAAGATTTATAATTTCCCATGTATAAAATTAATTATAGGAGGATCATCTTAATTTTGGTTCCTCCCCCAACCCCTCATCGCTGTGGCGGGGATGGGGGCAATAGTTGGGGATTCATGTAGCCTGACACCTGACTCCTAATGTGGTGCCTACAGCCCCTGCTACAGCCCCTAATGTGGTGCCCCACCCCTGCTGCTTACCTTCTGGCCCCAGCCTTGAATATGGAGCACATGTATGATCCAGGCCCAGCTGAACACTGCCACAACTGCTGCTGTGTGGTAGGAGTCGGCTGTGCCTGGAGCCACCATGCGCTCCATGCCACAGGCTGGAGCTGGAGCATAAGTGGTAAGTGCTTGGCTCCGATACCAACTGTCACCCTAGGTTGGGGCTGGAGTTGGAGCTGCAGCAGACATTTGCCCTTCAACTTGTACTCAAATCCAAGACAAGGGGCTTCCCCCTACATTAAATGGGGTGGGGGGTGGGATGGGAAACTTCTCTTAGATTTGAGTAAATGTGATGGTAAATAACTCCTTATCCTCATCGTTCTTGGAATAAGAAAGCAGAGAAGTAGAAACATTACATACTGTAATGATACTGCTTATCTTCAGATTATGGTGGTTGGGTGATTCACCAAAGGCCACATCCAATGCCAATTAAGACTTCAAAAGAAAGAAAGGATTTGGTTTTAAATCTCCAAGGCAAGCCTTAATATTCCAATAGAGAAACACTTCTATTTCATTTAAGCTTTTAGTCCATGAACAGTTTTAACATAGAATACTTCCTGGCTGTTTAAGGGATGACTTCTTTCTCTGCATCCGTTCCCCACAGCTGTGCAATGTGGACTCCAGCACTCAGCCCTCTTTGCATTTGTAGATGAGAAGTGCAGGTTGGGGTGTTCTGAGGAGGGCTTTTACCTATGGAGGTGGCTACCAAAAGCAATTGTATGAAGTAGCTTTGTGGTAATGCCTAGATTTTTTTCTTTTTTTAGATTTACACTCGATAATAGCTGCAGTCTGGTGCTTGTGCTTTTGTGCACTGGGGAAGTTGGCTTAAAGGCAGACCCCACCCAGGACTGCCAGCTACAGTGAGGGGAGGAAGAACTTGTTTGTATGAGGCAGTGACAGGATTAGTAAGAAGTGCCTAATTTAAATAACATGGCCATTTATAAAGATTAAAATATACAGAGGAGATGGACCCCACTGAACCAGTCTCATAACTGAATTGCACCAAGAAGGCTCTGTTGTCATTATGCAAACTCTATGTGTAGGTTTATCTGTTGCCATAAAGAAGAATAGAAAACAAATATACTGCATAGGCCCTGACCTACAGCGGTAGTCATTACTGCAAAGTCATATCAATGTATCTACCTGATGTTGGAGAAATCAGTCCGGTTTTTCACAGGTGTAATGGAATGATGAACCAGGCTCTTAGAATATAATTGTCAAACTAAAGACTGCTTTGTCAACAAAAAGAAATCAGGTAGCTTGTATAATAACTCCTTTAAAGCAGGCATTTATCTTTTTGTTTTTATACCAGCATAAGCCACTAGTCGAGGTTAAAGTAATTGTGACTGCTTCCTGGGTATCTGGGTCAATGTTTGAGCACTTCCACCAACCAAGGTACACAATTGGGGAGGCTCTAGACACATGGAAGCGTTAATGTGGTAGGAAAGAAATAAGTTGTGTGGAAATGTTGTTCTGCTGTAAGCATCTTTGTCATTCACAAGAACGACTCTTAAGGCTATATATGTACAAATTCAGTTGCTGGTTGGAGAGACCAAAACCTATGAGCTAGCCTGTCCCCAGATCATTAGCTCTCCAAATACTTGATCTAAATATAGTGTGTGGTGACTTAAACTCCTCTGTCCATCCCTGGTGGGCATGAGGTGGGGGGAGTGAAGGAGACTGAGAGAGAGAAAAGCAATGTTGCTCAAAGTTATTAAGGAAAGGTGTTTTTTGGCATTTAGATATTCAGTCCCATACTTGCCCTTCTCTGCCCAGCAACTAATTTTACTCCCATCTCCTAATTAGCCCTATTCCCCATTCTAGCTCTTGGCTTGAACTGTACTGCTCCGGGGGTTCTTCATCCCCCCCACGTTTCTTGTGCCTGGAGGGGAAGATGTAGCAGATCTCCTCTTTCCTGGGCTGGGGGTTGCAGGGAGATTGAGGAACTCTCTCTCTTGCAGAAAGGGCGAAGTTGATAGAGTAGAGGGGCTCTTTTTGCTTCTCCTTTCCACCTCTCTTTCAGGAAGTGTTGGGTTCCTGAGGGGAAGGAGTAGGGCCCAGTCTACGTTCCTCTATGAAGACTGGGCGGTGAGGCAGGCAGCCAATCCGAGTTGGCTATGCTAAAGTCCACTGGGTAGTTGGAGCTCCTTGTGTGACTGCAGGACTGGCTCCAGCCCCCTCCCTTCTTGTGAGGAAACTACAAGCCAGCAACGCTGAAAGAAGTAACATGGCAGGAGGTATCTGCCTGGTTGCAGCAATCAAACAATGGTGTGGCACCTCTGAAGAGGAGCTGTTGGGTTGTCCTTGTCCATGCAAAAAGATCTTGAGTTGGTTGGTTCAGGCAGAGGACCATTGGTACAGGAAAGAGGCAAGTGAGGGCCCACTGGCTGCTTGGCCCTGTATTGGAAATCCCACCCTGCCTCTGATCTTGTGGTTATTGCTGGATGGTATTAACACATTTACAGTTTCTTCTTGCTTGCAGACTGCATTTTGAGTTCCCCAGAATGATGTGGGTTCACATGGTGTGTTCCTTTGGTCGTCTGAACTACAGCAGCTGCATGGCCGTGTCCTGGCTATCCTGAAGTCTGTCGGTGCTTACAGACCGTTCACACAGGTACTCTGGGGACTTCCTCAGACTCTGCTGAGCAGGGGCACCATGTGGACTGAAATGAATTTTGTAGTTGGACCTGCCATTTGGAAAGATTCCCAATATTTTTTTGAATGGTACTGGGACAGTTGGGATTTGAGCATGGGAAGGGAGAAGAGATCAGCAATCCATTCATTTTCTCCCTCTACTCACTTGAGCTAATGCAGGTTGGTAGAGGAAGTTATCCTGTGAGGGAATTAACGTCATGGCAGGGGCCAATAAGGACAGGCATTCATAAAAATGTTTTAGCAACTCTGAGTAATCACTAGTTTCACCTCCAACTAAGCCTTATGTGCACTTTTGGATCTACCTTGTTTCCTTGCGTCTCATTTATCTTTGTAAGTAAAGCTGTTAATTATGCATGAATAAAACAAAATATGTATTTTATGTGAAATTGTGTATGTTTTGAAACAAAATACACCTCTACTGGATCAAAAATTGTTTACCTCCTTGAAAATAGCATAGCATTTTAATTGCAAGTGCAATAGCTTACTAACAAGGGGGTGACACACAAACAAATGACTTCTTATGAAACTTTACAGCAGGGAATAGTTATTTTTTATTTCAATGATTGTCCTCTGTGACATTATATGTAGGCAGCAAATTGCAACTTTGTTTTAATTTCACCAGCTGTGACAAAATTGAAGTGTCAAATGTTGCAAAATAACGGGTCTGATTCTCCGTTGTAAGATGTTTTCTGTGACGAACAGCCTTGAAATATTTTTGTAATGCAGGGCTTGCTTGATCTGTGTGATATGTTGTCATGTAACAAAATGGCACGACAATAAACAAGCATTTATTAACATGCTTATAATTAGCACAGTGGTGCATGCAATCAGGTTGACCTTGCTATGATATGGGACGGATGGGGTTTCAGGGCTGTTCAGGTTAAGTGCCAAGTAATAATGTTATTAAGAAACTATAGAGCAGCCAAATCTCAACTGTGTTTTAACACTAATTCAGGATTGTGGTTATTCCCTATTTAAATTGCTTGCAGTTTTTATTATGCCTTCAGGGGACACCACACATAAATGCAAGCAAATTAATTATTAACTATTTTTTTATTAAAGAAAAGAAATAGTAAACAAAGTAGAACAGAAGTAGGAGGCAATTATTTTGGATGCAGAAGAAATTGAATGTGTCTGCAGAGTATTCAATACAGATTATACTTTTTAAGATGGGGTCTACTCTAGGAGGAACTCTTCTTTATGATAGATAAGACCAAGGAATATCAGAAGCAATCCCTGTTTCAGTGCATGATATCTAACTTAAACAAATTATAGACGGGCAAAGGACATTTAAGGATTGGCAAACCCTATTTCAATTTTTTCATTAAAAAAGTTTACAAATGGGCAGAGGTAGATACTCTCACTGAAATCCTATGCAATTATAGAAAGTCTTAGACTCAGTTATTTAAAATAAACTACTGAGCAATCCTGAGAGGCAAGTTAATGAATTCAAATTCAAATTAATTCTATTGCCCTTTGGTGGGGATAATTAAAACTGAAACTACAGTTAGTATTACTCCTGTGTTATATTATAGACATGTACTGTACTCTGGTCTGTGCAAGCTCCATCAAACCAGTGAGGTCTTGATGATGTCGTCAAGTTGCTGGCTGATGCTGTGCTGTGGCTTTTTTCTTGCTGCTACTTTTACATGGGGGATGTAGCCTGCTCTTTGAAAAGACCCTTAAGTTGTTTCCTGTTTGACCAAATGATTCCTAGCTATGCAACCTATCCTTTTCTAGTATTTTACAGTTTGGAATAAAAGATTACTATAAAATATTATATACCAGTGGTTGACAGCCTTTTCAGATTGCAAGCTAGATTGACCCAAGTCTGGTCATAGGTGGGCACTACAACCTGGCCAGTAGCAGGGGAAGAGTGACTGCTATCAAAGCCTCACATCTGCAGGCTAGATCAAAGGGCTCTGTGGGCAGATTACTAACTCCTGTTTTATACAAATTATAGTTACTCATATACAGTAAACTCTGTTATCTGGCATCCCTGGGGTAAGGGGATTGCCAATTATGTAAAAACTCTGGAAATTAGGGCTATGCGAAGCTATGGTAGCCGATTCAATTTGGAGGAGATTTGGCCTGATTCAGGGGCTGAATGTCTGAATCCGAATTGAATCAAGAGACCCATTAAAAGGGTCCTAATCAAATCGGGAGCTTCTGAATTGATTTGGAGATTTGGGCAGTCCCTGCTCACCACTGCAGGGAGTCGGACCTGGGCTCTGTGCCAGTAAGTAAGGGGTGGAGGGGCTGGAGGAGAGGGGAAGGGACCATGGTGGTGGGACCCTTGTTCGGCTCCATCCCCTGCTGGCACTCCCAGTCCCCCTGAGTGCCCTCCCACCTGGCTCTACCCACTCCTGTACCCTAGCCCCGCTATGGCTGCCCCGCCTGGCCCCAGCACTTTAAAAAAAAAAAAAAAAAGCATCGTGTGGGTGCAGCAAGGTTTGGCAGGACGCTGTGCACTGTCCTGGAGCTGGTGCGCATCCAGCAGTCACCTGGAGACCAGCAGTGCTCAGCCTGAGTGGAGCCAGCTCCTGGACAGTGTGCAGAGCCTCGTGGCACCCTGCTGAGCCGCGCTGCACCCGCGCAATGCAACAGCTGCTGTGCATGCCCCAGGTTGGGGGAGGCAATCCCCCAGAGGCCCTGATCACTGCGGCTACTGCAACGGGGGAGTGCAGGGCCTTTTTTCCTTTCCTTCTTTTTTTTTTTTTGTTTTTTTTTAAGTTCCAGGATGCTGGGCCGGGCTGGGGCAGCCATGAGGAGGGAATTCGAATCACCAAATCACTGTCCCTCTGAATTGGCTGAATCTGAAGCCAAATTGAATACTTGCTACATTGCACAGGCCTACCGGTTATCTGAAATAACCTGGCAGGGTTTTCAAATAACATGGAGCTGGGGGGGTTGGCAGCAGACACACTCGGAGTAGCGGTAGCGCAGGGTGGTGGGTGATGGCAGCAGCCACCGTGTGTGAGCTTTCCCCTGCCCCTTGCGTCTAGCCGGCCAGCCAAAAACTCCAGTTAATACAGTATTCTGGTTGGTGAAGTACCAGTTAACAGAGATTGTGCTGTACAAGTTTCCCTTGCTGTATGCTGTACATGCTTTCCTGGAAAACAGCACATAAATACTCGTAAAGGGAACCCGTTTTACAACGTAACAAATAGGGATATGTTCCAAGACCTTGATTGTACTGACCCCCAGACCCATTTCTACCACTTCTGAGACAATTTTGGTCCTCACCAAAAGCAGACTGTACACACAAGCACAGGGCACTATCATAATGGGGATGGCAACTACAGAAACACGTGTTGCAGATAACAAGCAAGGAGCACAGATCCACGCAGGAGACTATAGTTCGGTGCGTGTCACTCCCACAATGCACTGCAGAAAGCAGATGACTGCAGGCTTCCAGTACGCTAATCACATAAGAGTGAATTTACCTCGCATATAACAAATTTTTGGTATAAAAAGGGTGATTGCATAAGAGTGAATTCGCACATACAGAACCCACACAAAGCAGGGGAAACCTGCACCATCATTTGCAAGATGCATATAAAATGAAATAGTTTATAATGATAATCAATGATGCAAATAAGATTTCCAGAGACTGTATAAATGTATTTTGAGGTAATAAACTTGAATCTCCTATATTTTTGTAAAGGTAAAATCAATATAATTTTATTTATTGTTATAACCAAAATATAATAATTTATGTAACCTCATTTGTATCAGTATTAAGGCCTTTTTATTACAAGTATAGAATGCAAGGAGGAAAATTGCTGTACATTGTATAGTTAATTTCAAGTAAATCGCTTATTTTTGTGCTTTGTCTTGGCTTGAAATTCAGCACAAAGCAGTGGGCTGGATATACTTATTGCACAATAGGCTGCGTGCATTCTTATGAAGCGTTAAGACAGAAGTGTAAAACCCAAGTTCCTTTATTAGAAATATTGAGAAATATAATTTGCAAATGAGACCTCATTAGGGAAATACCTTTTCTGTTTAAGCAGCTCTGAGAATTATAAACATTATAGCTATGAATTTCATCAATCCCCAAAGAAATTGATGAAAATGTTTTGATTCTGTACTAATATTTAATTTTAATTATGTTTTGTGGCGTTCTTTTTCTTGATGCTATTAACATAAAGGATAGTGGGCTTGATTCTGATCTCACACAAAGGCTGAGTTTGGACTTAAACTGATGTGATGGCAGAAAACGTGGTCTTTGGGGTTTTTTTAAATCAAGCAGCTGTGTAAAATTCAGTCTGAGTGAACAAAACATTTCTGTTTTATACTTGTCACATGAAGGGTTCTTTAAGAGGTTTTATCTGTCATACAACGATGCAGTAATGCTGACAATTAGTATTATTTTTTTTTATTGGTAATGACCTGTTCCTAGCAGGCTATTTTCAAGAAGACCCTGCCAGGTGAAGACAGGCGGCCTTATTTGTATGCGATTCCTTTTAGCTTACTGAAGTGGGAAGTATCTTTGAAGCATAACTTTCTTTTTTACTACTTCTGGCTGTTGGCATTTTGTGTAGAGTAGGCAATAGCCATGGACCAGTGTCCTTGTTCTCCAACTCCCTCATGACTGTACTGAGAGCTTTCTAATTATGAACCCTATACGGGAGGCTGCTTTTTCAATGTGCAGATACCACTCTAAAATCAAATTTAAATAGTTCAGTATAAACATTCTGGATTATTTATGACATTGAGCTGTCACAAGTGAAGAAAAAAAATCCCACTGCAAACCACCTAAATATATTGTTCCTAATAAAATCATTTTGTTAAAGTCCCCAGCCTATGCAACCTTGGGTATATTAGTGGTCTGGGCTGGTAACCTAGTGGGATGCCTCTGCGCTTCTAAGCAGAGGACCTAGATTTAATTTGTTTCTCCTCACCCTTGGAATGGGATGCTACAGGTAGTAGTCTAACTTGTATTCTGCACATCTGGTTGCACTATTGCAACATAATCAGAGCAGTCCTGCACAGTTTTTTGTAAAAAGAAAGAAAAGAAATATCCCAAGCACTGCTTCTTCCTTTCTTTCTGTCTGTCATCATTGTCTTTTTTAAATGGGGATAAATCTCTGGGATTATATTAGGGTGCAGACACATGAAACAACTGTTCTGAAGTGTCACGTATTGGTACCCAGTTCACAACTCTGTGAAGTGCTGTGCCTCTGAACCCAGGGTGCAGGAGTGAACACCCTGCCTACCATGCCTCACAGTGGGTGGCAGGAGTGCTTGCACCCATGCGTTAGGAGTCCCAAGGGGTGTGTGGAAGGGGGGTTTTCACTTTCCCTCTTTCCCTTCTCTCAGAGCATCTGACAAAATGCCAACAGAAGGGAAAAACGGGGTGGGGAATGGTTGAGTTTTAACTGCAGACCAGATAGGCTTGTTGCAGTAGTTGCGGGGAGGAGTGAGGTGTGATGCAGTGTGGGATGCCTCAAGGATGAGCCAGACCTTTGTCACAGAAGGGTTGGTGTCCACACACAACGCTGAACCAGTTCAAAGTAGTACTTGATTTTTTCCAAGTACACCTTTGAACAGTTCCAGGCTTGTATGTCTGTCTGCTTCAGGTTTGAACTGCGTTTAAACCGCTGTAAGTGTTCTGCGTGTCCGTGCCCTCAGAGTAGATGCAAGAGCCTGAAACTACGTATTTATTCATTCCAGGTTGCTGAAGTGTACTGACAAGAACTGTACCAAAGGTGATATGAGGAGGTTTTCTTCAGTGTACTCTTGTCCTCACCAGAGTGCTTTTTAAATTCCTATATAATAGAAGAGAAGAAATGCCTATGGATTTTGTTCTGCTACTTTGTGATGACTCCTAAACTGTCTTTGACAGTGTCTTGTCTGGTAACATTGAATACTCTTATAACTTCCCTTTGCAGACTATATTTTACTGCTTGATGCATTTCACTTTCAAGATTGTGGGATTATTATTTCATTCCCTTGTTCTCAGTGAAATAGGGAAAGTACGGGTAATTTCTTTCCATCGTAAGTATTTATAAAGTGAAAATATTTATGTGCCCGTAAGATATCCCTCTCTGAGCACCCTTTGTCATCGCTTTGACATCCTATTAATGTTTTCTTACGCTCATTCCCGCAACCCCTTGATACTGGATGTTTTTCTCTTGTGCTTTCTTTAGTTTGTTGGCTTAGCAGCATGGCCAGATTTGAGCACAATACTTCAGTGATGGCCTCAAGATAGCCATACATAGAGAGTACTTCTATTTCTCTCTCTCCCTCCAAGTATTCTTGTATATTTAGCCAAAAATTGCACAAGCCTTTTTGAATGTCATCACCCAATGCCAGCATACTTAATTTGCTGTCTCCCATGGATCTTTCAGCATTACTGATTTTTAAGACTGAACATTTGTTACAGATTTGTCCTCGGGTGTTAGCTAGCATTTCCCCCCCACCCCAATTCATTGCCTACTAATGACTGCTAATGTGTATAATCTCTGTGTCCATACTACAGTGTTACTTCTCTATCTTGATGCTGTTGGCAGTAGTTGAGAGAGGGTGCAGACACACGTAACAACTTTATAGTTGTGTCTTACACACGTAAGACACAATTTTAGTATTCTGAGACCAAAGCACAAGATGTGGGGTTAGTTTTCTGAACTTCAGTGTTCGGCATTGATACTGGTCTGTGAGATGAGGACGGCAGTGCTTTGTCAGAGAGACTAAAAATTCTTGATATGGTTCAGAAGGGTGAGACAAGCTCTGCTCTTTGACTGTGTTAAGGGTCACCTCCAGGGCAGGGTGGCACCTTAAAGACTAACTAGGTGCATCTACACAAGATGTTTATTGTGGAGTTGCCTAATTAGCTCTGCAGTAAACGTCTCGGACTCTACACGTACAGTGCTATTAGGATGGAGTCAATTAACTCCACAAGTAGGTTAGTACTTATAAACACAAGTATTATCCTGTGGTGGAGTTTTTAACTCTGCAGCAATGCACTTGTAGACACTGACAAGGCATGAGGGTGCTTCATTCAGTGCAGGAGCTGCCTGCCAGGATTTGGGAAGACTTCTAGCTTTCAGGAGCAAACTTGTTGTCTACCATTATACCACTGGAGTTTTTTTGGTTTTATTTCAATATTTACTGTTTTGTCCCCAACCTTCTATCAGTTTTCCAGGATCATGAAGGGATGCACGGGCAGATCCAGGATTTGCAAGGGGGGTGCAGATGGAGTGATGTATCACTATATATAACACAACACATTTTTCTCAAGTTAAAGAAAAACCAGAAGCTTTACGATTATGGTATGGCCCTAGAACGATATTATTTAGTTTTAAGATCAGTGCAAGAATAAGTATAACTTTATAGGAATGTGCACTGATTTGCTCGATTATATATAACATTTTCAAAACACCACAAACTAGGCAAAAATAGTCAAAAGAAATTACCTTTCTGTAGTTATTATAGGTAGATGTGCGTCTCTTATTCAGACTTGTAAAACAAAATCTAGTTGTCTTGAGCATCTTGACAGTGCATCCAACATTTCGCTGTCAGTCATTTCCACACATGAGTTAATGTACATCAGTTAATATTACCACACTTGAGTTAAGGCTTTTAGTTAGAGCTATAAACAGTCTGCTGGGCTGTGAAATGAGAGAGGTAGCATTATTCCAAAAGAAAGGATAGTTTGATTTAATGGAACATAAAAACCATTAAAAAGGAGAAAGGGCTGTGAACACCTGTGGAGGGAAACGAGATTAGCAGCAATTAGATGGATTATAATGACCCATGAAGTCACTAGACTCACTCAGGGCAGCCTGCATAGAAGTGCTGCTGTCCTTCCTAAGCAGTTGATGTTAAAGTTTGGGTAAAGTAGAAATCAAAGGCGGGGAGCACCATTGTGCCCCTCCCCATGTCCCAGATTCACCTCTGAAGGGATGTGATCATATATCCTATGTGGTACACAGCAACTGCATTTACTTTTGTTGATGCAAATAATTAACTGTCAGTTTATAGAAGCTGTTAGCTTCATACTTAATAACATTGCAGAGTCTATAACACTGGAGAGTCTGTAGCCCTGCAAGCTTGATGCGCCATCTGCATAGTCTCAGAAGACTTGATCTCACTGCAGTGAATTTTGGTGAAGTGAAGAATACACTTGTGAAATTATGGAATATTTTGTACATGATTGTGCTATTCAAACACAAGAAAACAAACCACTATAATAAACCTTTCACATTAAAGACTAGATACTATTAGATAAAAGCTAGGGTATTATTTTTGCCTTTAGAGTAAACCTTGTTATTTTCTGACATCTTATTATACCCGCAGCATAGAATTTCTACATACACGTTTGTTGGCAAGTGATGAAAAGCTCTTTCTTTTTTTTTCTGGAGCAGAATAAAAGTTGCTGCTTTCTTTGCTTAAAAGGAAAGTAGGGCATCATCTGCAAGATAGTTCTGCCTGAACATCTTGAATCAAGGAACTAAGAAAAGGTGCTCTCCCTTCTCATTATGCTTCTGTCACTTACTCTGCTTTTCCTTTTACAGTTTGGGGAACTGGACAGGGATGGAGACTGATAAATGGCAGAGCAAATCTTTCTCTTTTGACATTTGTTTTAAACAAGTTTAGTGTGAGAGTTTCAAAAACTCATTAAGTGAGAACTCTGCTGAGAGCTAAATTTAATTAGTTGGGGGCAGGGGGTCTTGGACCAATAATTGCTTCTCTGGCTTTGCACATTACAAAACCCCACAGATGTAGCTAGTATTTGGCTTGACAAGAAGGCCAGAGGTTTTAAGGACTTTTCAATTAGACTGTTACACTCTTGCTTCTTGAAACGGATGCTTCTGTTCAAGGTTTGTAGGATTTATTAAATATGCAGCAGGCATAGACAGTACCCCCATGTTCTCTGTGGCGGGCCAGTAGGGGGGCGCTCCTGCGTTGAGCCGCCCACCTCCCTGCGCCCGACCACCTTCCAGGCTCCAAGTGCCTCCCTGGGGTGCCTCCCATCCGGCCAACCCCTTCCCTGGAGCACACCCGCTAGCCTGGGGTTCCCGCTGCCACCATCCAAGGCTCTGGACTCACTTCTGGCTCTGCGCACCTTGGAAAACGCAGGCCTGATCGTCCAATGGGTCCTAGACCCAATACAAGCCCTTGGGGCACTTCCCCAAGTCAGGGGCTTATTAGGAAGCCTCCCTTAGTTCACAGACCTAAGGGGCCTCCTTGACATAATTTAGTCCCACCCCTCAATAAGTCTCCCACACTGGTCACAAAGGAGAACTTTATTGATGACAGGGGGTAGGGCAGAAACAGGGTAAAAGGTAGAGCAAAATCATAGAAATATTACAGGAATATCAAAGGAATCCCATAGAGCAAACCAGGGTGGCTGAGGTAGCCGTTTAAACACGCATCTGAGTTACTGAAGCTAAATATCTAATCGGATCTCTAGTAGCTTACTCGCATCATCCAGAGGTAGTTGTTTCCTCAAGAGGCAGGGCACTCTTGGAGCATGCGGTGATGAGGAGAGAGCCAGGTTCAGATTCACCTGGATGACCGCATGGCTAATGGCTGACTGCCCTTCTTCTTGGACCAAGCCCTTAAATAACCTCTTTGACCTCAGCAGCCCGGTCCAATCGAAGCTGCCAATACTGGCCACAAACCGACCAATCTCCCCAGCATCCCTGGCTACCTGGGCCCACGCAGGGCCGGGTCTTTCCCCCCTGTCCAGGTGACTAGAGCATCCGCCTCCCAGGCGCCAGGCTTTTGTCATGTAGACAAGGTGGGAGATCCCCACCCTGAGGAATGAAACACCAGCCTCCCAGGCTGGCTGAGACAGGTCTCCGGAGAGGGGCACCGACGGTGGCATTTCTGCCACCTTCTCTACAGGGCAGATAGGTTTCATGCAACTCACCAGCAAGTTTGGGATGTTTAACTTGGAATTTCACATTTAAGGAAAAAAGGGACCGGTTGTAACTGTCTTGCAACTTCTATGGAAGAAGGTGGTGGACAGCAACTGTACCGCCACATCACGGCGTTGTTGATTTTCATCATGGTAGCTCCTAGGACACCAACCACCATCAAGGTCCTATTATGGCAGGACCTGTATGGACATGGGCTAAGAGCAATGTGAATAAATGTGCTGGTGCAACTTCAGTTTCCAGCTTGCATCTCTTGTATAAACCATTCCAGTGCTCACTTAATCTGTGAGCTGAGATGCATAGCTTGTCAAATTGTTTTCCTAAGAAAGTCAGAGAGAAGACTCTTTGACTTTGCAAAACCCGAGTGGTGCCCACCCCCTGTCTTTATTAACTTGTACACATGTACAGCCTCTTTCAGTTACCAGTTGGCTGAAGCGGCACTGGGAATCCCTTGCTAAACTGCTGTTCTGGCCTCCAGTCCCTTGTGGGAGAACAGAAGAGCAGATGCATGTCTTGAACTTGCAAGTTCCTGACAAAGCGTATTGAGTCCTGCCTATGCTGAGGGAAGTCCTGCCTGTGCCATGGGAAGGAAGCCTAAAACCTTGCAGGAGTTAATGCCAGTGATTCATAAAAGGGCTGTTGGCCCTGACATGTTCTCTTAATACCTCAGCAGAGATCATTTCTAGGTTGAAGGACCAATCAAGTGGTGCTTGAAGGACTAACCATTTCCTTTTTCTTATATATTGCGCCAATAGGATGGGTTGGAAGAAAATGTGACTAGGAAAAGCAAAGATGCAGAAGGATGGAAGGAATAATGGAGCCAGAGGTGGACCAGGCAGAAAAAGGAGGAGAACTAAAAGGGAACAGGGACTGAAACTAGGTGTGAATGTGATTGGACAGGGGATGTCTCCAAGGCTTATACACTGCCTAATGCAGAGAGACTGACTGCAGTGCAAACAACAAAAGTGGGACCAAAGAGGTGGGTGCGAGGGAAAAGTTGGATGTAGGATAAAATAAACTGGGAATGGGATGAAAAGAAGTGGCAAAGAAACGCACAGGGAAAGGCCAGAATAATAACAGGCAGAGAAAATAGGAGGCGAAAAATGATAGGCCTAAGAAAAGGAATGTAATGGCGAGCTGAGTAAAGGAATAAAAAAAAAAAAAAAAGAAAAGAAATATCTGATCCTTTCAGGTTAGCAAACTGTATTATAATCTTCCAAGAGCATATGGCCTTTAATGGAACAGAGATGGGGGAGTGGGAGCCTGGGAACTCCAGCTGCTGGGGCTGTGGAGCTACTGGATTATTGAGGATTCAAGGTATATTTTGTCTTACTGGCTCCTCAGATCAGGCTTTTCCTTGACTTTTATTATGTTGCTGGGCCATTTTTCTGATGAAGGTTGTTTTGTGTGACTGATGCTATAGATGGGTGTTCCTTTTTTATATCTGAATAAAACAAAGGAATATATCTGATCCACACACCATATTTTCTTCAAGATGCAGATGCAATGTACCTTGTGCCACGTTCAATGCATTGGCTTCTAGCAAATGTCATTTTAAAGGTGTAGCTATCCCTAGATTATCCCTGACCAGTGGCTGTTCAACCTCCTCTTGAACACCTCCAGTGATGGACAGTCTATAGCTTCCCTAACCAGTCTATTCCACTGCCTCACTAATGTAACATTGAAGACGTTTTTCTGGATAACTAATCTAAATTTACTTAGCTGCAACTTCAAACCGTTGTCCCGCATCCTCCTCTCTGCAGCAAGAGAGAAAGGTGCTTTCCTTCTTTACGGCAGCACTTTACATATTTGAAGGCTACTATCATGTCCCCTCTTAAGTGTCTTTTCTGCAAGCTGAACAATAACATGCCTAGCTCCTTCAGCCTCTTCTCATATGACTTGCTTTCCAAGCCCTTTATCATCTTTGTTGCCTGCCTGTGGGACAGGGGTGGGTAATTATTTCAGCTGGAGGACTACTTAAGTTTTGGTGAGCTGTCAAGGGCTGCCTACATAAAATCTTTCAGAACATTTTGACAAATAGGTAATAAAACAAATCATATACCAAGAATTAAACATTTACTATAACATTTTAATTTTCTTTCAAAAATAATTTTTTGTCCTGATTTCTGTGTTTTTGAGTAATATATATTTGGAGCTATTATGCAATCGCCTCTAAAAAGTCTTACTCTTGTCTATGGTGTTTGGGAGGCTGGATGTGTGTGGGGGTAGCTGTGAGAGGGTAGGTGTGCACATGCATTTTGGGGGTTGCCTATGGGCTAGGTCCCAGGAGTCGGGGAAAGGAGGAGGGGAAGGGGGTGCATGCAGCAACAACTTGCCTGGGCGGTGCAGTGCGGTCCACCCTCCTCCCCCTGACCTGTGACTGCCCCCATGGTGCATTGCATGGGGCCAAGCCCCACCTATTCCTACCTGGGGCAGCCCACACTGCTCCTGCCCCCACCCACCAATAGGGTGGCCATCATAGAGGACATTCTGGTTTTCTCCTACTCTGTCCTCTATTGATATGAAACCCAATGCCTTTATGTCTTCTATTTTTCTCTTGAAGAGTCCCACAATCTCAAATTGAGACCATTTACTAAGGTCTGGTCTACAACAGGGTTTCCATTAAGGTAAAATTAATAGGGGAGTTTAATGAAGTACAGGGCTCAGGGGCTGGAACCCAGCTGCGGGTGGTTGAGGGGATAATTGCCTACGTGCTTGGCTGAGTTGACAGAGGTGATGGGCTGGTTTCAGTGCAAGTTTAAAGTGCCCAGGAAGGGAAGCTGGGGTAGGGGCAGGGAGATGAGTGCTTGGGGAGAAGCACAGGAACTGTGTTGTTCCTCCAGGTCTGAAGGAAGACTAGAGGTCTGATTTTTGCATGCCTATACTTGTGCTTACTGTGGTGAGAAGCTTTCAGTATGGATAATAAAAGGACTGGAACTAAGAACACATTGGTTTTTCGAGGAAACCCGGCTCCTGTGTCTGCCTGAGGGAGTGTCAACCTCTGACATGGAGGACGGTTGCTTTTAATTGCATCCACACTAGGGTTTCTGCTGCTTATGTTGCTATGCAGTGGCTTATACCAGTGTAGCTTATTTTCCTTCTTTTATAGAGCCAAGATAAACTGATACAACCACTGTACAGATGCATCCACTTTAGCTCCACTGCTAGGAGTAAGGCAGTACAGGCTTTCTAGGGCAAGTTCTTAGTGATTTTTCATAAGGTGATAAAATCCCTGTTTGCTACCCGTTTCAAGGTTCAAGAGGAAAGAGTCTCATGTATGAGAGTGTCTGCCTAGGTGGCAAGATCTTTGAGGTAGTGGCTACCTTCTTGGTCTTAAAGTGTCTAGCATGCTATTGGTGCTGTTCACATGTAATCAGCCCCTTGTAGGACAGTCGGTGGAAAATGAACCTAGAACACCTGGTTCTAAAGTATGGGCTTTTATTATTTGTGCTAAATGAAAGGCATTAAGTGGTCCTAAGATGCACACTGGTGGTCAGTAGGGCTTTCACAAGTTCTCTGGTTTCCATGCAGCTGTTAGGCCCAATATGCTTAATCACTTTTGGAACCTCATCAGGTAGCGACCTGCATTTTTAAGTCTTTCATTACTTTGAAGATCTGATCTGCTGTGACTTTTTGCTGGTGGAGTTCAGATGCAGACTTGCTTGACTAGTGTGTTTTATGAATAATAAACATGAATAGTTATAACTGGAGCGTAGTTGATAATTACAGCTAGTAATATCCATGGGTTTCCATTATAACCTTCTGCTTTCATTTGTTTATGGAAGATGTAAAGTTCCCACTTCTCAGACTGAAAACTTTAGGCCAGATCTGAGTATTTTTGCTCAAAGAACCCATCTGTTTTCAAGAGGGTAGTGTTATGTTGCAAATTGTCTGAAAAATCTACACCTGGTAGGTCTGATGATTAGAAATGTAGTCTGGTAATAGCCCTCCTGAAGGAGAAGAACCTTTGAATGCTCTAGTAGTGAAAATAGTTAAGACCCTCTGAAAATAGCATATCACGTGCACACTATAGTTGGGCTGGCTCAGTCTGTGTGACCTATCACAAGTTGCAGGTACTTGGTGGAGGAAAAGCTTGTGCTTCTCATTAAGGTTGCTTCAGTCAACCTTGATACTTCATTTTGTACAGTAGAGAGGACAGGGATATCTATTTACTACTACAATATGCCTCTGATTTGCTGCTTGTTTTATTTTTTTCCTAGATGATGTTTACCTTTTAGTTCGCCTCACTGTATGGGCAGGCACGGTTATAACAGCTGCAAGGTTTGCCTGCCAGAAAGCTGATCGCTGTGGAATGAGCTGCTGCGAGCTCACGTGTAAAGCACAGCCTGACCATAGCTCTTGGGAGGCTTGCTGGAGGGTCACCCTGTTCCTTCATGCCAAATGCATCTAATTGAGTCCTCTGAATGTGACAGGGAGAAGAAGTACTCCTGCCCCGTAGTCCCTTCTCATTCTGCAACAAATCAATTAAAAAAATTACATTGTAGAGACTATCAGGCATTTGAATGAAAATAACTGGCAGATTGTGGGTTTCTTTCTGATCTAATCTTTGAACTGGGATTAGCAACTGCAGAAGTGGACATATTTAGTTAGCTGGGAGGAGTATAGAGGGAATTAAGTTTATTTTTACTATCTGTGAACAAGCAAAATATTAAATTATAGCTTAAAATGTAGCTCAGAAGGGGATGGAATCTGCAGTTGCCATAGGAAGAGAATAAAGAGAGAACTCTTTCTAATGTAGGCCAAAAAGATGCTACCCACAGGAACTTAAACAATATTATTAATGTGTACTGTTCCACGTGTTCCAAGCACCCTGCACATGTAATTAATCTGTGCGTGGGCTGTGGGAGGGCAGTTGGAGAATGGAATTTTCTTCTAAATACATATATTATCATGGGTCAGAAAACTAAAAGGAGGAGATAGTGTAGTGTGGTGTGACTTTTCTTTTAATAAAATCTTCTGCATGTCACCAGCTTAATGTAATTATTAGATAAGAAACATGCATATCCTGCACAGTGAGGCTTCGAAGCTAAATATTTCCATGGGGAAAAGTAGGTTGCCATATATTATCAAATGAACATTGATTCTTTTATTTTATTTTTATTAATGCAACTGCTTTTCATTCCCTTACAGCAGTAGTTCTCAAAACTTGTGGGCCCCTGCACACCACTCTAAGTCTATTAAACTGCTGTGTACCTCCATCCTTCCGTATTAGGAATGATTTAAAAAGCAAAAAACAACCCACAAACTTAATGATTCAAGCAGGAGAGGGCAATTATTTCACAGTGCAAGCATAGCTAGGCCACCTGAGAAGAAACAACGTGCTATCCCTTCCAGTATATCTTCTATATTCATAATAATTTCAAGCTGGCTCCTACATGTCTAGTTACTCCTTAAAACTTTGTTTTTCCTGGTTGTTAATCAGTTTCTTGAGATGCTCCAAACCAGATAATCCCTTGTCACTGAAAAAGTTAATTCATTTAAATTGAAACTTTTTATATAACAAGATTTTCCCTGTCAAGTACAGCTTGGGACCCTCCTGATTTACAGAGGTATTCTGGTCACCTGTGTGCTTGTGTCTGACTGCAATTTATTGTTACCTTAATGAACTGATTCCTGGCATATAAGGGTGTCAGCCTGTGCATGCTGATCAACCCGGCTGGGCAGGCATGTCATGCTAATCTGTGTGTGTGTGTTTGACAATTTGTTGGCTGGAAAAACCCAGCCCCATTAAAAGTGAGTCCTGCAAGGTAGCTCCATTGGGGGTGAGGACTTGCAGAAGGGAGAGATACAGCTTCAGATAGAAACACAAGTAACGCAAGCAGTACGTTGATAAAATTACAAAGACCCCAGAAGTGTACTCCTAATAAATGAGCGCACCCCAAAGTGATAGGCAAATATGGTAACAGGGCATGACTACACGAGATGCTATGTCACCATAGTGACGAGCTATGGCGATTGTAGCTTGTTGCTATGGCAACGTAGCATCAGCAGGCACAAACCCTGACACGGGCACTGCAGTGCAGTAGGATCAGAAATGACCTGTGCGCTGCCTGGACTGAGCAGTAGTAGCAGTTAGTATGCAGTCATTTAGTATTTGATAAAGCAAGTACTAAATGACTTCCCAATAGCAGCTGCACAGTCAGGTGCATCTGTAGATGCACCCATTAATTCTGGTCTCCAGTAGTCTTCTTTAATCCCCGTGGCTCAGAGGGTTAGGTCTTCCCGAGAGGCCTCTGGAGGAAGCATTTGGACTTTTTAACAAGAAGCAGTTCCAACTATCAGCCAACCAACCCGTGGAGAGTCTTGTTTTCTTGCTGCTGCCCTTGCTACACTCGGGGGATTTCCTGTTTACGAACATAGCTGTTGTGCTGTCTGCAGCATCTCAGACCTTGGAGGATGCTAAGGCTCAGTGGAATGGCAGCTAGGACCATTGTTGCTGGACTTTCTGAGGGTGTCAGATATGGGAACAGCCAAACTAGTGAGATGCCCTGAGAGATTATTGGGGAAGTTGGCTGTCACAGCTTACTTGCCCCAAGGGATGGCAGCATAGATGATGCCAGACCTCATATGAGGGAGAAGAAATTTGCCATGTGTGGTACAGTACTTACATGGGGTTTGCTTGGCATCTCTGAGCTTCAGAATCTCCAAGTTACTGCAAAGCCTGAATGGGAGCTAGCAACCACCATGCATTTAAGAATTTGAACCCAAAACTCAATGGAAAAGCAAAGGAGTTCAAGTCCCACAATGGTTGGGTGAGTGCTGTGGAGCATCAGGTGTCTGGTATTTTATAGGAGTGTGCGTGCCCAGATCCTAATGGCCTTTAAGTCATGCTGCAACCTTGTCCACTTATAATTAATAGTTTGAGCAGGAAATACAGATTTGGGGCTAGGCAGTTTTAGTCTTTGTGCTCAGGGGCATTGCATTCATTTCTGTAACTTGGAGCAGGGATGTGTTGAACCCTTTGTTCAGGCCTTGTTCTATTTTGTGTTTTTGTATACATTTGAATAGATAAATAGTAAATGGAGACACAGCTTCAGTAGTTAGTAATACTTGACTCATTTAGATGCACATTCATATCAGAAGAGAAGGCAGTCTCCTGGGTTTAACTAGACAGGCTTACATAGATTACAATGCTACTCACCTCGTAGCTGCTTAGCAGCCAGCCTCTGGAGACATGCCTAGCAGCCTTTGCAATGCTCTTGCAGCTAATATGTGGGGAGGGGAGTCTTGTTAGCGTATTTCTGCAAATGATGGGTCAGTTCCACTCGCATGATCTAGCTCAGGGCCGGGCAAAGTACGGTGTGCCAACTGACTGGATCCTGCCTGCAGGCACGTGCCCACCAATTGATTGGATCCAGCTCTTGGTTACCCCTGCAGCACTCTGCATGGAGCCTCGTCTCGCCTGTTCCCTCCAATGGCCCTAGCCTTGGCCAGCACGCACAGCTTCCCAGTAGGGCTGCTCCCAGTGTGACTTCAGCTGCCTGGGTACTGCTTGGCTCCCCCTACCTCCAGTGGCTCCTCCTGCTCCTGCTGTGCCACTCTGGACAGCAACTAGCACTGGGAAGTGGCGGAGGCAGCTGTGGGGACACATGCCTGGGCACCACATGCCCAGCCGGGCAGAGGGAAAGCTGCAGCCAGGAGGCTCCTGCCCCAGCACGCAGGGCTCCAGCTCCAGCCCAGCTCCAGCTCTTGGCCACTTTCCACCCACTCAGCCACCTGCAGGTGGCTGCTCATCGTGCCAGTTTCCCCGTGCTACCTGCTGCTTGGAGGGGCGCAGCAGGGTAAGGAGGAGGAATGGCTGGAGTTGGGGGGGAGCTGAGCAGTACCCAGATGGCTGCATCACCAGCAGGAGCAGCCCTGCTGGGAAGTTGTACATACTAACTGGGACGAAGGCTGCTGGTGGGAGTGTGACGCAGGGTGCCCCAGGTGGGAGCACTGCCGGGTCTGCTGCATGCACCCTCTGCCACCTTTCCCTCCTCTCCCCCCCTCCAACTGGCTCCTGGGACCTAGCGTGTGGGCACCTCCCCACACACACCTCATCCCCCCAATATATGAGCTATTTTGAGCTACTATGCAATCACTTGCTTCTCTATACACTACTCAAAAAAAACCCCAAAAAACATATCAGGACAAAATTTATTGTTTGAAATAAAATTAAGATGTTATAGATTTTTTTTTTTTTTTTTTTTAGTATATGATTTTTTTCTTATCTATAAATTGTTAAAATCTGAAAGATTTTATTTGCAGCCCTTGACAGCTCACAAAAACTTGTTAAGTGACCTGCCAGTCAAAATAATTGCCCACCCCGATCTAGCTGCATTTTTGAACACTGCAAAGCATCCATTTACATACAGGTGACTATAGTCCTGGCTGAATATTTGCATTCACTTTGGTTTTATTTATTTAGTGTATTAGTTACTTTACAGAAATTGTAGCTATCAATAAAGGTTCAGTAGAGGTGGTCCAAATCTTAGATGGTTTTCAATAAAAGTGTAATTTAATAACATTGAAACATGGATGGGAATGTGATTTCTATGGGGAAAAATAAAATAAATCATTGTTCAACAATTTCAGTTTAGTATATACTATAATATCAAACTCAAAACTAAATGAATTGAAATAACAAACAAAACACTTGAAACATTTTGATACTATCGAAACAATCACCCAGACTGTTTCACAGCTAGTTTTGAAAGTTCAGAATTTTGTTCTGAGTTTTGGTTTTGGTGGGGTGTTTTGTTTTTTTCTGTTTTTTTTTAAGTGTTGGAATTTTTGCCGTGAAAGTTTCTGGCTGGCTCCCCTAATTAAGGGTGCACACAGAAGTGACAATTTTCACCCAATCTGGTCACCAAAAGTGGTCTATAGCTGTGACCAAACACAAGTGCAAGGCTGCAGACAGCTTCAAAAATGGTCATTTGGGTGAAAATCTGAACCCTCTTTGCACTAGGGGTCAGATCTAGAGATTTCAAGACAGAACATCTTCTGTTACTACCTCTGTCTGCATTGTCTCCCAACCTTGAGCTGTTTTCAGAATGGGAGTGGGGAGCAGAGGGAGTTCTGTCTGGTGATCTTTCAGCCCCCGTTAGAGGATGGCGCAGGTGTACTGGAGCACCCCTGAGGTAAGGGGGCTCCATTTCACCCCTCCACCCTCCAGCACTGGTTGGGGAACCCCTAGAATGAGCTCTCTCCTCCCATTCTGAAAACTTTGCAGCCTCCCAGGGAAGAGGGACCATTTTTGGGGGAAACCGACTGCAGGCTGCAGCTAGCAGCTAGATTGCGCCCCCCCACCCCCGGATCGCCCCTGGATCCAACAGTGAACTTCTGTTCGATCTGGGGATCGTTGTAACTCAGAACATTTCTTGGAAACTGTTCTCAGTTACAGCTGAAAGCTGCACTTCTGTCTGCACCCTAAGATTTTTGTTAATTAGTAGCATTAATTAAAAAAAAATGTTTCTTCTCAAGTGTTGTAGGCAGGATTGAAATTCTCAGGCACTGCCCTGCTAAATTTGGTAACATGATAACTTGAGTAGCAGCTGTCCCATGTGAGAGATGTTATCATCCAATGTCACTATAGAGCCAATGGAAAGACTTCAGAGATGCTTAAGTGTGGTTCAGTATCACATATCGCAATGCTCTGTATGTAGACTAGGGGTGGCCTCCGAAAGGTTCAGAAAGACTGAACATCTTTGGAGGTTGCCAGTGGGAAATGCAAGATATCAGGGGGGTCTGATTTCCTGCTCTCCTCCAGCCATCCATTATGTATCTCTGTCCATGCATCTAGCATGTGGGGGCCATTCATATAGCTAGTTGCAACTTTGAGATTGTGTGCATAAAGTATTTGAAGATGGGTGATTCAGAAGAGTGGTGTAGCATTCACCTCTAGCCTAACAGCCTACAGGTTATAGTATCCATGCAGGAAATCGGAGATGTGGGTTCATATCCCCTAACCCAGATCTCCTTCTCGGAAGAGTGTCCCTCACCCTTGCTGTAGAAGAGACTAGGTGAGGAGCACTTGAAACTCATCTGTTTGAGGTTCAGTCATGAGGCAGCCAAAAATGGAAGTGTCATGGGGCTGGAAGGAAAGCAAGGAAAAAGCAAGCAGCCTTTGTAGTTGTGGTACTCCTTTATGGAAAGTGAGACCTAAGTTCTGGCTCCTGCTGTCACTGTTATATTCAGGGTTTTTAGCTAGGGTTTGTCTAATGAAGGGGTATCAAACAGTATGTGGGGCTTCTGGAAGGTCTGGAAACTGGGGCAGGGTGAGAGATGGTTGTAATAATCCCCATGGTCCCCTGAGCCAAGACAGTGGTTCAGGCACCTGTGGCAGTTAATACTGCCACCACGTGCCCTGCTACCAGAGATGGATCCAGATCCAAGGTGGGTTAAGTGAGCTTAATTTCCCAGGTCTAAAGTGAAGAAATCTGAACTGCCTGATGGTGTACAGAAGGTAGCGTGATAGTTGTTAGTGGCTTAGACAGGGACTTGAAAGACAGAGGCACCATTCGATTCCTGAATAACAAAAGCCAAATAAGTTCATCCCGTTACATTTCTAAGCCCTATATTTTCTGTATGACTAAAAATCACATTGGAAGAATTGCCTGTGTGCTTCACTTATCACTTACATAGCCGTGTGACTGAGTATAAATTGTAACAGCTACATAAATGACAGAGAAAATACAAGTGAGGATGAAAGGTTTTGCAGCAGCAGCTTTGGTGATTGGTGATCTTTTAGGCTACAGGCATAAGATAGCAATACTGCATGTTTTCTCATGTACTTCTAATAAACTGGTCCTGGGATTGCTGCTAACTGCCCATCAAGAGGGCAAGTTAGTGCTGTACTCTAGCAGTATTCAGGCCTCAGTCTGCCAACCAAGATATGTAACATGGATTTTTGTGTGTTAGGACCTCTATTAACATGACTTGCTCCCTTCATGTATGGAAAGATACCAGAGAATCAGGAACTTGGGTTTTGGCTGACCAACAACCAAAGGAAAATTATGATTTAGAAGTGAAAGGTGTCTTTATTACTATTACTAAGGCCCTCACCTAAAATTAAACTTCACTGAATTCAACTGCAGGTAAAGTAGAAACACTAAATGAAGTTGTGGACTTGATTTAAGAACTGATCCTTTCTTTTACACAATCTTACACCACAAGTGTTGTAATATTTAGTGCCACTAACGGGTTGGAAGTGGCTTACTCCGATAGATAAGTATTAATAGCTTCACAGCACAAGAGCACAATGGTTTTTTACTGCCATAATAAAACATGATGTGGTGTGAGTTTTTTATGATTTCCTTCTGGCGTCATCTGGTGTTTTTAACTGAAGGTTGGGAGAGTGAGAGAGAAGAAGGGGAACAGAGAGGACTGTGTCCTAATGCAAATATATTCAAATGTGCAAGATTGCAAAGACACCACTGTAATAGAATAGCTTTTTGGCACTCACCACGTTGTGTGAGCCACCTCGGGTAACATTTCTCCTACTTCTAAAGTAATTACTTTTCCTGGAGATGATGCATCTAAATTCACATGCGTCACAGCCATGCTCCCTCTCACCCCTCACATATTGCTACATGTTTCAAGATTTACCCCTATGGTCACATCAAAAGTAAAGGACTGTCTGCTGGTTTATAGTAGAAAATCATGACTAAGTCTACTCACACGTACTCACACATATCTGCTGCTGGCATACAGTGTACAGGCAATAGTTCCCTTATGGATCTTTGTCCCCTGATCCAGGTAGGTATTGGATGACATTTGCCCTGATTCTTCACATAAATGGAAAAAAGGGAATGTAACCGAATGACACTAAACAGCAAACCCATCACAGGCTGTACATGCCACCCTTAGTACCACAGGCCTAGCATTGGCCAGTTACTCGCTAAAATAGTCTAGAATGGGTGTAGATGTGAAGTGGCATCCCATAGTGGATTGTTAACCAGCCTTGAGTAATCATCATCTATGAAGGTGTACTTGGTCCCCGTAAGGGCACATAGCTCCGGGGGGTAGGGTTTTATTGTGCTGATTTTTCTTAACATTTGATTTCTTAGCATAGCAGGGGGAAAGCCTGCACAGATAAGTGGGGCTATGACAAAGCACTCTGCCATGTGGATGCCGAGGCTTGATTCAGGAAAGCACCTAAGCATCTGCTTAAATCCAGTCCCTAGTCATGACTACACTTAAGTACATGCTTATACCAGAAGCAGCTTGCGTGTATTGCTGTGGCAGCATATCCACAGCCCTACCATCTCCATCTGCATAGTGAGATGGGATTGCAGGACAAGTTTGCAAGGGGGTGGAGGGGGAAGGGCAGTCAAGTGCATCTCAGTAGGGCAGGACCAAGGCCATCCTTTTCCTTCCTGCAGTTCCTGCTTCTCATTATAAACCTTCAAGCTGCACAATAAATGAGGTAGGGGTTGCATGATCATAGGAAATGGTGGCTGCATTTTTTTTCATTAGAAGTAGCCATTTTTGCCACAACTCCCATCCCTGTCCTGCCCCCCACCCCACCCCCAACAAAATTAAAGTGATGCGCACACCTAGAATGGAAATATCAGATAAATGGTTCAAGTCTGGGAAAATTATGGAAACCCAAGTCTTGTCCAAGAATGTGTTGGCTAGCCTTACTCTATGTGCAGCACTGGGAGTGCTTCGGAGAGAATACAAGATGACGTGATACAAAGGTTGTATTGGCATGAGTTCAGGACAGGTACACCACTTATTGGAGGCAAAGCCACAAGTGAAATGGATAGCTCTCCCTAAACAAGTGCCAAAACCCCTTCCTGTCGCACTGTAACATCATGTATTTTGTATGCTATATATGTCACAGGCTCCACAGAAAATCTATTTCTCAAATGTTTTAGGAAATCTAAAATTTTCATTGGATCTATATTTCATCTCACCTACCCTGTTTTTTAGCAATCAAATGTCCCCTTGAGAGGGGAAGAAAAAGTCTCAATGGTTTGAAAAACCTGTGATAAAATATAAATAATGGGGTTTTATATAAATAAAAAGGGAGCGGTTTTAGGATGCCTCAAGGCTAAAGGTAAGAGATATCTATGTGCCACTTGAAACGCATCTTATCTAGTGGCATACAGCTCCTAGTTTTATTTATTAGATCCTCAGGCTGTCATTGGTTACAGACTGAATCTTGCTCATCGTGCACCTTAGACTCAAGAAATTTTGAGGGGAAAACTCACATTCTGAGGGGGGAAAAAAAGGAAACTCTTTTTTTCCTGGCAGGTTACTTAAAGGACACTGAATTTTTAAAACTTCCTTCCCCAAGTTAAGTCCTTAGGTGGTTTAAGTCTGACTAGCTCCCCTGAGGCATAGGCATGCATCAGATGAACTGCTGACCCAGCATTTCCTACTTTGTAGGAAAAATCCTTGAAATAAATTGTAAGAAGGGGTTTCCTGCTCCCCAGCAAGGGGGAGCCAGTGGCTGAAAAATGGACAAAACCAATTTAAAACAGGTCAAAACTATTTTCTATCAAAGATCTGTTGCTATTCCTTCCAGCTATAGTAAGTGCACAGTGTAGGATTGTTCAAATTGACCGTCCCTTTAAGAGAAAGGAAACCTCCAGTGTTTAGCAGCATGGAGTACAGTCCTAGACTTGGTGGCAGTGAAATGGGGGTGAGAGAGTGCGGGGGAGAAGGTTACAGATGTGTGATACCAGGATCTGGAGTTTATCCTTAGGGGCCAATCACTTGGGTGTCTGGGGGAGAGTTGTACAATTTATGGAACAAGATATTTTCCATAAACACTAGTAACTAATAGGAAAGACTCTTCCAATTGGTACACACCTCTTCCTTTCTCACTTTTTCTGTTCTTCCCCATCCATTGGCACCTCTACCACTCTCAGGCTAATCAGGGAAGACATAAAGGGGGCAGAGGGGGCATTTGGGTTGGCAGGGGAGCAATCTGGGCATGGAAGGGGTGAGCCAGGTGGTGGGGGGCAGAGGAGAAAGCAGCCTGGTAGCTCCCCACCCACCTCCCCAATATCCCTCACCCCACCCCTCTTTCTTTCCTCCCCTTACCCATGCCCCCCACTCCTCAGTCTCCCTGCCCCCCTTCAATCCTTTTCCCTCCCTCCCCATTCACTTGTAGCCCAGCTGTCCTCAGCTCTCAGTCCAGAGCCATAGAGTCCTGGATGATGGCTAGTCCACCCGGGAGCCTCTGCCTCCTGGGATACTGTGGGATCAGAAATTGGTGGTTTTATCTTGGGGAACAGGCAGAAGTTAACTCAAGGGTGGGCAAAATGTGGCCCAGGGGCCGGATATGGCCTGCCAGGCCATTCTATTCGGACCGCGGGGCCCCTAAAAAATTTAGAAAATTAATATCAATCTGCCCTGGGCTGCCTGTCATGCGGCCCTCGATGGCTTGCCAAAACTCAGCAAGTGGCCCTCTGCCCAAAATAATTGCCTGCCCCTGAGTTAACTCAAGCTAGGTAGCACAGCTCAAATATAATCCTCCCTCAAAGTGGAGTAACTTTTAAGATGCCTAGTAGTCATTTAGCACTTGTTAATGAGGGTTAATGTGTTATCATTCGAGTTTTAAGTGCTCTCACCATGGTCTAATTGTAACGTATAATCTCACAGATTTATAAAGCCACCTATGACACAATCTAAATAGTAAACACTACTGTATTTTGTATATTAATTTTAAATGACTGCCAGCAGCACATTATTCAGGACCCTAAACCAACTTTGAGACCTCTTTTTAAATACAAAATCCTGCAGCTCTGCTGTCTTGCTTGCCAATATCCACAGCTCAGCAGGAGGCCAGCCATTTCTGAAAGATTGGGTTTTCAGGTACAGTAAATAATTTCATTTTTTCCCTTGTGGAAATGAGTACAAGAACCCTTTGGAAACTGAAAGCCAAGTTTGTAGTCATGAAAACCAATGAAGGTGTAAGAACATAAATATTCTGAATGTCTGTTTTAAAATGAAATGCAGAAACAAAAGTAATTACTAGCTATTTCTGCTCTGTAAGTCTACTAATATGATGAATATCAGAAAATGGGCATTTAAGTAAGACCACTCAAACATTACCATGAAGTTGTTGGTGCCTTCGTATGAAATGCAAAGTAAATACTAAGAATTCTCATTAACCACTTCTCATTAACCACTTTCATTTATCCCTGTCTTTCCCATCCATTTCATGTTAAGTAACTGTTTCCCCTCCCTAACGATTGTTCATTTGCTTAATACCATAACGAAAAGCTGCCAGTAAACTTAGTTACTTCATCATTACAGAGGCAAGAATGTATGATGGCTTAAGTTATTAGATACTTGGGACATTTAATTCCTCATCTATCTGGGCATGATTAGCCAGCTTGTCACAATTAGCCAGGAATGAAAAATTCTTACATCTTTAGCTGCTGGTTACAATGTGTCTGGGTTTTTTTCCCCACTAGTTCTCCAATGTTTTTTCTGTCACAATGATTAAGTTTCTTTAAAAAAAAAAAAGAAAAAATAAGCAATTTAAACAGTTGACAGTGTTATGCCTGTGGTTTTTTAACACAAATTGCAAAGTGCTGCTTGTCATGGTTCTTTATTTAAAACTGTACAAGTTTTTCTGTTCTGGGAAAGCTGTAAATTAAAAACACCTGCATCTGAATGCCATCCTCTAGTCAGTTGTTCTGGGCAGCAAAGGAGTTGATTCAAATGTTTAAGGATTCCTCCTTTCGTTCTAACTACTACTCAGCTGTCCCCCAGAAACTTGAGGAAGACACGAAGTATTTTCTTTCAGTCTTGCAATGTACATGTCTCACAAGCACTGAGTCTGTATGGACAAGGAAAATTTTTATTGAAGGTAAAGGGGATACATCTTCAGCTTCAGATAACACAACAGTACATCAAGTATCTATCTTCTTGTCTAGCGCTCGAATATAGATACCCATTCCCATGCCATTTATATAATTTAGAAACTTCAGCATTTTCTTCTACAATCATTTTAAAGCCTAATCACTTCAGACTTTGATGCCTGGGTTTTGCCAATGTAAAGTTTGCATGTAGAAACCTAATAGAGTCTACTGTATCTTGTTAACATGATGCTGCAATACACTTGCAGCTGTCAGTAAAATACTGTAATCTAAAATTGATGGTTCTTCTCACCACTGTCCTTGACAGCTTTTAAGCAAAACTTTGACAACTCTTTAGACATCACAGTCAAAACAGTCCTCTTTGGTATTACTTGCCACAATAGCAGAGAAATTGCTATTGCTCCCCAGCAAGATCAAACACACAGTGTGGTTCATTTTACCCTTCTGCCATTTTGTAGTTCAGTTTAAATGACTTCTTAATGTGAAATTCTTTTTTCCAGGAGAGATTAATAAACTGCTTTTATGTTTATATTTTCTTTTGTTTTTCACAAGACATTATAATAGGCTTAGCTAACGTGCTCTTGCTGTGCTGCAGATTACTAAACAAAAGCCTGCTGGCTGGTTGGGGTTAATTGTACAAAGAGTCCATTCTGGGTATAAATCTCCACTAGATTGGTAAATATGACAGCAAGGTAAATAACCAGGTAATTTAAAAGCCATTTTAATGACAGGAACGTCTTAAAAATGCATCTTTCGACTAGCTACTCTGCTGTTCTGTATTTACCAAAGGGCTTAGGTTTTTGTTTGTTTTTTTATCTGCAAAGCAAGAAACAAAAGTAGAGGTCATGCAAGACAAAGCAATGTCTGCATCTGAGTCTAGCATAAGTGTCTGATCCAAAATGCTCTCTATCCACATCTTACACTTTTTGAGGAAGACTCCCCCACTGGAAGTTGTGTAAACAACTGATTTTTCACTTCGGTAGCTGAGCTGAAAAGCTAAAAGGGAACATCATTCTGGATTTGGCCCAAATCATATTACACTTTGTTGTCACATTTTTTAGACTCTTGGTATATTAAATTCAGGCAGGTATCAAATAAAATGGCATCTTTAAGCAACAATTCAGTGTCAAAATGAAACTTTTTAACTCTTAATATTTTTTCTGCACAAATTCATTAGTAATTTTGATTTATCTCAAATTCCATTATGTTTGCTGAATAAGCCCCACATTTGAAAAATTTCTCAGCTGTAATCTCAACCTGCTTTCCTTTTCAGTGCAATTTGTTTAATTGGCTTCTCACCTCTGAGGATACCTCTGTTTTTATTGTCTATTGTCCCCAACCCCACAGGGCTGGATAAAACCTCCTCCTGCAGCAGAGCCAGGCTACCCTCCATCCCCATCCAGGCAGCTGGATGGGAATCTGCCATGCTTGCCCTGGGTGCTGGATAGGGACTACCAGCTGACCCATGGACAGACTGGGCACTACCCATCTGGCCCACCAAGGAGGAGGTTGAGCACCATTGGGTATGATAATCCCTTAGCAAATTTGCATATGACACCAAGTTGAGTGGACTTCCAGTTTCTCTGGAGGGTAGTGCTAAGATCCAGAATGACCTGGAGAGACTAGAGAAATAATCAACAATTAACAAGAACAAATGCATAGTCCTGGAGATGAAATAACTGTGTGCAGAAATACAGACTGAGGAATGACTGGATAGGCTGAAGTACTGCAGGGAAGAACCTGGGGGTTATAGTAGACCATAAGCTGAATATGTACTCAGTGAATATGCCAACAGTGTACTCTTGTTTCAAAAAAGGCCAGCAGCATACTATGTTGTATTAACAGGAGTTATCACTTGCAAATCAAGGGAGGTGATTTTTCCACTTTATTTGGCACTGGTGGGGCTTCACCTGGAGTACTGCCTCTACTTGGCCGACATGGGTTAGTCATGGATGATTCTACCTTGAGTAGGGGGTTGGACTAGATGACCTTGTGAGGTCCCTTCCAGCCCTATTTTTCTGTGATCCTATTTGGCTGTAGCAGCGGTTTATAGTTTTAATGAAGCATGCGGTGCTTGCTATTAGTTGTCCACAGTTGTCTCTTGATAGCCTAAGGCCTTGGGTCATTCCAGGGGAAGGAACATTATTTCTGTGGAGGAAGGGGATTTATACAGTATTTTAAACACTGAATTCAGCTATGTTTCTACCAAGGCTGCTCAGAGGGCAGAGTACAGGAAAGGTGTCAGAGGTAGAAGAGGAATGTAATGGATCGCATAGGTGTTGCTACCATTTGCTGACAGGACAATTAATTTGAGTTTCAATTTGGGAAAGGTCCCTATACGTAGACTATTAAGATTGTGATTTATGGGATAAAATACAGGAGCAGAAAACACTCTAGGAAGTCATTTGAGTGTGGCAGTTGTATGTGTAGAGGTTATTGCCTTGTTCAGATGGACTGTAATTAATGACAGTTCAGCTCTTTTCACAAGCTTTGGCTCTAATTTAAAAATGAAATGACAAAAAATGCTGCTGAAAAATAATTTTCAAATCTCGGGCCAGCATATGGTGTAGCATGGGTTAAAGGTCTATTTTTTGCTATAAACTTACAAAGCCGGTTGGTGTTTGATTTAGGGAGCTCAAGTATAGCAATGCTACACTGCTGTACTGACTTCCAAATGCCCCATGGATGACAGTCATGTCCTAGAAGCTCCTGCAAGGCCTGGTGACCTATTACTCCAGGATGCCTGTAAAGACTGTCATAATATAGGGTAAGAGCTCATTATTAAGGAAGACTTGCCATCATCTGCAATAGGATGGCACCTCTGAAGTCACTGGCCAAATTGGTTCCTGTCTTTGATTGCAACTGGTCTGTGCCACACAAGAAGAAAGAAGTGGCTCATCTGTGTAAAGGACTTGCAGGGAAGCTGTAGCAGTCTGCCCAACCTAGCCTACCTCTGAGCCTGTGGCTACAGCTTCTGAGCCTAACTCTCATTTAATAGTTGACCTTTGGCATCCTGAAGGAGCAGTCATGATTCCTGACCTTGCCCTGCAGTCTGATGTCTGGCCAATACTACAACTCTGGATCTGTCCTTTTGTCTGCTGCTTGGCAGTGACAGAGATGCTGATTGTTGCCCATGAAGAAACAGTCATCCCTCTTCCTGCATTTGGCCTGCTGTGAAAGGAAGCAATAGCAATGGTGGTGGAGGGGAGCATTAGAGTTGTGAGTAGAGAGACCAGAGGGCCAATAAAGAAACAGGAAAATCTGACAATCTATTGCCCCCACTGCAGGAAGTCACCATCTGCAATGGACTGAGACGTGGGTGCTCAGGTAGGGCACCTGTATTCCAAGAACACAAGCCAGGACAGCCTGCTCCTATCTGCTTCAAGCTTATAAAGGCTTATAAAGTATGGGTGAAGCCCTCTTCCTGAGGGAGATCCTCTGATTACTTCCAGCTGCAGCTTGAGACTGGATATGCCCTTGCTAGGCCTAGACTCTTTACATCCTGTTTAAAACTCTTCCACCCCACATTCCTGGAACAAGTAGCTATGAAAGTTACAGCATGTGAGGAAGAAGTTACCACCTTCCCAGAGAGAAGCAGGCCACAGCATCCTCTTTTGGCAACCAGCAAGCCAGGTAAGTAGCTAAGAGACACGTGGGTGGGGGTTGGAGGAGAGAGGGGCATGTTTTTAGTCTGACATGGGTAGAAAGGTTGCAAAACGGGGCAGGGAGGGTAATTCAGCATCATGGCTAGAGGGTGTGTGCCTACATATGCATCAGGTATGATTTTTGAATTTGCACCTTAGAGGTCCAGCTAAACATTATACTGACCCCTCAATGCCCTTCTTTAGAACAGGCACTGCATCTTCTCATGGGTCATTTACTCCAGAAAGGCCTGGGTAAATTAGACAGTTAAAGGACTATGACTGCCTCCTTGCAACGTACCAGGTCAGCTCCAGCTAGGAAGCATGAATGAAGTTGTTGATTAAATCAAAGACCTAAACCATCTCTGGACTATTATGATTTTAATCTTTGCTAGAAGGGTAAGTGAGCACATCATTACATCCATCATTTTAAACTGTAAAATCACAATCACTTCTCACAAGACCAGACCCTTCAGTTTTCCTTTGGTTCCTTCACAGTAACAGGCACATTTTTAAATGAATTTAGAATCAATTTGTCTGAAGCCTTATAAATCAGTCAGGCTTCATTAGCTGGTAGGTTTTAGAAGGAAGATATTGAAATGTAACCTTGAATGATCAGGATGTATGAGCAGCTAACCAGCCATGCAGGTTCCTCCTTCTGCTTGTGGGCATGTGCTGATGATGGATTCAGTCCAGGGAGCTGTATGGCATAAGGAACTGGTGTTTGGGATATACTGCTCTTTCATACTGTCCATCATTGTGGTATCAGATGCCCTATGAAACTAAAGGTTTATCATTACCAAACTCCAGTACTGTATAAAACCCTACCAGTATTTGAACAAAATATCTATAATCTAGGGGTTTAAAACTGAAAATGGCAGCATAGGTTTAATGCTGACCCAGGGTTTCACAGGTATGGAGTTCCTGTCTGTTACTCTGGCACTCAACCTTTTTAAACTCAAGGCACTCCTTGTTATACTTGAGGCATCCCTTGGAAAATGCCAGCTCTTAGTGTTCACTCATTTCTTGACTACAGAACCATAATAGAACAATGCTTGTGTTGCAAAGAACTCGGGTCACAACAAGTCAGGATGTTTTTGGCACTCTGGAGCCCTATTTGAAATCTCTCTATCTTGTTAATCATGTGTAGGTGTTTGTACGCCCAGCAGTGCTGCTGCACCCTGGTTGAGAATCACTGTACTAAAACCTCCGTTGCAGAGTTGTTTTAGCAAGCATTCAAAGGAAAGTTCATTGCCAACACCGACAAAATCCAGTATAAGTGTGAACAGCCACGGAAAGTTTTGGGAGTTCAGCCTGGGAGATTTTGACGACGTCAGTGACTTGCTGAGGGAATCTACCCTTCTTGTTAATTGTAGCATCTGCATTTTGAAAGGCACTCTGGCCAATAATGTTCCTTTCCCTATAAGCATGGAGATACAGAAATAAAAATTTAACCAGTACCTCCCTCCCAAGTTAAAATCTGCCTCCTATGAATCTTTGAGGACCACATCTGAATTCCTACTGCTTTGTTCCTTGTTTATGGCCACACTTTTCTTGTTAACTGCATTTCTTTTTTTCTAGCTTGTTAATATTTCAAGTTCAATACACAAGCAATACACACCACCAGTCGACCTGTTTAGGGTGAATGCTCCTTGGGATACGGCATGCTTTCCTTATAGAAAATAAGGCATGTAACTGTATGATACATGCCATTAAATGATGACTCTAGGGTATATTAGGCCCTTGATTTTTACAAGGGCCACATTTCAGTAACATTTCCAGAATGTGTTCTGTTTAAGTGCATAGCTTCAGAAATATGCACTTGCAGAGAGCAGGGGTGTAGGTTGTAGCCGTGTTCGTCTAACATAGGCAGACAAGGTTCCTTGGGTGAATCTGATATTTTTTATTAGACCAACCCAAATAGTTGGTGAACAGTTATTAAGCAAGCTTTCGGGTTCAAAAACCCTTCGTCAGGCTAAGGAAGTTTCAGCAGTTGGTGTGTGCTCTTCCTGGTTGGAATGAATAGTAAAGAAGCCAGCGGCTGGGCTGGTATGCATACAAGACAGGTAGTCAGTGAGAATGTAGATTGAGGAGTAAATGGGTCAGAGACAGGTTGGGGGGGGGGGGAGAGAAGGGGGATGAAAGTGGAGAGATACCTGGGGAGTCAGATGTCAGGCAGGTATAATGTGTCATAAATCCAATGTCTATATTTAGTCCATAATTTTTAGTATCCAGGAGGCTGATGAAGTGAGTTCAGAGGCTCGTCTCTGGGAAGTGTTTTGTACATTTCCTTTGAGGATCAGGACTGCGAGATTGGAGAGAGAGTGGTTTTCTTGTGAGAAATGTGCCCCCACCGGTAATTGGGTGTTTCTGTCTTGGATAGATTTCCGGTGTGTGTTCATTCTGGTGCGCAGTTGTTGTTTGGTCTCTCCTACGTATTTTCCATCAGGGCATTTGGTGCATTGGATGAGGTATATTACATTTCTGGAGGTGCAGCTGTAAGATCCAGGAATGCTGATGGCTCTGTTGTGGGGTGTAGTAATTGTGGGGGCAGTGGAAATGTTTTGGCAGGGTTTGCATTTCTTGTCACAGCACGATCTGGATCCTTTGGGTGTGTTCTGGGGCTGAGGAAGTTTGCTTCTGGTGATGAGGTTAGCGAGGTTCAGTGCTTGTTTGAAGGCTAGGATGGGAGGCTCTGGGAAGATCTTTTTAAGAATAGGGTCTCTTTCTAGTAAGAGTTGCAATTGTTTGAGGATTTTCCGTACAGGTTCAAGGGAGGGGTGATATGTCATAACCAGCGGTGTGCAATTTGCAGGGGGGGGGGAGGGGTTCTGTACTGCAGCAGTTCTTCACGTGGTATCCGGGTGACTCTTTCAAACGTGCAGTCTACCTCTCTGGAGGAGTGTCCTTGTTGGGTGAAAGCCTTTTTAAGATTGGTGAGGTGGCGATCCCGGGTGTTCTCTTCAGTACAAATGCGGTGGTATCTGAGGACTTGGCTGTATATCACAGCTTTTTTGGTGTGTTTAGGGTGATAGCCAGCAATCACCCAAATTAATAGTCCCCAAACTGCCTGTTTCCCATCATTATCAAGGCTTCAAACAGTTTTCAGGTTATGGAGATTACCAATGTTACATTAAGCAATAGGCAAAACATGGGGACTTGCATTGTATTATGCTGCTAAGCAAACTATTTCTTTATCCAGTATGCAAACAGGAGCACACTATACATCTTACAAGCTGCCTGTAAAAGAACCTGTAAGTTGGGGAGGGAGGAAGTGTGTCACTGAGGTGGAAGAAGCAAGATTGCCTATGCCACTGTCTATGTTTTAAAACCTGTAAGAGTCATGAGCAGACTGGGCAGGAACTGTTAAGGGAAATGATAGTCCAGCTTGGATTGAAGAGACTTTGGTACCACTCTTGGCTCTGGCACAAACTTCTTGTGTGATCTTGGACAAGTCATCTGGCCTTGTGCTTCAGATGTCAGTATATAAACTGGACTAATAGCAGTGCCCAATCCCAAAGTGTGCCGTGAGTACACACATTAAAGACTGTGAGATGCTTTGACTATATAGTACCTAAGATGCCAGTAATGAATAAAGATACCAGTTAGTAGTTCCTAGCACATCTCCTCTTGAGATGCAGGATGAGGGCTAGGTCCTTATGGTTTTTATACCTTCTGGCTCTAAGCAGACTAGTAATACCTCACAAATAGCCTGTTGTCCATCATACTGAGAAGAGAGAGAGGTTACTCAGTTTATTACTAGTTTTGGCTATTTTGTTAGACGCAGAGGAGAGCCAGAGCAGCTGAGAGAGGTTGCAGATAAAAATGGTTATGTGGTTACTACCTTGAATGGGTGAAAGTGCCGAGCTGTGTATGGGTTGGCAGGATGCAATATCTAATGAAATTCCATTGTTCCTGCCTGTGTCTACACCCTGGCAGGGCCCAGGGCTGATCAGAATTTGTCTCCAAATTAGACACTGTTTTGCTTGTTAACTGCTTTCCCAGCATGTTGTGCTCCAACAGAATACTGCACCTGTGAGTTTAATAAGATATTTCTGAAGGCAAAAGAGAAAGGTGAGGGGATATGCAGCAGCTGGCCAACATTACATGAATGATAACAACTTCCTTTCAAAGAAACAAAGCTGTTGATGAAGTGTCGGGAATCCTTGGCATATAACTATTCACACGCTCAGACAAATGAACTAGTGAATTATTTCGTGAGCTCATTTTAGAATGTTTTCTGTCTGAGCCATGCTGATTTAAACGTCATTTGGAAGAAGGTGACATTGTTTCTGGAGTCTAATTAGAATGCAGATATTCTTTGCTTCTCATTCTTATTTTGGTACTTTCAATTATAAGTGAATTGAGTGTCTACAGAAATCTCTAGGCATTTTCACAGCCTTGAAGGGACCCAGACATCCAGCCTGGGGAGCATGTCCAGCACATTGTCCCCATTGAGCCCCAGCCCTGCCCATGTGTCCACACCCATTCTGAGCACTCAGGCCTCCAACTAGATCCAGTAGAAGGTGCATGACCTCGTGGTGCTGTGGGGCAGAGCTGATGTCCACAGGCCATTCACGTGGGGTGGATGCTCAAATGCCCACATTTATGAGGCCATATCAGGTGGGATGCATACGCGAGGCCACTCCTGGTTGGTGTGGCAGTGGCACATGAAGGTCAAGGTCTTCTGGATACAGTGGGTAGACATGACCATGTTCAATTGTTGGTCTGGTTGTGCCCAAAAGACCATGTCCTTCATGTGGGAGCTAACCCATATTTTGGCACCCTGGGAGATGGGCCGCAACCCTGAGTGCCATCAGCAGGGGTGGCCTGCCCTCACTGCACCCCAACCTGATGCCTCTGGTGACATGTCATTCAGAACCCCCCCTCCCCCCAACCTTTGCACCTGCTGAATCCAGTGGCAGATCAGAGAGCCCTGCCTAGTGGCTGCCTTGCTCTTGGCCAAGCCCCACACCCCACCATGAGGAGTGGCCAGCCATGCCACTGCTGGCCATCAGTTCCTCCCCTGGGTGGGAGGAGCTGGCAGCTGGCACACTGCAGGCGATGGACACTGAGTGCATCAATGATGCCATTATTGATGGGGAGCCCCGTGCCAAGCCTCCAGCCTTGCCAGCCCTGGACACCTGGTCAGCCCTGGCCCTGGCGCTGCTCCCTGCCTGGCTTGCCTGCACTCCCCTGGCCCCAGATTCCCACCCCCCACAGCATGCAGAAAGGCAGGACATAGTTCAAAACTTTGAGTAGCCCGTGACCCCACAGCTAGGTGTGCACAGGCCTCTCACATGCTGAGGAAGGTGTTGATGCCAGTGGCATGTAGGACTGCCAGAGGTAGCCCTCCAGGCAGTGGTGAAGGTTTCAGGGTGGCCTGAGTTTCCCCCCTGTGCCATCGTAGCTCAGCAGCGCAAGCATTCCCGGGGCATGAGCAGAATCAACAGCAGCGGGGTGTAGTGGCTCAGGCAGCCCTCCGCTTGCACAAACAGCTCATCATGCACTGCCTGGGGTACAAGAAGAAGGGGCATGCTTGGGGTGCACTCACAGTTGGGGGGAGTTGGCTTTGTGGCACCTCCTCAGAAAGGCCCCCTGTGGGCAGGGCAGGGGGGCACCCTGCCCCTTGCTTCAATTGCCCAGGAACCCCATGCAGCCTGAGTCAGGTGCTGTGGGCTGGATGGTAGCACAGCAAAGTGGCTGGCTTGCAGGGAGAGAAAGGGGGAGCAGAGTCTGTTGCTGTGGAAGCAGATGCTGCTAGCTTGCTAGCCTGGCCTGCCCTGAAAAGAAGGGGGAGGCAGGCTGCCTACAGCCAGCACCGGTCCCAGGGGAGCAAGTGGGGGGCGGGGGGTCTTGGCAGGCAGGTGCCTGGGCCCAGCCCTGCCCAGATAGCTTACCATGGTCCCTGGGCACCCACTCATGGACAACCTCCAATTTGAGGCTGAGCAGTGCAGGGCTCTTGGTGTGGAGCATCTTATCTATGCAGTGTTGCAAACTGCACAAAATACTTTTGTTTCTTGCCTCTGCAGGGCCAACATCTGGATGTGGGGAAGAGGCTGCAGGGCCTTGCAGGAGTGCCACATCAGGGTCACTGACACCCACTGCTGGAGCTGCCTGGACATGCTGGCTATGCAAGTGGCACACCATGGACTGTACCATCCTGCTCCAGTGGCTGGTGGCGGTGGTGGAGAACTGGGCTGCATATGAGCAGGTGCAGCAGCATGTGCGAGAGGCATGGGAGCTGGCCTGGTGGGAGGCAGATGTCATCCAGGAGACTGCCCAGGAGGAGGCACATGGCAGGGCTGGAGTCACTTGGGATTAAAGTTAGTCTCAAGTCCCAGCATGTGTCGACACCTGCCAAAAAATGCTTAATGCACATTAAATTTAAGCACGGTTAAATTCACGTGTAGACATGCCCCCTGATTCAGAAGGCAGGGTATGATGGCAACTTAGAGACTCATTCAGAAAAGTACAAGTTTTTGTTGAGGAAAGCCTACTTTGTCAGATGCCTTATTTGAAAATTAGGTTTTGTCTCAATATAGAGCATGTACGTTGGGATTTATACTGTGTGCATCAGTGCAAAACTTCCTCACACAGCAAGCCCTCATAATTAGACAGTAGCATACAGTTGCCTTATTTATGAAATTGTACAGGACTATGGCAGGAGATACAATTACCAGGTCTATCTGGGAACTGAACTAGATGTTCTGAGAGATTTGTTCCAGCCCTGTGATTCTGTAAGTCCCAATGCAGTAAAATAAACTTGGTCATCCTGCCAGTTCCAGTGATTTTGCTCAAATACTCCAAATCTGCTGAGAGAAAAAATGGATTATCTTAAAAACAAAAAATCCCTTCATCTAGAAAAATGATCATACCCAATAGCTTTCCTTTTTTCCTTTGTTTACTATCGATTAAGGATCTGCAAAATGTATGGCAGTCACTAACAGCTTACTTCCATGAAGTCCATAATGGCACTGAAGTATTAAGTTACAAACTGCATTGCAATTACTCTTTACTTCATCTTCCAAAAGAAATAAAGGCTCTTTTTCTTATGGTATTAAACAAAAGAGTGGGGGAAGGGAAGCATTAAGTTTGTTTTTTCCATTCTTTCTGAAATGTGTACAGGTACTGATAGGTTTCAAAGCCCCTCACTAGATGTCCAAAGTGTTGGAAACCTGATTAGCGTTCAGAAAAGAGCTACAAGAATGGTTCAAGGACATTCTTGAATGGTAAGCCCTATAGTGAAAACTTCTGAAGAGCCTTCCATTTAATTTTTCAAAGAGAAAATAAAAGGTGATCTAGTCACTGTCTACAGTACTGACATTGCGAAGTGATAGTCAAGGATGGATGTTTAATATGTTTAATATAGCAAGATAGGCACAATAAGACCCACTGGTTGGAAGCTTACTCTGGGAAAATGCAGTCTAGAAATAAGATTAAATTTTTCCCCAGTGTTGGAAATTAATTATTAGATCAACTAATCTGAGGACATGTTGGATTCTCTATCACCTGATAGATGGTCTTGATAAGATGTTGTACCTCAAACAAGTTATGGGTTTGGGCAGAGGTGACTGGATAAGAGTTTTTAACATGTTGTATATAAGTTTCTCCAGACCCAAGAAATGTCCACCCACAATCCACCTCGAACCAAGAATTTTAGCTTTCTTGAGACGTTCAGGAAGTAAAATCATGTGTAATTACCATTGCAAGAGCAACATTAAGACTTTAGACTTTTATAGTGGGAATGCTACAAGAAAAAATCTTTAATGAACTTAATTCCCCTTCAGTCATTCTTATCCATGTGAATAGCAAGTGTGTCCTCATGTCAGTTGAAAATGTAAGCATAAGATACAGCTTTGGGAATGGATAAACAGAACTGAACAGTTCTTGCAAACAAATTTAGAAGCAACAAAGATGATGCTAGTCTATTTACTAGCCAAGGTACAGTTGAAAAATACCAACGTAAGCATCATACCAGGTGGGAAGGGAAGAGGAGAGCACAACACAAATAAGCTTTATAATCTGACTGCTTCTTATGCAGAACTGAACAAAATATAAAAGGAAAGAGACCAAATAATCTGATTGTTTTAATATTTAATCTAATTTAAGGCTGGAAGTGAAATAAAGCAGTGCAAATATTTGGGTCTAAAAGTTTAAAATGGAACTCTACTGGCCTCTAGGGCATCTTATATTTTAATATTTAACTACGGTTGTGGAAAGAAGGAACGTTTCACTTAGTGGTAGTCAGTTTGCTCATCTGTTAGTGCTTCTAAAGAACCTGAGATTTTTTTTTTTTTTAAGTCCCCCACCCGGGGATCATTCAGTTATTTTGTTGTTGCCGATTAATATACTGCTTGTACTATTCCTTGTTTATGTAATAGTAGATCAGGACCCTCTACCAAGATCAGGACCCCATGGTGCTAGGTGCAGTACAAACAGGTAGTTTGGGCTCCTCAGAACTTACTTTCAAAGACAATGGCCAAAATACATAGGGTGGAAGTGAGGGAGGGAGGGAAGAAAAACATTTACAGTGTTGAAAAACATATTTGAGGAGTGAGATTTTCAAAACTGAATTTGGTGTTGACTTCTGTTTTCAGTGAACTCTGTTATAGAATTCCTGGGCATGGTACAACTATGGTAGGAACACTTAAGCCAATGCTGATATTTTTGAAATCCTCACTATTTATATTTTTCTTTTCGTAACTATACCAAAATCATGCCTGAACGTATGCCACGTCTTATACTCTTACTCACAAAGTGGCAACAGCTCTCATATTGCATTTGGGGGGTGAGGTACTATACTAAAATTAGGTGGAGATTTATTAATTTGAAAATAATGAATCCCCTCCTGGATAAAGATAGCCATTTGAAGAGAGAGAGAGAGAGAGAGAGAGTGTGTGTGTGTGTGTGTTGGAGGGCAGCGGGGGGGGGAGCGGGAATAATGATGCTGTCTTGCCCTGAACCCTGCTTGTCTGACAGATCGTATGATAGAAGTTGCAACACACAAGAAAAGAATGTATTGCATGAATACATTTTTGGAACTGTTGCAGTTGTTCACCTTTTGCTCTTCAAACACACTTGTGCTTGTTTACCATTCTGTCTTATGCAAGACCGATTATACCTTTTCTAGTTAAGATTACCTAAGACTATGAAGCCTTTAAAATAACTAGTTGCTTCAGTGAAAAATGCTGTTTCATATCTTGGATCAAGAAATTTATATTTACCTGTAAAGATTGCAGTGCTTTCTCCATACCCTCCCTGCCATGATTCAGCTCTGGCTATGCTGTTACATCCTTTCTCCTTTATAACATCACAGAGTGACTTACACTGTCTTGGAACCCATGGTAATTTTTCCCGTGGGATTGTTTCAGATCCAAGTGAGGTCTCTGGGAAGACTCTCATTGATTGCAAGAGCTTCAAATCAGGCCCTAAAGGCAGCAAGAGAGAAGATGTGATGCAACACACAAACCACAACCCCACAGCCTGGAATTACAGTCAGAGTTCTGCTACAGAAGAGCTGTGAGAAACTTGCTTAAAATCAGCACAGACCATCACCTCCCCTTCATAATGATTTCAGAATAGAATGACCTTTCCTATCCTACATGCCACTTTTTGCCAGTTAGAAGCAAATTTAGCAACTTCCATGGAGCAAGATAACAGCCGCTCACACACAGAGAAATCTAAAGCTCTGAAAGTCTGACATGTCTCTCTTAAGCACTAAATATTCATATTTATTTTTGGAATAGCAGTTTTGTCTACAGAACATTTAATAAGAAGGTACTGGCCTTCTTGACATCATCCTCTACCTCTTTGTCCAGTCATAAAATGAGGCCAGTAATTCTTATCTTATGGACTACTGTGAGCATTAATATCATGTAGAAACATTTTCTGAAGTTCTGATGAAAAGCTTATTTTAAAATCTGAGCTCTGCATTCAGGTTTTAGCTTCCTGGTAATTTGCAGCAGTAGCAAGATTTCATTTCTGCTCAGCTCTTTTTTTTTCTTTTTAACCAAGAGATGCATAAAATTGAGTTTCTCTTGTTCCTGTTGGACATGCTGGAGGAAATGGCAGCAAGAGCGTTCACTTAATGCATAAATACGACAAGCATATGAGCAAATAAGTATGGATAGGAAATTGCAAATAAGCCAGATGTCTTCAGAATACAAACAAGGATTTTAACTAGTCAGCTGAAAAGACACGACTGAATTAAATGTACACAGCTAAACAGTATTTTCGGGGTCTTGGATGTGACTTTTGAGATGTAGCTAAACTAGTCTTAATACAACGAATAAATGCCAAGAAAATGAATTCTGAGACAATGACATTTCTTTATAGTAGGTACAAAATTTAGAATGAAAATTGTAGTACATGATGGGAATTGTTTTGTTACATTATACATTTTTAGATAAAGAATTGAAGAACACACATCTTCATGCTTTGGGAATTAGTCATGGGGAAAGAGCTTTTCTTGTTTAAGTAATTATTGATACAAATACAGCTCAGATCTGTAGTGCTCAAAGCTTTCCCTTATTTGCTTCACTCTCACACTGCATCCCAATATGTAGAAAATATGGCAGTTAGAAAGCACAACGCAGTGTTAAAAATAACCAGTCTGCATGTAATAAGGAGTGACTGGTTTGTCTGAGATGCTGAATGTGTGTAAAAATGTGAAACCCAAAATAAAGCAGATGTCCTTGAAAGCATTATTAAAAATTAGACCATGGTGGATTGCAAGTCATCCCTGAGTATATCTTGGAAATCTTGCTGAGACTTGAAAGAATTGGAAGTAGCACTTCCATATACGTATGAAAGAATTTGGAGCAGATAAGAGAGAAGAACTTAACAGTGAGAGAGGAGGCTTCAGGAGTTTCTAATGCTTTGTTAAAGAGCCACCTGAAAATGCTTGCGGTTCATACAAGGGCTTAATGATGTGTAGAAATGCTGCAATTTCTAAATAGAAGTTGTGTTGGAATAACAGGTTTTCTGGTCTCACCCACACCTATGAGCAGAGCGGACAAACAGATGTGTAACAGATCTGGCATTAAAAGCAAGAAAATGAGTTTAGAAATACTGAGGAGAATATGCTCAGGGCTAAATCGTGTTTAGCCACTGGTAAAGAATGAGCACATGGGGTGTTGAGGGAGTATCATTTGGCTTGCAAAAACCAACGGAGATTTTCAGAGCCTCATTTGCCGAGATTCATTTACCATAAAAAAGCCTACAAGTAGAGATCATATCTGAACAACATACTGACAAGTTTGTGCAGGTTCTTATAAGCAAGAGTGCTAAAGCAGCATGGAGAGGATCCAGCCTCCTTTGTCTCAGAGCAAACCAGACAGATGCACGGCTCACTCAAACTGACTGGATTGCATGTGTGAACTGCAAGAGGACACCCCAACCCAAGGTCTGCTCTGCCTTTGAGTATTATATCACAGATGCAGGAATTTAAAGCATTATTTTTTCACATGCAAATTTTCCAAATTCTTGGTTGAACTTGAATGTGAGCAATCTCTTCTTGTGCATATATTTTCACAGGGTAGGAGAAATTATAGTGTGTTCAGCAGAGAATCGGCATTCCACTTTGTATATACAGAATATGCCTAGAAACGTCAAACTTGATGCTAATGTCCTACCAGCTCACCTTTTGAAACAAATAGCAAGTCCTATCCAGGTACAGTAGTCTGACATGATGTGTGTAGCATACGTTAGTGAGAGAACTGAGCACTGTGTTTTTCCTTGGCAGCTGCAGCCGTGGGGTTGACTACCTTCAGAATCTATTCTGGAACAATCTCATCAATATATGTATGGAGTGCAGGTGAAGGAAGAGTCAGGTCACAGCCTCTTTCAGGCAGTTCTCTAACTCGTTTGAAAAAGCACCCATGAGACTACAGTGTGGTACTCCAGTTGCAGAACTATGATATTAAATTCACATGCCTCCCCAGAAAAGGGAAGCTAATTGCAGGCATGATGTGAAGAGCTTCAATGGAATATAATATAGAATCAAATCAATGAACCAGACAAATGAAGGGCTGGATATAACTTCAAAAGACTATTTAGTCCAGTCCACCCCTTGAACTGAGGCAGGAACACCGATGTTGAAATCATGGAAGAAAAGGTCATTTATACGGTTCAGCACATCTCTACGCACGGTAGAGATTTGTTGAACAAACTGAAAAGACCACATAGAAAGCGCCTGTAATGCAAGGCTTACAGAATATTGTATGTTATGCTTGACCTCATAGATGGCAACAAGTGAATCCTGGATTGCAGGCTATATTTCATTAAAACAAGGTTTACTGATAGCAGCTGACAGGAGAACTATTCCTAGCTGTATAAGAGAGGAAATACTTAACTGCCTACATTCAGAGAACAAAAGCTGGACTCAAGCAGTTCCTGTACTAGTCAAGGATGACTGAACAGCTTACAGAAGTATGCAGAGTATGTCAGCAACAGAGGCTGAGTAACCAGAAGGAACTACTATGGTCCAACAGGATTCTCAGTCTATCATGTAATAAGGTTGCTATAGATACTGTCACAGACAATCCCATTTACTCTTTCTGGGTGACTGTCTCATTTTCAGAAGTTCTGGATTCACCAGGCAAGCCATCACATTCTGCTAATGCCAAATCAAGAGCTGTATTTGCAAGATTTGACCTCCTAAGAGAAGTGACTGACTCCGTGAGATCTTGAAGAGTGAAACTCAGACCAGCCCCGGATACAAGAATGGCTCCGAAAACAATTCCAGATGATAAATCAGTGTCCCATAAGGCGGATGAATCAAGTGGGGAGCTCACTGTAACTCTTCATGAACTGAGGGATACAAACACAGATAGCTATGGAATACTGTCCTGCACAGTTGGTGCTGGTATGTTATTGACTCTTCCATTGTCATGTGTACCACTATGACCCACCCCCTACCTTAAAGAGATCACACCAGATTAAAGTAGGTACTAGAAAGACAGAAGAAACATTGGGACAAACCCTGTTCTGCCTATTAGACACCTAAATAGACTTCTATACCCAAGTATGATCCTATTCCACTCTGCCAGAATCCCTTGAAAAGCATTAATGTGTACCTACTTTTGGTAACAAGCCATTATCATAAACGTGGAAATTTGGTCATAGTACTAGGGAAGAGTATAAGAGAATTGCAGGGGCCTGCAGGGAGAAAGATGCAACTGGCAAGGAACATAAAAGACGAAAAAGAGTTCTACAGGTATGTCCAAAGTTTGAGGAGGACCAGAGAAACCATAGGTCCCTTATGAAATGCAGAAAACAATCTAGTAACAGACAATGCAGAGAAGACAAGCATTTAATGCCTTTTTTTACTTCAGTCTTCACAAATAGGGGCAGAAATCAGATCATAAGTGCAGTTGGCAGCAGAGATGGGAAAGGAGACAAACAGCCCAGCATAGTAGAGGAATGGGTTAAAATTAATTGGAAAACCTAGCTACTTTAAGTTGGCAGGGCTGGATGGGATGCACCTAGGGTACAGAAAGAATTGGCTGAGAATTTCCAAGTCATTAACCACTAGCTCTCTGATAACTCATGGAGATGGGGTGAGGTCCCAGATGTTTGGAAAGAAGCAAATATAGTGCCCATTCAAGAAAGAGTAGTTGGAGGATTTGAAGCATTTCAGACTGATCATCCTGACCTCAATACCTGGAAAGATCATGGAGCAGATCCTCAAGGAATCTGTTGTAAAGCATGTGGAGGAGTACAAGGTGATCAGGAACAGCCAGCATGGATTTGCCAAGAGCAAGTCAGGCTAGACCAGCCTGATTTCCTTCTATGATAAGGGAACACACTTTGTGGTTGTGGGGAGCGTAGATGTGATACACCTTGACTTTAGGAAGACTTGACACTGTCGCCTACAACATTCTTATTAACAAACTAAGTTTCTTAACAGGCTACTTTTGTCTACAGACTAGACAAAAGTACTGTAAAATTATTACATAACTGGTTGAATCATCATGCTCAATGAGTAGTCATCAACAAATCAACATCTAGTGGGAGGAAGTATCAAGTGGGGTTCCCCAGGGATCTGTCCTGGGTCGGCATTGTTCAAAATCTTCGTTAATGATTTAGATGATGGGATTGAGTGCATGCTTAACAAATTTTCAGAAAACACCAAGTTGTGGGGAATTTCATACCTCTTAGGGCATAGTGCTAGGATCTAGAATGACTTGGATTGACTGGAAAAATGGTCTACAGTCTGTCAGATGAGATTCAGCAAGGATAAGTGCAAAGTCCTGCACTTGGCATGGAATAATTGCATGCATAAATCCAGACAGGGGAATGACTGGCTAGGCTGCAGTAGTGCAGAGAGAGATCTGGAGGTTAGAGTAGGCCATAAGCTGAATATGAACCAACAGTGTGCTCTGGTTTCACAAAATGCCAACAGCATACTAGGTTGTATTAACAGGAGTATCACTTGCAAATCAAGGGAGGTGGTTCTTCCATTTTATTTGGCACTGGTGAGGTCTCCCCTGGAATACTGTGCTCAGTTTTGGACCCCACACTTCAAGAAGAATATGGACAGATTGAAAATAGTTCAGTGTAGAGTGACAAAAATGATTATAGGCCTGGGAAGCAAGACTTATAAGGAAAGGCTGAAAGAACTAGGGTTATTTAGCTTGGAGAAGAGAAGACGGGGGGGGGGTGGGGGGGATGAAATGACAATCTTTAAATGCATAAAGGATGATTATAGAGAGGATAAAGATGGATTTTTCTCTTTGGTTGTAGGGGCAGGACTAGGAACAATAGCTTCGGGCTGCCACAGAGGAAATTTAGGTGGAGATTAGGAGGAACTTTCTGATTATGAAGATGGTGAAACATTGGAACAGGCTACCTAGAGAAATTACAGAATGTCCATTGTTGGGAATTTTGAAAAGCAGGTTGGACAGATAGTTGGCTGGAACGGCTTAGTTAGTGGTGATCCTGCCTTGGGCAGGAGACAGTACTAGATGACCTTGTGAGGTCCCTTCCCGCCATACTTTCCTAGGATCTTAGCTTGTAGACTAAGTTACAAATTCACGTGGGTGAGAGTGGGCATCCACCTTTGTGCTGTTTTTCAGTTTTATTGCTGAATGCAGAGAGCCCCCTTCCTCTCACCAAAAAAAAGGGTTTGAAAAAATCATTTTCAAAAAGGTAAAAATATTAAATGTTTTGTGAGAGGAAAATATTTGCGTGGGTCATATCTTTTATTGGATAAGCTGTATAGTTGGGAGGGAGATAGACAAACTTTTGGGCTCTAAGGCATCCTGTCTGAGGGTAACATAATATTACCCTGTAATATAATATTACAAAAAAATATTTTAAAATAAATGTTTCTCAATATATATGTCTGAACAAAATGAGAAAGTTGGACATTTTTCTGTCAACAATTCATCAAAATCAACAAAATCCTGATTTAACTAAGCTCTGTTCTCTGATGGAAAACTGTTTTATTGAAGATGTGTTAGATGGCTTTAGTGGTTGTCTGTGAGGAGTTTGCTGAGATTAGAACCAAGAGTTTAAAACAGGTCAGTGTACAAAGATGGGCAATGACAGTAAAACTTTTCTGGCTTTCAAGTCTGTCCCAATTTTCCATTGCTGTCATGTTTGATAAAGGCTCAACATTGCTGTTTATTTGCTAAAATCAATGATTTAGTCACATCTTTGATGTACAGTGCTGTAATATTGTTAAAATAGTGTTCCAGGATGGCCATTCTGTAGTATTTTGTACCCCAGAGTTTTTGGAGCTGAATTCTTACTGATTCATTTACTTTCCATAGTGCCAGGGCCAGGGGGAAGTCCTCAGTGGGGACATACAGATGTTACACTTACGTTGGCCTAACAAGGGGTAAGTTGATCTGAGTGTGGATCTGAATAGATGTTGCGGGTTAGATTGGCCAGAAAAAAACAAACAAAAAAAAATGGCCAGCTTGATCTAATTTAGTTCACCTCCTCAGGTGAACTATGTTAGATCAGGAATAGGGCAGTCTGATCTAAGAAACACATTTGGAGTACAGCGCTAGGGTTGGGAAAGCCCTGGGTCTGTGCTCTTCCTATCCCCTCCCTAACCCTGACTGGGCTATTTTTAGCATCTGACCCTCCCATGGACCTGCAAACCCTCCCCAGGCCTGCTAACCCCCCTGATCCCACTTGACACTCCTGCCACCCTGACTTACTTAGATTGGGTTCCCGGCATGGCTCCTGGTACCGCTGAATGTCTGTACAAGCAGGACCTGATCTACAACTGCACAGATTAAAGTAAACCACACCTTTGTAGACTGGGTCCCATGAGCATGTGTATGTACCCAGACAGAGTACAAGCTAATATGTCTTCTGCCCCTGCTATAGCAATTCTATGGGAGGTGCAGGTTCAGGTGATCCAACTCCACATTATCTTGTGAAACAGAACAATGTTGTCATGTGACTTGTGGAGAGGTCAGCTTTACTATTATATATGATTTACGAAAGTTCCCTCAAATGAAAGAAATGAAATAGGCAGAGTGTCTCACCTGGGGACCTAAATGGACCTTAACTGATCTTAATTGTAGACATTATGCAACAAGGGAGCTGAGGAAGAAATGTGAAGAAGTGGGAATGAGAACCATGATGAATAGGATGAGTATAATTCTTATACTCGCATCTTGGTAGGCCTGCAGTATAGATATCTTAATTTTAGGCACCCACACTGAAAATTCTGGCATTAATTTTTCATTGGTTGGTTCTAGACGCTTCTTTTTAAAAATAAATATATTGATGGTACATTCATTCATCTCGCTGTAGCATTATTGGATGAGTATATTGGGTGGTCTTAAATTACACTGTTGGCTCATGCTCACTTCTCTGTCGTGCTGTAGCTGGTGCGGGGTAGAAGCCGTCTGTTCCCAGGTCTCTTAGAAATGTATTTGGCAGTTTTTGCCAATATTCCAGCGTTCTCATCAGTGTTGTTGAGGGTAGGTGATCCCAAGGAACATGCTGGGCTTTTATGGCACAATGCCACATATGTAACAGTTACACGTCTCTTAACCAGTGATGTGGGCCAAACACCAAAGATCACAAACTGATAAAATGCAAGGTGATTTTAGGCTGGCACTGACCTTTGTTTTGAACAGTGGTTTAAATGACAGAATTCAGACGCTGGGATTTCAAAACAATGTGGTCCAAATTTCAATTAAAAAAATATTGGAGAAAGACCTCAGTCCCATATTGCCCTATTATGCTTTCCTAAATTGAACCGTGGCTACATCTGCAGGAATCAAAGGTAAGCAGACAACAAAGGATGGATTCAAGTTACTGCTCTTATGCCCCTATTTCTTGTATTACTCATGGAAAATGCCAGGACATTTATCAAGGTTTTCTTTCTCTTGCAACAAATGAAGATGGCTACTCGTGTACTTGCTTAAGTCTGATTTTTGTGTTGGTCTCTCTTTAAACCAGTGGTTGGAGGTATATTCAGGGAAGCTGAAGCAGCTTGCAGACTTGGGATAGCTGAAGCTGACTATGAAATGGACTGAGTCTTCCATTTCCTGGCTTGTAATACATCAGATTGGTACCGCACAGCTATATAATGAATCTAGGTATAGGATGCACATTTTTTCAGCATCCCAATATTGGATGATTTGGCCTGGTAAGTACAGGGTAAGAATATAGCCCTATGTTCTAATGCTTACTGAATAAGAGAAATTAAAATGAACATTTAGGAGAAGAATGACCCAAGATCCTGTTTCCTTCCAGCTAGGTGGGTTAGCTAGCAAGTCTACTCTGGAACAACGAATCCATCCTTGTCAGCTGAGGTAACCACAGATCTATATTGGTTCAGTTGAGCAAAATGTGGTTCATAGAGTTCCAATTGGGCTCTGAAGCTGATGCCTTACAGGAATGAAATGGGAGAACTGGATAGAAGCAGCCCTATTTCTGCTGCTTGCAAAGGTAAATTAATAAGGCAACAGGCTGCAAGGTCAACTTGGGATACACTGGTCTGATTTTCGTAGGCAGAGGCCACATATACCTCTACTGATCTGATGCAAGGGCTTAGCTGGGCAGTGGGTCTGTGAGTACACACTATCACTTTACTTGCATGCTGGAAATATACTCTTCCAACTGAAAGAATATACATCAAGGATTATGCAAACGTGGTTTTTTTTTCCAGAAAAATGAAATGTCTAAGGTGATCATGTTATCAGGAGTTCCAAATGACACTTTGTGCTGCTGCCTCATTTTAGGTCCTGCATATTCTGCATGTGTTGTGGAAGTGAAGGCAAATGACAAGAACATTATTAAGAATTTAAAATGAAATCCAATTTATTTTTTCACCATGTCTCTGTAGAACCCATAGGGGGTCTGTCCTGCTTGCTGGCACTTCCCTGGCCCCATTGCACCTCCTGTCTCTCATCTGCCATGACTTTGTTGTTAAAGGAAGGGCCCTTGGGGCCAGTAGTTGCTTTGTGGGTAGCTGGTCTTGTTCAGTCAGGCCAGCCCCCTTGGGGCCTTTTGCCCTCTCACAGCACTTCTCTTTTAAGGGAGTGCTCCTGTGGGTTTCATAGGGCCGGTCGGGGCTTCAGCTGTCACAGCCTAGGCTCTCTTTATCTCTTGGACCCCTCCCTCCACCTTTGTCTACTGATTAAAGCCCCAGCTCCTGAGTTTGGCCCTGCCTTGGCGATAGTCCTTCCAGGGGCTTCGGTTTCAGCACACCAGTCTCTGCCCCTCTGATGTAGGGCTAGCTCCTGGCACAATTTGCAGTGGAGTGCCACCCAGGCATCCCTGTTTGTGGCCTCCTCCACCCCTGCAGCCACAGCCCCGTCCTCCAGTCTCAAGTGCAAACAGAACAAAAACAAAGGTTAGCTGCTTTATAAAACGAATAGTTTTCCTCCTCGGGGTAAATGTTGCCTTCTGGGGGAGTCTTCTCCCCCAGCTTTCATTACAGTGGATTTTTTCCCCTCTCCATTGGCATCCCTTCCCCCTGAAATGAATAAGCCAATCTTATAATATGTAGACTTTCACTGAAAGGAGACAGCAGTTCAACTTGTTCCCTTGTCTTTATGCACTTGTATACTTCAGCATGAAAAGGAAACATTTGCAAGCATCTCTCTCCTTGCAAATGTTTCTTCATTATTTTACCCAGAGATCTTGATGTGAATAGAGTTGTGCTCATGAATGTCCATTTGCTATTCTTTCCTCACTTGCCTAAGGAGACAACGTCCATAATATCTTACTTCTGAGTGTGTCTGCAAGATTGTCGGTGGCATACACAGTTTGTTTGTTATCTTTCCAGCTGAACATTCAGGCTTGTTACTTTTCTGACAAGAAAATATTTTAGACTTCCTTACATGCAAAAATGGATCTGAATTCTTTTCAGGCTGAATGCAAATCCATTTTTAAAATGATTGCTTCTGCCAGGTGAGCAAACACATGAAATAAACAGTATGCTGACTCTCCTACTCTGAACCAAGAGGTTTTTTTCCCCCTGAAATAGGTTTTTGTATTAAATTAAAATGCTGCTTGTAGCAGCCACCTTTCCCCTCTGTGCTTGATAGAGGTTACCGGTAATGAAATGATGGCCTTACAAAGTGAATGATTCTATCAGTAGGGAGGAAAACAAATTTTCTTTGTGAAGATATTTTTAATTACTCATAGAGATCCTTTAATGATCCTGTCCTTAGCACATCCAAAGATTCCACCAAAATTAATGGGAAATTCAGATGCCCACGAATGTCAAATTAGGGCATGGACTAATATTCCTTTTAACCTTCTAAAAGAAGAGGGGGACCTGCCCCTCAGGGACACGCATCAACTGCTGTACTTGCATGATCCTATAGCAATACAAGTTAGTGAAATCCCCCTCACTTTTACCTTGAATCAGACAGAGTTGCAGTAGTTTTGCTACATTTACGTGGCTGCAGAATTATGCAGATGTGACAATTATAGGCAACCCCCGCTTAACGCTGTTTCGCTTAGCACTATTTTGCTATAACACTCATTTTAAATTGATACCTGATTTCACCTAGTGCTCAGCAAGTTTCATTATAATACTCATGATCATCATCTTGGGTCATTAAAAACACTTTCGGTCACCATCTTGGGTAGTCACATACTTTTGGTTTTGCTTAACACTTGTTTCGCTTAATGCTTGCTTTTCCAGGAACCAATTAAGAGCACTAAGCAGGGGATGGCTGTATACATTGTAGGCTTATATCAGCATCCCCGAATATTGATAGAATTGTTACCTCTGCCTGTGCCTTTAGACTCTATGGCCCAGGTTCTGTTCTACCATCTAAGTGTAGTTTTATTCTACACTGTTCAAGTTATAAAAATCTTTAAATTCCTGCTTTTGTAACACACCTTACTTTTTAAGACTGAGTCATAGAAAACAGCAAGGAAGAGGATTCATTCATCTGTTGCATTAATTGCTTTCAGGGACTTGAGCAGGGTGGAATAGAATTTCCCTCTCCGTGAGTATTTTGTACGAAGCTGGCTCTTTGAAGGGATGGAGCAGGGAGTGGGAGGATAAGAGACTGATAAGCACATGTACAGAAAACCAAAAGGAAACTTTTGGTGGGAGATGGTAATGGAAAGGTTGCACTGGCAGTTTATGTTGGCTATTGTATCGAGACGGCTCTGAAGAACTATTAAAAAAACAGCTCTCCTTGAGACAGCACCGTTGATTCACTTAATGCATCTTCTACCCACTCCTAATTGTACCCATCAGGTAGCCAGTTCTGCGGACTGTGTTAGTAGAGATAGCTAAACAGAGCCATTGAGCTTGATTGGCACGAGGGCACAGTCTATGAGAGGGAGTCTGGTGTTAGTGGTTCAAGCTCAGGATTGGAAGTCAGGACTCTGACTATTCCTGCCACTCAAATGACTCACTTTGTGACCTTCACAAAGGTACAGGGTTGTTGGTTGTAGCCATCTCAATGCCTGAAGAAGGGTGTTTGTGCCTGAATTTTTTCCAACCATTTAGTTGGTCTAATCTACCCAAACAACTTTGTCAGAAAAGCTATCACACCTTGCTATGTTTTAACCCATGAGCTATGGATATTAATTTGGCTGGGCACTTTCCTTACAGGGTTGGGAGCTTTGACATGTATCAGCATAACCTTATTTTCATCCTGTAACTGAAAGAGCTGTATAATTAAATTTTATACAGGATTCCCTTGATTTATGTGGTATATGTGTTCCTGGAAAACTGTGCATAAATCAAATTTGCATAAAAGGGAACCCAGTTTACAATGTAAGAAATTGGGATATGTTTCCACAGTGGTGAGGGTATGGGGAACAAGCAGGAGGAACTTGCCTTCCTGCTAGCTAACACAAATCCAGACATAGTGGGCTCACTGAAACTTACTGGGATCCAGTGCACAGCTGGGATGGTAAACATCAAGGGCTACAGGCTGCGTAGGTGGGACAGGGGAGGAAAGGTAGGGGTGTGGTGCTCTATATCGAAGAGCAATACACATCCTCAGCAAACAGCACTGGGTCTGAGGTAGGGCAGACTGAGGTGCTCTGGGTCAGAATCCAAGGGAGTCGGGGGGAGAGGGACCTAATGGTGGGGGTCTACTACAGGCCACCTAACCAGGGGGAAGAGCTGGACCGGGAATTCTCAGGTCAGCTCATGGAGGCAGTCAAGTCAAGGGACGTGGTCATCATGGGTGACCTAAACTATCCAGACATCTGCTGGGAAGAGCAGTCAGTCAGGTTTGACTGCTCACGTAGGTTCCTAGCCAAGTTACAGGACCTCCATCTAACCCAGGAGGTGCACAGTCCCACCAGGGTAAATGCCTTGTTGAACCTGGTCCTGGCCACAGGTGATGACCTGGTAAGGGACAGTGGGTGCTCGACCACTTGGGCGATAGCAATCATTGCCTACTGGAATTCACCATCCAGCGCAGGGTGTCAAAGGCCCGCAGCAAGGGAGCAGCCCTGGACTTCAGGAGGGCGGATTTCAATGAGGTAAGGAAACTAGTCAAGGAGGCACTGAGGTCCCAGAGAGGAGGGGAGTTGGGAGTTCAAGAAGAGTGGTCGTTCTTAAGGAGACGATCCTCCAAGCCCAAAAGGTGACAATCCCCACGTGGATCAAAGGGGGCAAGAGCACTCAAAAGCCCCCATGGCTCACCAAAAGCATGCAGGAATGTCTCAAAGCCGAAAAGGAGGCATACACCCAATGGAAGGGAGGGGCCATCACCAAGGAGGATTATACTTCTACTGCTCAAGATTGTAGGGGGGCTGTTAGGAAGGCTAAGGCAGAGATGGAACTGGGACTAGCGACCCAGATCAAGGATAACAAGAAGTCCTTTTTTAAATACATAGGGAGAAAAAAAAGGTACCAAGCAACATGGGGCCTCTGCAGGACATGCTTGGTAATCTGGTGGTAGCACCAGATGACAAAGCTAATCTCTTTAACAGATTATTTTCTTCCATATTTCTGAGCAGGGACAGGAACATCGCCTACCCTGGGAATCTGGACAGACCCAGGGGAGATGCATCCAGGCCCAGGGTCAGTGAGGACCTAGTTAGGGAACTTCTGGAGGGACTAGACGTGCTCATATCAGCAAGTCCTGACGATCTCCACCCCAGAGTGCCGAGGGAATTGGCAGAGGTCATTGCGGGACCCCTGGCACAGCTTTACGAGCACTTGTGGTACTCTGGCGAGGTGCCAGAGGACTGGAAAAGGGCCAATGTGGTCTCCATTTTCAAAAAAGGGAGGAAAGAAGGCCCAGGAAACTATAAGCCCATTAGTCTTATCTTGGTCCTAGGGAAGCTCTTTGAGAAAATTATCCAGGAGCACATCTGCAAGGGACCAGCGGGGGAGATTATGCTTAGGGGCAATCAACATGGGTTCATTAGAGACAGGTCCTGTCAGACCAACCCGGTGGCCTTCTATGACCAGGTCACAAAAGCCTTGGACACGGGTGTCGCGGTGGACGTAGTATTTCTGGACTTCAGGAAGGCCTTCAACACTGTCTTTCACCCTATCGTTAAAAAATTAGGTGACTGTGGAGTTGACACCTACACAGTCAGATGGGTAGCTGATTAGCTGGAGGGCTGCACCCAGAGAGTGGTGGTGGATGGGTCGTTTTTGACCTGGAGAGATGTGGGCAGTGGGGTCCCCCAGGGCTTGTTCCTTGGGCCCGCACTGTTCAATATCTTCATCGACAACTTGGACGAGGGGGTGAAAAGCACCTTGTTCAAGTTCACAGATGACACTAAGATGTGGGGAGAAGTGGGCACGCTAGAAGGGAGATAGGCTGCAATTGGACCTAGACAGGTTATAGGGGTGAGCAGATGAGAATAGGATGGGATTCAACACTGACAAGTGCAAGGTGCTGCACCTGGGGAGGAAGAACCAGCAGCATACCTACAGGCTGGGGAACTCCCTTCTCATCAGCGCAGAGTCAGAAAAGGATCTTGGAGTCACTACAGATTCCAAGATGAACATGGGCTGCCAATGTGGGGACGCAGTCAGGAAGGCTAACTGCACCTCGTCATGCATCCACAGATGCATCATGAGCAGGTCCAAGGAGGTGATCCTCCCCTTCTATGCAACATTGGTCAGGCCGCAGCTGGAGTACTGCGTCCAGTTCTGGGCACCGTATTTCAGGAGGGATGTGGATAGCATCGAAAGGGTCCAGAGGAGGGCCACTCACATGATCAGGGAGCAACAGGGTAGGCCCTATGAGGAGAGGCTACAGGACCTGTTCAGCCTCCACAAAAGAAGGCTGAGAGGGGATCTGGTGGCCGCCTACAAACTTGCCAAGGGGGACCAGCAGGCAATGAGAGAGTCCCTGCTCCCCCAAGCACTACCGGGAGTTGCAAGGAATAACGGCCATAAGTTGACTGAGAGGAGATTCAGGCTAGATATCAGAAGGCGCTACTTCACAGTCAGGGCAGCTAAGAGCTGGAACCAACTTCCAAGGGAGGTGGTGCTTGCCCCTACCCTGGGGGTCTTCAAAAGGAGGCTAGACAGTCACCTAGCCAGGGTCGTTTGACCCCAGCATCCTTGCCTGCCCATGGCAGGGGGGCAGACTTGATGATCTGCTTAAGTCCCTTTTGACCTACCTACTATGAAACTATGAAGGAGGGAGGGAGTAAGGCTGGGCCTGGGGTAGGGAGAGGGGTGCGGTGCAGCCCACTGGCCGCTCCCAGGGCTGCAGAAGGGAGCAAAGCAGAGGGAACTGTCGGGGTGCGAGGCGCAGGTCCGGGGGCCATGGCTCTTGCTGTTATGTGCACCCCGGGAGGGCTGGGGGCCTTTGTTGGGCTCTTCCTGGAGGGCACGTGCCCCCAGATCTGCATGTGGGTCAAGAGTAAGCTGCCACTGCAGGCCGGCCAGCAGCAGCGCTGGGCTCTTCCCGGTGCTCAGGGTGGGTGGCAGTGCTGGGAGAGGGGCTGCTGCCACCCCAACATTCACTGTAGCCCCCCCAATCTGCCCTTCCAGCGCCAGAAAGAGCCCGATGCGGCTGCTGGCCGCAGCCTGCAGCAGCAGCCTGCTCTCATCCTGTGTGCAGATCTGGGGGCATGCACCCCCCAGGAAGAGCCAGGTGCAGGCCCACAGCCCTTTCGGGGTGCATGTAGCAGCAAGAGCTGCACCCCGCAATCCCATGCCCTGCATCAACTGACAGTTTGCTCTGCTTTGCACCCTGCTGCAGCCCTGGGCCTCCACTTCTCGCCACTCACTCCAGCCCCTGCTGCAGCAGCCTCAGGAGCAGCCAACACCATTTGCCTGCAGCTGCTGGGCTGCACCGTGCCCCAAACCCCCTGGGGCTCCACTTGTCTCCACTTACCCCAGCTTCTGCTGTAGCAGACCCGGGAGCAGCAGACACCACCTGCCTGCACCATAGCATGGTGCAGCCCAGGAGCTGAGGTGAGTGGGGACAAGTGGAGCCCCGGGGGCTGGGGTGAGTGGGGCCCCAGCCCCATGGCCCTTTCCCCTCCTCCCACAGACTTACCTGCTGGGTTGGGGGGGGTATGTCAATCGCATAAGAGTAACTTTATCTCGAATACAATGAATTTTGGGTATAAAAAGGGTCATTGCATAAGAACAAATTCACATATACAGAACTCACATAAATCAAATAAATCTGTGTTGTCCTTTGTGTTCTTGGAATCACCACAATTTGTAGATGATCCTGTTTTTAAAACAACATTTTTGTTTTTAAAATGGTTCTTGAAAAATCAATCCTTTCCCAATGGTTTGCATGACTCAGGGCAAGTGGCAGGAAGAATATCCCAAGCACAAGCCTTAGGTGTGGGAAAGACTTTAGTTTTCTGCTCTGCCACAGACTTCCGGTCATGCTGGGCAAGTTGCTCGTACTCTTCTGTCGTGCCTAAGTTCCCCATCAATAATATAAAGATAACAGCACTCCCTTACCTCAGAGTGATAGTGTGAGGATGGATGGATGAAACACTGAGGTACTTACTCAGCCCTATATCCATAGCCAGTTCATTCTCACTGAAGTGAAGTTCAAGTATTTAGAAGCAAGTCTCATTGATTTCAGTGGGAATTAGGTGCCTAAAAAGTTTTGTGGACCTAAGCCTCCATCTCTGCCCCGAAGGATTTATAACATAGGCAGGTACCCCACTGCAATAAAGAGAGAAGCATCATTGTTAAATATTATATCATTTCCCTCAGTAGTTCCTTCAGTGAACATCAGCTTGAGTTGACAAAGTAGCCCCCCCACTGCCCTTTTTTTTGCTATTATTTCCTCCTAGGCTGCTTTTAAGCCAATCCATGCAGAGTAAGAAGATAAAAGGTACTAAAAATGCTGTCTGCATAATGACCACCCCACAGGAACAAAGCTGTAGGCCACAAATCTTGTTTAAAGTGTCCTCTTAATTTAAATTTCTCAGGACCTCTTAAGGCTTGGAGATTTGATAGAGTGGCTAATTAAGTGATGTTCTGTTCTTTTATCCTCCTACCCCCTCTGCAGAGATTTGCTGACCTGTAACTAAATCCATCTAATAAAAAATACTTCTCGGTTATTGTTTTCAGTACAGAGGTTGTAATCAGGGAAGTTTACCTCCTGTCAGTCTGGTATAAACAGGGCGGTGGATCCTCATTTCACTGATTTCCACAAAGCTTGTGAGAGTGGTGGGGCTGGCAGGAGTATTGTCCATTTACACTTGATTGTTCATAATAGTCACTGGTTGGACATTGCATGTAAATCCCAGCTACGACTTGGAAAATGCTAAAGGATCCGTCTGCATCGAGCCTCTCCTCATCTGTGGCTCTCGCTGCTAAAAAGGTCTGAGCAGAAGGGCCAAAAGAGAAGCATTGAAAATGGCACCACCCACTAGAGCACTATCACAAGGCCCATGTGCAGCACAATGTACCTCTGTTACAGGGGGAAAGCGAAGGTCGGGGTCTTCTAAGTAAAGGCTAATGATCTGGGTGGGTGAGAGAGTAGAAGGGAAAGAGGAAAAGAAATGAGAGAACGTGGGACTCCAGTAGGCACAAGAGCATCTCGTGCAGTAATGAAATGATGACGGTTGAAGTGAGCCTGAGAGACCCTGGTGGGCCAGCTGATGTCATGGGGGACAGGGTCTGAAGAAGACAAGACCTGGTGTACTAAGAATTCATAAAGGAGACAAGGAACAATAGCCCATAGGGAAGTGCGGGGAGGTGTGTTAAGAAAAGGAGGGGAAGAGTGGGGAAAAGAAGGGAAATACGAAAGTGGCTAGAAACCAGAGACAGGGAAGAATAGTAAAATGATCATTCATTCTGCTTTACAACACAACTGAATGCTGTAAGAATTGGTTCAAAGCTGCTCAAAAAGGTGAGAATGTCTTTCTTACCTTTTGAAAGCTTAGGAAAATCAAAACTACTCTCTAAGGCGATCTTTTCAACTGCTCTCACCACTGACTAGCATCATTAGGAAAAGGCTATTGGAAATGAAGCTGTGCTTTGCTGGACTTTAATTATCATAACTGGTATCAGTGAAACTGAATTCCATTGTATGGTTATCTCTGTTTTTTATTTGGGTAGTGCTGACTTTCATTCTGTCCCAAACTGACCCTTTGTCTGTATTAAGAAGACTTTAAATATGCTAATTTTTTACTTAGATATTGCCTGGCAGTGGGAAAGTGTGAATGAAAAGTTATGAATGAAAACTGTTTCATCCATGGAAAGAAGACTTGTCCAGTACAGTCTGGCCGGTTATAATCAGCATTTGTATTGGAACAATTCCCAATAATTGGAAAAATAAACTTTAAATATGGAGAAAATGTATCTATTTTCATTCCTGTCAGCATTTTCCATACTTTGCTTAGGTTTTGTCATATTGAATGAAATAGTTTGAATGTTTGTAATGGTTGCCCATTAGCCAGTTTCAGGAAGAAGATAAGATTTATCTCCTTATCTAGGTCATTGTTTTGGACTACGTGTGGAAAATCCAGACTTTGCTTAAAGTTTTAACTCTTGAATTTATCTTTAGAAGTCTTTAACAAAGAGAACTTGAAAATTGACCCTTAAGCAAATATCCTGAGTTCCGAGAGATCAAACCCTAGAGCCTTTTGACCAGATTGGTAAGAAAAGGTCACTTGCAGTGGTGTAGAAGTTCCCCAAAGTAATTAAAATGATCAACAAAAGAAACTAATTACTAAGCAAAAGAATCTGTTGAGTAAGATCCGAGCCCAAATTTGGGGGTAATGACAGGTTTGAGTAGGAGGAGCCCATTGACGGTAACTCACTCAATAAAAACTGTAACTTACTCTCCCAAATTGGAGGTGACTATACTTGCAGAACAACGAAGGAAGAATCGCAAGTGTAGGCCAGATCAGACTGATCACCTGAACCACCCTCTCCGTGAACACGAATCTTTTAGTTCATGCTGAAGCTGCAGAGCGCCCGAAAGGGACTGAAAGAAGGGGACTTAGTCCTATCAGTATTGAGGCCAGCCCATTGAATCGTATTGCTGAGGCGAGCCCATTGAACCATACTACTGAGGCCAACCCATTAAATTGTACTACTGAGGAATGAAACCGTATTTAGGTGTTTGGCTTCTCGGAATTCTAGGATTGTAAGTATATTATGAAAAATAATAGTATTGATTCAAATTTAACTTTTAGTTGTAATTGTAGTTGTTTTTGTAATACTAATTCTTATAGCATTGTTTGGGAAGGAAGTGCATTCGGAGCATTGTTTCTGATATATGTAATTATTGTGTTCTTAATGTTTGTGGTATTTCTAAGCTAAGCAGTGTTATGTATGTAGCAAAGAGTTTTAAAATAAAATTGTGTTGTATGAATTAAGTGTGTAATCATTGTGAAATCATGCAATCAACTAACTACTCCCCCAGCCAGTGCATCAAAACGAATCAGTAAATTGTGTGGGATTTTCTCTATTCCATAAACCACTAGAGACAGGTTTCTGAGCGATGCATCAGCTTATTATCCCAATTTAATTTAATTTTTAAAAATTGCAGCCAGTATCTCCCAGTGAAAGAAGAAATATGTTAACATGAGCATGTTAGTTCCAGTGGTCCTGGGAGGAAAAAATTAGGCACGAATGAAAATATTGGCAACCACCTGCTCAGGGAGCAAGTCAAACTCAAGCCAGCTCTTAGGTAACTTAAGACTTGTGCCTGCTTACAGACATGGGAAAAAAAAGCAAAATGACGCTTTACTTCCAACTTGGTGCACCTCCCAAAAGAGGTTTTGTGTTAGTTTGACTCGGCTCGCCCAATGTCTGTATAGATTGGGTGCTTCAGCAGAGGTTTTTTGGTGCTTTTATTTAAGAGCTGATTGAATCAGCTTTAGATAAAAGTGCCAAAAAGCCCTGCTGAAGTGCGCGATCTATACAGACGCTGGGGAGCCAGGTCGAACTAACACGCTTCCTCTTCTGGTAAAGTGCTGTTTTTTTAGGGGGGGTTAACGTCTATCAGTGGCCTAAATGAGCTAAGTTGTTTAGACTTAGATGGATGACTCACAAATGAAACAGAAGCACTTCTCTGCTAAAAGCAACCAGCTGTAGACTGTGGCCCCCCGTGCTGGACATCGGCCTCATCAGCTACCAGTTCCCCCTGCTCATCAGTTGGATCTCATGGTATCGACAATGCAGAGATTTGACAGATGATTTCCCTGGTTTGTGGTGATTAATACTGTTTCAAAGCAAATTCACACAGGAGTGATTTGATCCGTGCTCAAGCTATATTGATGGTTCACTTAGAAAAAGTTATTCCTGTTGGCATAGGATGTAATACTGATTTTGCCAATACCAATTTAAATGGAAAGGACTTTCACTGAAGTACCAGAGACTCCATGAAGTCCTCTAAGATCTTTGCTGTGGCTTTCAATTTTAGGTGAAAAGTGCTCACATACTATTGTAGACAAGGTTCTTTGGGCAAATCCAATATCTTTTATTAGACCAAGTAAAATAGTTGGAAAAAAATTCTTCTTTGCAAGCTTTCAGGCACAAACACCCTTCGTCAGGCTGAGGAAGCACCTGAAGCTGGTCTGTGCTCTTCCTGGACAGAATAGAAAAGAGCACAGACCAACTGCAGGCTCTTCCTCAGCCTAACAAAGGGTGTTTGTAGCCAAAAGCTTGCAAAGAACACTTTTTCAAAATATTTTAGTTGGTCTAATAAAAGATATAGATTTACCCAAAGAACCTGTCTGCCTATGCCCTTAGACCAACACAGCTACAACCTATACTCCTAACACATACTATTGCGATGTTAGCTATAATAGACAGAAGACAGTGGGGGTTGCAGTGGGATAAGCAAACTCCTTATTTACACTTGTATAACATCAGTGAGATTGGCAATGTGTAGGGGGTGCATGTACACCCCCTGAGATTGGCAGTGCACCACCTGAAAGAAGCCCCACTGGTGCTGCGAGCAGTCACTGCTCACCACCCCTCACCGCCAGTAGCATTGGCGGCGAGGGGTCGGTGGGCGGTTGCCAATCACCGCTGGCCACTGCCACTGCCAGCATCTGTGGGTGGTTGCTGACCATCGGTCAGTGCTCGCCACCCCCCACCTGCCACCGACCCCACTGTGGCTGCCTATGGGAGCTCCCTGCTTGCTGCCACCACAACCCCACTGCTGACATCATCGCCACCGCCTGCGGGCGGTCGCCATGCCCCCCCATCTTCTGGGGGCACACATCATTCATGATCAGTGATCTCAGTAAAACTATTCCTGAGTCAAACTGCTTTGCAGGGATCAGAAATGCCTGTAATATAAGACATTTCTTAGGTAATATTAAATCTAATTTAATTCTTAACTTTTAGATAATATAGGTAACTGCTAGTGAATGAGTCTGAACTTAGGTCATTTCCAGGTATGTTGTGTTAAGGTCTATGGTATGTTCTATATATGTCATATTCTATCCTTTTTTCTACCTTTGCTTTTTCATATGTGGAGAAAGGGAAAGTGTTTAACTTTGTGTTCAGCATAGAGACGGGGGTCAGAAAGGCCAGGGAGGTGTTCCACTTAACTCTTCTCTGACAATCTGGGAGCAAACAGCGTTTTTTCGAGATAAATATACTGGTAATATCTTTTTGTCTGGATTTATGATCTGCCCCAATGTAGCTGTCTTGGAAAGTCAAGATGATAACAGCCAGTTAAAATGCTTTCCCAGACGTATTGGCGGTGAGAACCAAGTGTTTTTATCAGGATTTGGCTCTTTTAAAAGAGAAAAGATGGGCCAGTGGTTAGGGTATTAGCCAATGGTTTGGGAGTGCTGGAATAAAAGTTCCCTTCTGCGCTACATATTTCTTGTGTGACTTTAGCTAAGCTAATTAGGAATTGTGTGTATTACTATAGGTAGCTTCCCCCTCTATCAGGTTTGCTGAAAAGGCAGACACAGAGGGGTATATCGACACTGTGGTGCCAACGTGGCCAGAGAAGGACAGTGATGACCATGCCCTATCTACCAATTTATCTTCACATACACCGTACCCATAAATGCATTTGCAGCAACAGGTCAGTGCGAGCTCCTTAAGTTCTCAACTGTCTAAAAGTACAGTGGGCCATTTCTGAGATCTGGTCTTTGGGGAAGATGCCTGTGTATCTTGGCTTTCTGAATATCTCTACACTATTCCTGGTGTATCGGGGAACTACTTCCCTGCACACCTAGCCTACCTGCTTCTGTCAGGACCAAGAATGTGGTGGCACGCCATCCTAGCCACTTCTGAGACCCTGATCTTTGCTGTGCTGGAGAGCAGCGGGAGGGCCAGCTCTGGAGCAACATCCTGGTTGGTATATGTGTACGGGAGCAGATCAGTTGTGTGCTCAGGGGTGTCCTCTGGACACACTGGGACACAATGTAAATGCACCCTCTGAGTCTGTCTTGGCTTGGTGAGCCTAATGGAGAGGAAACTATCTAAAGAAGGAGGGGGGGAAGTTCCATTAGTTTTAAGGTTTTTGAAGCCTCTGGGGAGTGGGGGTGGGGTTGTTGTTTGGTTTGTTTTTTTTTTTACCTCTACACTCTTCTTTCTGCCTGTGAAGGACAGCTGTGGATCTGCCATAGCCTAAGCAAACAGCAGAGACAACATAATGCTACTCTTTATATGCCTGGTGTGCTGAGCAGGGATTTAACTTATAGCAATGATTCTGAAAAGGTCACTTAATCTTGTATGTAAAAAAATTAGCTTGTAGTCCGGCAAATTTTACTAAGTACCATTATGTAGGGTATTCAGAGAGTGGAAAATGGGTATGGAGGTCTGCCTACAGACTACGTTGATGGACCTTATAAGGTTTCATGCCTAGATTAATGCATCATTTTTATCAGTACTTGCATGTCCTATTATCCACATTAAGTAGGGATTAAGTTTCTCTATAACAGCTCCAACTCATCCCCACAACTTGCCTCAGCAGCTATTTGTTACAGTGGTTTTTTTCCTCCTCCTCCCACTTTATTTTTCTCTGTAGTCCCATCTGACCAGCCTGCTGACAAAAGCCATTAGTCTGGAACAAAGCTTTGTCTCCTCTTTAATAACACAGGGACAATTGCAGGAGTGAGTGACAGGCTAAAAATACCTTTGCAGTGAGGGCTAGCATTCACTTGGAGAGACCTGGCATTACAGCTTCCTATACTAATTTTGTAATGATGAGTGTCATGAGCTGCTGTTTTGCCGCAGAGCGGCTGGGAAACAGCAATATCAGCCAGAGACATCAAGCAATTCTGCTGCATGGCATCAAGGCCATGTCACAGTGGATGTGTTCTGTTTTGCTTCCTGTTTGTCCTCTGATTTGTATTTCTGGCAGGGGGGTTGAGCTATAGGCTACAGCACTGGGCTTGGAGTCAAAATGGGTGCTGTTCCTCATTCTGCCAGTGCTACCTAGGACCTGATCCAGTCCTCACTGAAATCTTTCCCTTGTGTTCCCTGGTCACTGATCCTACCTTTAACTTCTTTGTGCCACAGTTTATCCAGGTAGAAGATGGGTACAACCGGAGTGACCATATGGGACAATGTGAAATCTGGGACACTGCCTGCCCCCTTCCCCCCCACAGGCTCGACTGAGTCCGTGATCCATTAATGACCCATTGTTAACACCTGTGAAGTAACAATTATTGTTAAGGGTCATTCTGCTAATCAATCTAACCTATTTTAGGGCAATTTTGCTGTCTGCTAGGGCTTCCTATTTCACAACTCCTGCTGCTCTGCCTCTGTGCCCAGGGCCCTGTGCCTGGGATGCTCATTTTAATTTTCACTGTCCGGCGTCGACCAGCCTCTGAAATCCAGGACTGACTCCACCAATCTGGGACATAGGGTCACCCTAGGTATAACCAGACTTACTCCCACCCTGCAAAGTGTCATTGCCCTTGCCAAAGTCCCTTGAGAGTCTTGATGTAACTGCCTAATGCTCATTAGTACAATGCTTTTAATGATGTGAGAATTATAATGCATGCTTACCAGGAGATGCATGGTTTAAACCAGTGGGGGGCAAACCTTTTGGCAGGCATCCCAGAAATTAGCCCCACACCTTCCCTGAGTTCCACTCTGTTTTCTTTCCCCTGCCTTATCTGTTGCTCCTCTTTTCACTTCCTGCTTGTGTTCCCTACCTGACCTGATGTTCTGCTTTCTGCTCCCGTAGCCCTATCTGCATTGCCCTGACTGTCCCTTCCCAATCTGTCACATGCCACACACAGGCTTCCTGTGCCACCTGTGGCAACCCATCTAGCTCCTTTTGGTTAATTAGCTTAGGTTTCAGTTGTCTGATCTACACTCAGAGTAGCAAATTTAGCAATTTACTGAGGTTATTTCAAGACCCTCTGAGAGCACACCTTGAAAGAGGATCTGTGACCTGGGATACACAGATCCTTTTGAGCATTGATAAAAATACAAAGGAAGTACAGACAAATTTTCAGTATGCACCCTGCCTGTCTCAATGCCCTACTTGTGATGCAGTGAAGCAATGGTGTGGCATTTTGGTTTTATGATTCATCAGTTAATGAATGCTGTTGACTTTCGAGGGGCAGAGAATGCCCAGCGTGACAGATGCAGCCCACCACACTAATATTATTTAGATGGAAAGCAGAGCCTTTCAGCACTTGAGGGAATCTTACTTATTTTTGGCTGTTGACCAGACTTGGTTCTGGAATGATTATTTATAGTGTATAGAGGAGCCATGATAAAATAGAGACTCTGTACCAGTATACATGGTTATTGCCCCAAAGAGTTTATGCTCTAAATAGACAAGACAATTAAAGAGCAGGAGAAACAAGGCATGTCTACATGTGCAATTCACTCAAAGCCATAAACTCCAGCACACTGCCCAGGGGGGTAAGCCTGCTAGCCCAGGGCTGCTCCAACATGGGTCAACCTGCTGTGGAGGGGTTGGCTGGAGCATGAGGATGCTTCATTGTGGGGCTAGCTGGCAGGCAGCCCCTGCACTGAAGCTCCCTTGTGCCCCAACCAGCCCCGTCAGCATCTAGATGTGCGTTGCTACGCAGTAAATAACTCTGCAGTAGGCTAGTACTTGTATTTACTATTGGAGTGGAGTTTATTAGTTAACTGCAGCCTAATAGGGCTGCACGGGTAGATGTAGAGACTTACGGCAGAGCTAATTAGGCAGCTCCTCACTAAATGTCTCATGTTGACGTGACCACAGAGAGGTGAAATGATTTACTGTAGATCTCACAGCAGGTCTGTAGCATAGCCAGCAATATTACCCAGGTGTAACTTCCAATCAAATGTCTGCACCCCTGCTCCTGTTCCTTTCGTTTTTTACCTGTTTTCATCTGACCTTTCACATACAGGCAGGCTTCAAACACACTGTAAGCCGAAGTTTTTCTCCCCAGACCTGTATCTTTTCTGTCATGGCATTTGCTTATCTCCAATGCACAGAGCATTGTGGAAAGCCGTATGCGTATTTTAAAATGTCATACAGCTCACATCAAAATGTGTGCATCATCTGCATTGGCTGGACCTAACAACATTATTATGTGTTGTAGGCCTGGCTGTGACATTTCCTTCAGAATTTGAGGTCATCATAAACTAAGCATGGTACTTTGGATTTTTCTTGAGCAAGCAATATTGACTCAAGTTCTTTAAGGATTTTGATCTAAAGCCATTTAAAATACTCCAGCACATATTGCCCTGCATAGAATCCTGCATAAATAAGCCATACATGGAAAAAAAATAAAACCTTCAATCTGTACAATAGAAGATACAGTTGTCATCTAGCAGATTTCCAAAATCATACCAAGGCAGACATTGAAGCTTTAGGGTGCCTGTTCATGAGCTGGGCATCTGCTCTGATGTGCTGTAATTACAGTGTGTCAGAGCAGACTCAATTAATCGAGTCTGCTGGAGTGTGGTCCTTCGTGTCTCGTGTATCAGCGTCCCCACACTTAAAAAATGGTGGCAGGGCGTTTTAACTAAAGCTTGTTCACTGACATTTTGAAGCACAGGGACACTGATGCATGAGATGCTCCAGGCACTTTAATTAGAGTGGCTCTGAGAGTTGCTCTAATTAAAGTGCCTTCCCCCTCCCAGACCCGGAGCTCATGTAAAAATGCCCCTAGAGACTAGGGAAGACAATTTTCCTGTGTTATTGTGCTTGTTTTCTTGCACCATACACCAAGAGTCATAGTTTGGATCTTCTGTGACAAATTAGTTTGTGCTTACACTCTCTCCATCTTTATACCACAGATTTTTTGGCATTAACATGAGGCAGACCTCAAATATATTTGTCTGTTCTAGGCTGTAAAAACCAGCAGGATGACTTATGGTGTAAAATCAAGACCCTTCTGCCTAGGTTGTAAATCAGTTAGTGTTTGTTACTTCTTTGTACTACACTCTCAAAACCATTTTTAATAAGATTTAGTGCTGGTATTGCAGTTTTTCCAAGGAGGTCAGAAAGTGCTTGTTTAAGTTGCGATTAGGGACCTTTGCTAGAGTTCTTTGTCTCTGCTACTCAGACTTCTGATAATTAGCACAACAGGGCAGGAAAACTGTGGGGACCTGTGGGCTAGGGACAGACATTCAAAAAGCCTGAGCCTGAACTGATTCAATCTTTTCAGGTTAGTCTAACCTGGCTAAGCTAAATCACTTTGTAACTGCACAGGCATCCCAGGAATGCAGGCACATGCTTATTTTCATAGATTCATAGATTCATAGATGTTAGGGTCGGAAGGGACCTCAATAGATCATCAAGTCCGACCCCCTGCATAAGCAGGAAAGAGTGCTGGGTCTAAATGACCCCAGCTAGATACTCGTCTAACCTCCTCTTGAAGACCCCCAGGGTAGGGGAGAGCACCACCTCCCTTGGGAGCCCGTTCCAGACCTTGGCCACTCGAACTGTGAAGAAGTTCTTCCTAATGTCCAGTCTAAATCTGCTCTCTGCTAGCTTGTGGCCATTGTTTCTTGTAACCCCCGGGGGCGCCTTGGTGAATAAATCCTCACCAATTCCCTTCTGTGTCCCCGTGATGAACTTATAGGCAGCCACAAGGTCGCCTCTCAACCTTCTCTTGCGGAGGCTGAAAAGGTCCAGTTTCACTAGTCTCTCCTCGTAGGGCTTGGTCTGCAGGCCCTTGACCATACGAGTTGCCCTTCGCTGTACCCTCTCCAGGTTATCCGCATCCTTCTTGAAGTGCGGCGCCCAGAATTGCACGTAGCACTCCAACTGCGGTCTGACCAGCGCCCGATAGAGGGGAAGTATCACCTCCCTGGACCTATTTGTCATGCATCTGCTGATGCACGATAAAGTGCCATTGGCTTTTCTGATGGCTTCGTCACACTGCCGGCTCATGTTCAACTTGGAGTCCACTAGGACTCCAAGATCCCTTTCCACTTCCGTGCCACCCAGCAGGTCATTCCCTAGGCTGTAGGTGTGCTGGACATTTTTCCTCCCTAGGTGCAGCACTTTGCATTTCTCCTTGTTGAACTGCATCCTGTTGTTTTCTGCCCACTTGTCCAGCCTATCCAGGTCTGCCTGCAGCTGTTCCCTGCCCTCCGGCGTGTCCACTTCTCCCCATAGCTTTGTGTCATCTGCAAACTTGGACAGAGTACATTTCACTCCCATGTCCAAGTCGCTGATGAAGACATTAAAGAGTATCGGTCCAAGGACCGAACCCTGCGGGACCCCACTACCCACACCCTTCCAGGTCGAGACCGACCCATCTACCACGACTCTTTGGGTGCGACCCTCTAGCCAATTCGCCACCCACCGAACTGTGCAGTCATCCACATCACAGCCTCTTAATTTGTTCACCAGTATGGGGTGGGATACCGTATCGAAGGCCTTCCTGAAGTCCAGGTATACGACATCCACCCCTCCTCCTGTGTCCAGGCGTTTCGTAACCTGGTCATAGAAAGAGACTAGGTTGGTCAGGCACGATCTGCCCGCCACAAACCCATGCTGGTTTCCCCTCAGCATAATTTGCCCTGCCGGGCTCTCACAAATGTGAGCCTTGATAATTTTTTCAAATACTTTACCAAGGATGGAGGTGAGACTGACTGGCCTATAGTTGCCCGGGTCCTCCTTCCTCCCCTTTTTGAAAATGGGGACCACGTTAGCCCTTTTCCAGTCCTCCGGGACTTGGCCTGTGCACCACGAGCATTCGAATATTCCCGCCAGTGGCTCTGCAATGACGTCGGCCAGTGCCTTCAGCACCCTCGGATGGAGCCCATCCGGGCCTGCCGACTTAAAGGCATCCAGTTCTTCCAAATGACTCTGCACCACCTCAGGGTCTACGCATGGAAGTCTGGCGCCTTGCTGCTGCCTCTCTACAACCCCAGTGAGAGACTTGTCGTGCCCCTCGCTTAGGAACACTGAGGCAAAGAACTCGTTGAGGAGTTCAGCCTTGTCCCCTCTATCTGTCACCAATTGCTGCTGCCCATTTAGCAGGGGTCCTATTCCTCCCTGGGCCTTCTTTTTACTCCCAATATATCTAAAAAACAATTTCTTGTTGTCCTTTACTTGGGTTGCCATCCTCAGCTCCATGGTAGCTTTGGCCCGCCTAACTGCCTCCCTACAAGCACGAGCAGAGGAGGTATATTCATCTTTAGTGATCTCACCCTTTTTCCACTTTTTATGTGCTCCCCTTTTGGCCCTTAGGCTGCCCTGGATTTCTCTGGTCAGCCATGGAAGCCTCCTGGCCCCTTTCCCTCTTTTGCCTCGCTCGGGGATCGTCTTGCTTTGTGCCCAAAGGATCGTTTCCTTCTTGGGCACCCATCCCATCAAAACTCCTACTCTGCAGTGCTTCCTTGACTAATCGCCTGAGTGCAATGAGATCAGCTTTCCTAAAGTCTAGCACTTTCACCCTACTAGTTACCTTACCCACTCGCCGTCTTATGTTGAATTCTATCATAAGGTGATCACTGTCTCCCAGATAGCTACCGATTTGGAGGTCCCCTATCATGTCATCTCCCGTTGCCAATACCAGATCCAGTATGGCATTCCCCCTAGTGGGACCATGTCCATGAGCTTGTCGTGGCTCAGGCTAGAAGCCGGGGGGGGAGGTGCTAGAGCAGCCCTCCCTTCCCTTGCACGGTACTGAGCTGAGGGGAGGCATGGCCAGGCCCTGGCAGGATGCTCTGATTTAGCCCAGCAGGGAATTGATAACAGTGTTTATCACCCCTAACTCAGTGTTTATCACCCCATTAAGAAATCAACAGAGGGACATTACTGGCTACCTGTTGATTCTGTCTGTTGATTCACCCTGGACTGTAGCCAGCATGTGGTCTGCTAGCTGATACACAGACACAAGGCAGAGGGAAGGGGGGAATTCCTGCTTAGCAGGGAGTGGTGAGGGGGAGCAGCCTGCAGTTCCTACTGTAGCTACAGCCAGGGAGCAGAGAGGAGGGGCCAGCCCTGCTGTGGAGCAGACAGCCCTGCCCAGCCCAGAGAGCATGCTAGGATGCTGGGGGCATCTGGTTTATCTTAAACCAGCAAGGGGTCTGGGACAGACATTGCATAAACCAGTTTGACTCAAATCAGTTAAGTCTGATACTACATTCAACCAGGTTTATCTCAAAGCTGTTTCAGCCATTTTTCAAACTGGTTTATGTGAACTGAACATAGGTTTCTGTTCTGTGTTCTGTTACAGGTTTAAACCAGTATTTGATCACTTAAACTGGTTTATGTGTAATGTCTGTCCCTAGCCCCTCCATAGAAATCTTCCCATTAATAAGTAGACTGAGGCTGCAAACAACCTTAGTTACAGGCAGTGGTATCTTTTAGTCCGTGTCAACCTGGGCCATCTCCAGTCTGGAATCATCTAATCTCAGCTCTCTTGAAACACCTCTGACTCAGAAACACTACTTTTTTTTTTTTAACACCTGCATTAACCTCCAACCTCTAAGTGCTCCCCTCCCATGCCAAAGTGAATGGAGGCTGAGTATTCAGACTGCCCAGATGTGGCACGAGCATAAGAATTCACTGATGTCCATGAGTGTGAGCTGTATACTAGTTGAGCCTTGTACCCTATAGATCTAGTCCCAGCTCTGTGAAGGCCTTGCCACACTGCTGCTGCCTCTGGCTCTTTGCTTTTGGAATCTAGAGAGTCGCAGAACACGTTGTGGGAGTAATGGTTACACCTGAAAGTGCCTCAAGGCTTTACAGTAATTATTTTGCTTACTTCTTTGTACTTGTGCTTAATTGACTCATACACTGTTTTAAGGAGGAAAGGCTCTGTAGGGTCTCTCTATGCATCTCTGCCTGCTGGGGTTTGTCAAATTGCTGAATTACTTAGCTTTTTAAAGCAGTCAGGGTGCCAATCAGCAACACCTTTAAACTACCCTGGGATGCTTCTGCTTCCATTGGCCTCCTCTCATAAATCAGAGCCATTCTGGTGCCATCATACTCTACACAGACATCTGCATGTGAATTGACTGGTAAACAAGGAGCTAATAAGTAACAGATGGGGAAGTGCACCTCGGGATGAAAGCAATCCGGACTTTTCCTTAATAGCCTGCATTTATAGAACTCTTAACAGGCCAGAGGCTCCCAAAGCGCTCTATTGATGTTTATTATTCATTTACACTACTGTAGTGCTTCAAGGCACAGCCAAGATGAGGGGCTCATAGTGCTTGGCGCAGGGTATGCACACCATAAGAGATGGTCCCTGCTTTTACAGCTCTACGGGTCAATAGGGCAGTGCAAACACTTTGTCTAGAGCTCCAATCAGTCAGGCCCCGCACTGATCTTTCCTCTGATACTTTTGAAGAATAGCTTCCCCTACCTGAATTGCAGAGGCTCTCTCATTGTTCTGTTCCCACACTTGAAAGGGTCCCAGGTGCCTCAAGTCCAATGAAGGGTGTGTGTGTGTGTGTGTGTGAGAGAGAGAGAGAGAGAGAGAGAGAGAGAGAGAGAGAGAGAGAGAGAGGGTATCCTTTTCTGCCTCTTCATTCAAGTGATACAAAAGGTAAAGGACTCTTTCCTGTCCCTACCCTAGGTAATGACACCCTAGATAAAGTTCTCTGCCACACTTGGGGAGCTCTGTGGTTTCACAAGCTTCTGTCCTCACCTTTATCAAGTGCATTCTGGATGTTCTGCTTGGTCTTTGAGTGATTACAGTCACAACAGGCACTTGTTTTTCCTATGATGCAAGGGGATGCAGCTGCTTTTCCCCAGCAGCAGGCACGCCTGGTGAAGGCAACTGTTTTACTTGGAGCCCGTCTGAAGAGCTATTACAGACTTGGCCATGGTGGCCTATCAGGCATTTCCCATGAGGGAAGTAACGGGTCCTAGAAGGGGTCAGTAGATCATGAGTAACTCAGAAGAAGCCTTGTAAGAGAAAGTGTGGGAAGCATGGGGGAAAGGGAAGAAGATAACCATTGTTCTTCGTAGAAAAGTAGACTGCATTTTCTCTCATGGTGGAGGTATTCAGTAATGGGTCCTCTGGTGGCCGTTTGATCTGATTTTTGCCTGAAAGGTCCACGTATATCGTGGACAAGTGCTGTGGATGGTGAAGGATGATCCTGATACTGAAACATTTTGTTTCTGGGCTCTGCCCCTTCATGTGTGGTTCTCAGAGTGAATTAAACCATTACGAACCGATTTCTACCATGGAGATGGAAATGGTAGGAAGAAGGTGGATCTATTTGTAGTACACATGAAGAAATAGCTAATTCTTTTAAGCATCATCTATATCATGCTAGGCATTATGTTAATGTAAAGGTGTCTAATGCTGTTTACTTTGGGCTAGGCTTAGTAAGTAGCCCTCATGCATATTTCCTTATGTTCTAACTGAAAGTGAACAGGTGTTTTGCTGCTTTTTTTTTTTAATGCAAGTCAATGCAAACAGTACTTGTCAGGTGAGTTACCCAGCACACTAATTAACCAGAACAAATTCCCACGTGTGTATTAAGTTAATTGCCCAACAAAACAGAACTCTTGTCAGGTTGATGCTCAGCACAGGTAAATTAATTAGTTTTCCAGTGTGTACAGTGGTGTCCTTAATGGAAGAAAATAGGGCCAGACTTGCACTTTTTCTGGATAGGCAGAAGTTCAGAGAGTATATTGTGAACATGTTCCTTATAGAAGTTTAATTCCAGCACCTGTGGCTTCCAACTTGGTTATATACCCAGTTGTATTCAATGACTTGTAGGATCGTGGGTCACTCTGTTTCCTGCTGAAGTTGAGGATATATAGCCATTTGACTCTCAGTGGGCATGCTATTAGTAAGCACTGTAGCATCTAGAAAAGCTTAGAACATGAATTGCAGAGAGAATAATATCATTCCAGATACTAGAAACATTGCAGTCATGTTATACAGTGATGTTATAGATTCACTGGGCCAGATCTTCTACCTATTAGGCCCAATGTGTGATCCTGTTCCACCCTCCTTCAGTCTCTGAAACAGAGCTAATGCTAAAGATGGCAGGGACTTGAGCAGGTTGGAATAAGGTCACACTTAGGTGCCCAATCTGACCACAGTTTTAAAGGTCAGGAAGAACCAGTAATGCAGTGTATTCATCCTGATTTCCTGTATAACATAAGTCAGAGAATTTCATCCAGTTACTTCCAAAATGAGCCAAGGAATTGTACAATAAATACATACAGGATGCATCTACGCATGAAATTAATTAATTTAAATAAACTCCGGTGCATTTTGCACCAGAGTTTATTGCTTCCAGGCACAGCATTTATACATGCGCTAAGGGCTGCAGCCTGTTGAGCTGGGGCGGAGCAGCCCTGGCTGGCAGGGGTAGCCTGGGACTGCTCCGACCCAGCTCATCGTGCTGTGGAAGGGCTGGCTGGGACATGGAGGTGCTACAGTGTAGGGCTAGCTGGCAGGCAGCCCCACACTGTAACACCCTCATGCCCCAGCCACCCCCGGTCAGTGTCTACACATGTGTTGTGGCGGAGTAAATAACTCCACCATAGGGTATACTTGTGTTGGGATAGTACTTGTGAGCTCCACACTGAATGTCTTGTGTAGACATACCCACTGAAAAGCTATGACTAAATACAGACTTAAATCATGGGAAAGCAAATAAAGAAAGAAACTTGGTGGTGTCTGTTCTGGTGAATGTGTTCCAGACTTATATCACCTGCGGGATTTTTGTCAAAATAGGGTTTAGAGCATTTTTCAGTAAGATTGTCTACTAAAACTTATGCCACTCTGAACTACTTAGTTTCTAAGGTTCCTCCATGCCTTACTATCTGCCTTAGTTGAACCAGGGGATGCCAAAGACTAGTCAGTCCCAGGGAAAAGGATGGTGTCAGTGGATCTTTAGTGCATGGTCTTGGCCAAAATAGAAAGCACCAAAATGTCAGCCTGTCCGTTTGATCTGGTAGTTACCAATAGGGAGAAAAATCAGTCCTGGATTTGATTAATTCAGTGGGCCTTTATTAAACAAAGGTGTCGTCTGCACAGTTGGGACTGAGGAAGGGGCAGTAACTATTAATCCTTACTTCTTTGGATTCACTTTTTAATAAAGTTAATTAGAATTGTTGGTAATAATTTTTTTTCTTAACTGTGGAGCTACTTGAGGCCACCAGAGTTTAAGCAAGGAAGATTATGAGTTGTTATAAACTCATGTGGACCTGCTCTTTAGTTGTTATAAAGGTGAATCATTCTACTCAAAGGGACAGATCTATTCTTATTTACCCCAGCTGAATATCTGGCCCATTATTCTATAGCAAATGTCATATAATTTCTGTTCTGTTCATCTCGCTTGAGCCATCTCCTACTGCAAAGGAAATATTTCAATGAGACACAAACTGAAAGGACATGTTTTTGATACCTATTTGATTGAACATAGCTACCGGTGCTCTCAGATTTCCAAAAAAATTAGCAATATGCTTGAGAGTCAGAGCAATCAAGTTCTTCAGAATATCTAGATTCCTACACAACTCAAATAAACAGTCCCTGGCTGAAACGGGCTAGGCTATTTGTACGGCGCTGTGCATTCACTACTTCTTTCATGCAGAAGTAGCGAGGAGGTAACAGACAGTCTTCTGCTGCATCATCTACATGCACTCGAAGGGGAAGCAGAACCAGCCTTCTGCTAATGCACATGGTCTGACAAAGGGCACAAGCTGAATGGCGTTCTGGGGTCTTATTCTCCCATACAAGATGGAACAGGAGTTCCTCACCCCACAGCAGGAAATCAATAGCAGTTATTGATATAACTGGCAAAGTTTGCTGATGACACCAAGCTATGAGGGAGCACTGTCAAACTAAAAGGCAGGCTGATAATACAGGCCGACCTGGACAGGCTCATGAAGTGGGCAGTCCCTTGAGATGGAAGGGGAATATAACCAGGAAGAGAAATTTAGGCACTGTATTGGTACTTAATACTGGAGAGTGTGAACCAACATCTATCCCGTTCAGTGGGAGTCTCTTAATTTATTTTAGTGAGCACTGGACTTGGCCAGTACCAGGTAGGCACCTCAGGAAAAGGCCGTGCTCACCTCTTATATGGCTAATATGGCAACGCTGTAATGGCATCACTGGTAAGTAATGAAGCTTGACATTGACTCATTTTTAGGTCCTTTCTGGTTTCAAAAGGAGATTGACCTGATGGTTTCCCTCTGTTCTTTTAATTTGTAGAACCAGATGAGGAAGAGACATGAAGGGATATTTGTTTTATTCACTTCTCTGGGTCCACTTTATAAACCACATTAAATAATCCTGGCACATTGGGTTGTGTATCAGGGTGTTTGGCCCAGGTACAGCAGCTGAAAAAGTACAAAGCTAGCACCACTGTGCCCTAGTAATCACCAGCAGAGGATTTGGGGTTCATGTGTCTGGAGTCCCAGGACTGTGCTTCAAGCACTTCCTATTTTGGATATACGTATGTCCCTTTCCCCTATGTTTATTGCTGACCGCACATTATGCCTGGCATGGAAAATAACTGGGACAAAGAGCATTCACAGGGAGAGGGGACAAAAACAGTGAGTTTTGTTTTGATGCGGACTTATGGATGTTACAAAAGCACAAGCCTGTTTTTGCAGGGTCCCAGAGCCCCATCCTAACCTAACAGTGCTTTTCATTATAGGTTTGTTTTTCTCAAAGCACTAGCAGTAAGTAGCAGGCTAGTGATATGTAGATAGCAATCTATTGGGAAGGACAGCCTATGCTTTCCTAGGGCTAACCCATCAACCTCAGATATATTTCTCAGCAAATAACAGCAATCTATACCTATAACAAAAATCTTAACATGAAATCCAACCAAACCTTTCAGTAGTACATTGTTCACATATTTTCAGGGGAGAATGATCTGGAGATCCAGACTTGTGTAGGTGTTTTTTTGTCCTTATAACTGAGACAAATTTGGTTAACTTTTATCCTTATTTAACACTTTCTTGGATTTGCCAGGAACAGGATGCATCAGAATGATAATATCGTATGTGAGACTTCTTGTAGATCAGCGGTTTTCAAACTTCCTAAAGTCACAGAACTCTTTCATATCACTTCTGCCATGGAGCATTGACCCCTATCCTAAAGACTGACAAGGAGCCAGGTGATTGAGCTGGCAATGGCAGCACACCACCTCCTGGCTCACTCTGCCATTACCCCCATCTTTTTGTGGACTCTTTCATGTCTGGGGGTCCACGGAATGCAGTTTGAAACCCACCAGCATTAGAGCTTCCATCTGGCAGAGGCTGGGAGATGGGGGGCAATTATTGTGGCTGGAGGACTGCTTAATGAGTTCTGGTTAGCTGTCAAGGGCTGCAAGGGTAGCTCACCCCTTGACAGGTGCCCCATCCCCTGGTCACCATCTTGGGACCAGACGTCCCGCTCCCTAACTCCTTACATTTGCCACTGGATGTCCCTTTCTTTGTCCCCTGGAAGTACTCCTTAGGGAGGGAGGTATGCTATCTTGGAACCAGAAGAAAACCAGATCATATGCTAAAAATCAAACATCTACTATCACAGTTTAATTTTATTTCAAAACATATTTTGTCCTGATGTATGTGTGTTTGTGTTGTGTCTATAGAGGTGAATGCATAATATCAAAATACAGTCATACTCTGGTATATTGTGTGTGGGGAGGGTGTGGTTAGGGGGTGAGTGTGCGTGCGTAGTGGAGTGTGGGATGAGTATGTGGGGGGTTGGTGGGTGTGGGGTTTGTGGGGAGTATGGGTGTGGCAGTGTATGGGGGTGGAGGGTGTTGGTGGGTGTGGAGTGTGTGGGAAAGGGTGTTGATGTGTGCTGGGTGGGCGTGGGGTTTGTGACAGGGTGTGGGGTGTGTGGGGGAGGGTCTGGTTGTGGATGTGGAGGTTGTGGGAGGGTGTAGGGTGTGTGTGTGTGTGGTGGGGTGTGCATGTGGTCTCCCCCCATGGTGCACAGCCCCACCCCTAGCAGCAACAGGTGGTGGGCCCTCAGGGCACTCAGCTGCTGCTTCCCTACCTACTACCCAGAGCATTGCAGCAGTGACAGGAGGAGGAGCTGCTGTAGGTGTCATGAGGACACTCATGGCCTGTGCCAGCAGAGCCCCCAGGCAGAGCATGGTTCCAGCTGAGTTCCAGGAGATGCACATGATGGCAGGGAGCAGGGCCAAGCCAGCCAGCTCCATCGCGTGGAGCTCCCTGCAGCTCACAAGCAGCTCCTGGGACTCGGCCATGTGTAGTGGGTGGGGAGCTCCATGTGATGAAACCAGTGGCCTGACCTTGCTCCCTGCTGCTATGAATCCTGGAACTCGGCTAGGGACAAGCTGGCCTGGTTCCATTGTGCAGGGTTCCCCACCACTCCCTGTCTCTCCTGGTGGATTCGTGGGATCTGCATGTGGGGCAGGGAGCAGGGAAGGCCACCAGCTCCATCATGTGGGGCTCCCCCCGGTGGTGTGCAAGTCCCAGGAGCTGTACATGAGCTGTGGGGAGTCCTGTGTGATGGAACCGGGCCACCCTGGGCCCCAAGCGCTTGCCAACCTGGGCTCTGAGTTGCTCTTGCCCCACTGGGTGCAGGCCCTGCGCTCCCGGCTCTGTGTTCCTGCCAGCCCTGGCCCCATGTTCCGTGCTGCCACCCAGCTGCAGCTTCCCCCAACCTGCTGCTGCTTCCCTACCTACTACCCAGAGCACTGCAGCAGTGACAGGAGGAGGAGCTGCTGTCGGTCAGGGGAGCCAAGCAGTTTCTCAGGTGGCTGCAGCAGTGGCGGCAGCAGCTGCACCTGGAAACTGGGCATGCTGGTCAGAGCCGGGGCTGGGGCCCTCCTGCCAGCAAGGGTGGGAGTGCAGTTCACTGTCCAGGCAGGAGTGGGCAGGGCTTGGCCCCACGTGTATCGCAGCAGGGGAACCATGGGCTGCACTGGATACAATGAATTGGTGGGCACCTGCCGGCATGCCAGATAAAATCAACTGGCAGGCCGGATATGGCCCGTGGGCCATATTTTGTTTGCCTGTGAGCTAGGATATACTCACCATCTTGCTTCAAAGTATCCATAGAGTGTTCCACTAACCCAGTGAAATGTTATATTTCTAATCAAAAGGGCTAAAAACCTTTATTTTATTTTAGAACTGATTCTTAGCATGTACAACAGTTGATAACTTAAGCCTCTTGACTTACCAGGAAAAGCAGCCCATTTTCCCTCTGAAGAGTACATTTTCAAGCCCTGCTGACAGCCCCATTTCTTTTTTCTCTTTGTATGCACACTGTCAGTCCCACACTAAGCTGAACATCTTTTATCCTGTGAAAGGGTGAATCTCAGTTCTGTACAGTCGGCACAGCAGTGATCTCATTGTTACCAACCTGAGTTCTGGTTGAGACATTTCTTTGCCAGCTCCCATTTGTTTTATGAAGGACTTGATGCTGTCTAATGTAGAAGATTACATAGATAAGTGCAAGGAAAAAAAAAGCAATGGACTACTTGAAACCCAATCCCCATCTTTGAAAATCCTTTTTTGGATCCTGTGACAAGTATCTCAGTATGGCACCGCTTGCTGCAGACTCCATACCTGGAAAGGAATGGATTCAAGGTGACCAGATCATGAAAATTTAAATTATTAGCAGAAATTGTTCTTCAGGGCTGGTCTAGATCCTGAGATGAGACATGTATTTCTGTGATAATATGGGAATATTTGAAAATGATACGTTATATTTAAGTAATAATATTTCAGCTGTAGAGCACTCTTCATCCTTGGACCTCAAACTGCTTTAAAATTGTGGATAAGCTCTATTATTATCACAGGAAGTTACAGATGGCATTGTAAGTCAGTGGCAGAATGGGAAGTAGACCACAGCCTTTCAGATGCGTAACTCTAGTTAATATTGTTTGATGGGATTACAGATTCTTGCCTCTCAATTTACCAAGACCCTGGAGGGGCACAGTGAGAGATGCTGAGCATGGCAAAAAGTAAGGAGGAGTTGCAGAATACAATCTGAATATAATAAAAGCCATGGCACTTCTGGCTGTGTGTCTGTGTGTCCATAATGCTCTGGGCCACCTGCACATGCGCTGCCTGGAGCCTTATTGACAGGTAGACACACAGGTGAGATGGAGACAGTGGGGGCTAGGCTGTGCTCCCCCACATGGCAGGGAAGGAAGGCAAGCATGTGGCGGGGCCTGGAGCGTGGCCACAGGGTGCCACAGGGAGCGGGCATGGGGTGCACTGGCAGCACCCACTGGCTGCAGCACATGGCCGCAAGGCATGGCGCACCCCGTGCACCTGCTCCCCACATGGCACCCTACAGCTGAGCACCATGCCCCCCTATGCAGGGATTGCCTGCCAGCTGTGCTCATGGGGCACAGCGTGCGTGGGCACCTGAGAAGCCAGTGTGGCTGCAGCACGTGGCCGTGCGGCAGGGCACGTCTTCCTGCCCACTCCCTGTGTGGTACTCTGCAGTCACCACCCCATGGGGAGGAACTACCAACTGAGGCTGCAGGGTGCACTGGGTGGGGGGTGGGGCGGGGCGTGTGGCTGCAGGGTGCCACACGGGGAGCTGGCGCTGGGGATGGAAAGGAGAGGGGGGCTGATCCTGCTGAAAGGCAGGCTGTGCTTAAGCCGGGCTGGGCTGCAGGGCCATGGAAGCCTGGCGGCTCCTCCAGGAATGGGGACGGGTGGCTTCTGCCACTGCACACAACCCAGGGCAGGCGGACCTGCACCACCCCTTGGCTCCCCGGCGCTGCGCCCCTGCACGAGCCACCAGGCTCTGATGGCCCCACAACCTGGCCCGGCCAAGGCCCCACCACTGTGAATGTGGGACACATGGAGCCTGGTGGCTCCTCCAGAGGTGTTGCAGGGGAGTCCAGGGGGACATGTGCCCCCCGGTCTGTGCACAGGGGAGGGGCAGCTGCAGCCTCTGCTCTGCCTCTGCTCCCCGCCTCTCTGCCCCGGCTTTGACAGCAGTGCAGCACCATGTGAGTCTTATTGCCAGGCGGACTGGGCTGGGCTGGGCAGTGAGGCACGTGTAGGTGGCATGGGGCTGGGTGTATGGCTGGGTGGGTGTGTGTGGTGTGTGCCTGGGTGTGGCTGTGGCTGTGTGTGTGCCTGGGTGTGTGGGGCATGCACCATGTGGGTGGGTGGTGGGTGGCTGTGGCTGTGTGGTGTGTGGCGTGTTGGTGCGTGTGTGTGTGTGTGTGTGTGTGTGTGTGTGTGATGTGGTGGGGGTGTGAGTATGTGGGGGGTGGGGGATGTGGTTGGGTGGGTGTGGCTGTGTGTGTGTGTGTGATGTGGGTTGGGTGTGTGTGTATGTGTGTGGTATGCAGCTAAGTGTGTGTGTGGTGTGTGGCACGTGGCTCTGTGTGTGTGTGCGCGCCATGTGGGGGTGTGTGTGGCATGTGACTGGGTGTGTGAGTGTGTGTGTGGCACGTGTGGCTGTGTAGGTATGGCATGTGGCTGGGTGTGTGTCTGTGTGGCATGTGGCACGTGGCTGGATAGGTGGGTGTGGCTGAGTGTATGTGGCATGTGGCTGTGTGTGTGTGGGTCAGGTGTGGGGAGGCGCACAGGGCCGGACACAGAGCAAGGGTGGAGGGGGGTTGTGTGTGGCCAGATGCAGAGCGGCGGCAGTGCAGGGTGGTGGGTTGTGGCGCTCCATTCCTGCCACCCCTTGTCATTCTTGACGAGCACTTCGCTAGTGTGAAAATAATTCTTTTAGGCTCTTAGGAACAATGACTCTCTTTTTGTTTTGTGTTTTGTGCAACTGGGTTGTAGTCTGTGGCAGGGGCTGCTAGACACGAATACAACCATACCGATAGTAGTAATAATGCTTTTCATCGGCATTCCTGAGCTGACCATTTAGGTTCCATTTCTGGTGCTTCCTTCTGAGTGCTAGTGGCATGAAATCCCAGTTGGTCTTAATCACAACATCGTATAATGGTGAGCTTATACTTGTAAAATAGTTCCTCAAGCCAACCACCAAAGCTGCTCAACAGATCTTTTCTGCCCATCTTAAGAGGTTTATACATCTTCTCAGTAACATTCATAAGATCACAAAAAAGCAGGCTTGGAAGGGGCCTCATAAGGTCATCTAGTTCAGCCCCTCGCTCAAAAAAGGAGAATTCTACTCAAGGCAGGTTGATTGCATTGCTTTTTCTGATCAATACTTTGTAAAGGTTGTACTCACTGATTTGTTCAAGGCATCCAGATTTGTTTTTGAACATTGGAACATTTCAGAAGTGTAGTACTGTGCAGGCAGGTTTGCCTCCATGTTTTCTGGGTACCAAGTTGACTGTCGGCAACATTTGTTACCAAATTTGCCCATTACTTTGGGGTGTGCTCATTTATTAAAGGATAGTTTCTAGGGTCTTGGTGATTCTGTCAATGTGCTGCTTGTGTTACTATATGGAGCTGTATCTCTCCCTTCTGCAAGCCCTCACCCCCAGTGGAGCTATCTTGCAGGACTCAATCTCAATGGGACTGGGTTCCTCCAGTCACCAAATCAGTCATACACACAAACACACACACAAATTAACGTGACACGCCTGACCTGGCCGGGCTGATCAGCATGGACAGGCTGACACCCTCATATACCAAGAATCAGTTCATAAGAGCAACAATAAAATGCAGTCAGACACAAGCACACAGGTGAACAGAATCCCTCTGAATCCGGCTGGGTGTCCAGCTGACACCCTCATGGGCCAGCATTCAGTTCATAAGGGCATGTCTGAGTCAAACTGGGTCAATCAGCCTGTACAAGCTGATCCCCTTATGTGTTTCAAACTCAGCACATCCCAATCTTTGGCCTCTTGATGAGCAGACCCCACAATAATTTAGGCTTCACAGGGATCTTTAGCATAGGTAAAAGAAGCGTTGCTGCAGAGCACGGGAGGAAAGAGAAGCAGAGAAGGAAAAATATACCCAATTACTACCAGTTCAACTATAAAAGTTATTTATTGCTAAGCATATGAAATATATAATAGTACTAGTAGTAATAGACATGCAAAAGAAAAACAAACACAAACAATGACAATACTACTCTGGTTTCACTAAGTATTTGGGGAAACTTAGCTCAAGCTTAACTAATACAGTTCAGGTTCAGAAGTTTATGCCTAGACAGAAGAGAGAGAACGCTGTAATCTCACCTAATCCACGGTACTCAGGCTGCAAAGCTGACAGGCACAGTCCGTAGCACAATCCTTGAAGAGAGAGACGATCTGTTCTTCCAGCGTCCCAAGAATGACAGGGGATGGTGTCAGCACAGGAGTTTTCTTCTTCTTTTCTTTTCCTCTTCTTCTCCTTTCCTCCTGCTTCTTCTTCTTTGCAGCACACACACTTACAGATTTTTATACCCTCAGTTCAGCTGCTTCGAAGCACCCTCAGTAGTGTAAATCATTGTCTTTTCTATTGACAAGGGGTTATCTGGTTTGGACCATCTCAGGAAACTGATTGATAATCAGGAAACACTTAAGATTAGGAAGTAACCCAAATACTTGGGAGCCAGCTTGAGATGCCTATGGATGGCAGATATACTGATGGGATATCTCATGGTTTCTTCAGGAACAATAGATAGCTTGCAGCATCAGGATTTTGGATTTTTACTTGTTGTGCACAAGCCTCAGCTTAGTGTGACTTTTCCAGATCTTACTATAGTCTTTTAACAGACTTAAAGCAATTATTGGGGTGCTCATAACCTCTTGTGGAGAGGACTCCCACCAGTCATCTCGGGAAAGATATGACAACACCTGTAATTAGGGCTCCAGCAGGCTGGATGCTGTGATGAACCCTTAACCATTGTTCAAATGTTGCCCGTACCCCCTCGGACTCGGTCTCTTGCCTCAGCATTCCCTAACCCGGCAACCGAGTTTTAGTCAATCAAGTTTAAATAGGCCTCCCATAGTGGGACCGGGGAATGTACGGCCCGAGATGCCTATTAAACTTAGAGCTGTGTGTGTGTGTCTGGGGGGGAAAAGTCCTTAGCAAATCCAGATTAGAACTGGTCTGATAAATGCTGAGCTGGGTGTATGTGAACATGGGTTGATTAACATTTGAAGCACAGATTCCCCATCATGCAGCGCTCTCCTGCTTCTCTGGTCCCAGAATTCACTGCAGTCTCTGCTTCAGGCTTTCTGTTCTCCATCTCTCATGTAAATGAATGGTCATCTGGTTCCATCTCGGATGCAAATGAGACCTAGGGCAGTTGTTTCACTCTTATCACCCTTATCTGGTGAGGTTCTTAGGTGCGTTTCCCACTGCATCTTAATCAGTTTTGTTTAGGTAGAGGAGGGGAGGGAGCGGGGGGGGTGAGTCCTTGTGAGTCAGACAGACTGCATCCTGTGCCAGGGTTGCCCAAGAACACAGAGCTGAGACGTAACACATTGGACTGTGTGATTGAGATGTAGAGAGCTCTGTGGTGGGGCCTTTTTTAGTACCAGACTATTGCAACAAAGTGCAAGAAATTTATTCTGAGGTGCTGAGCATGAGATCTAACCTATGAAATAATCCATAAGAATAGACTGAGAGTTAGCTGAGACTACAATGAATGGCACAACTCCCCAGTCAAGATGGTGTATCTGAAACTGGCTCATAAATAAAAACGTGATTAAAGTTACCAGCTCTTGATACTAGTATAGGCCTGTACTAGTGCTGGATGATGATGGAATCAAAATGTATTGTGATATGATAACCATCACATATCAGACTGTGCCACCCAGCTGCCTGGAGGTCCAAAAACCAGGACATCACTGTTTTTTGATGTTGATGTCCCTCTAGATGACAAATGATGCACATCATCAGAGAGAAGCTAAGAAGGTACTGTGAACTGGCCATAAGTGAAGGCAATGAGAAGTGAAGAGAGTCTGAAAAGGGAATCTATGCTCTTGAGAAAATTATCATTATTCTAGTGGTACTATCCATTATCAACTGTGAAAGCCTTAAGAATGCTTAAGGAACCCCTTCTGAAATGAGGCAAACACTTCTCTCATTCGAAGAGTTGTGTTCCTATCTGTGGTGAGAATTATTAAAAATCTTTTTCTGAGCAAGCATTCATGGCTTGGCCTGTTGTGGCCAATCATGTTCTGGTCACGTCCTGGTTCATGTTGTGAACTTGAATGACAACGGCAGTAAAAATGTAAGTATATTTTTCTGCCTTGCAGTTACTTTTCTGATCCAGTATTCCTGCCACAGAATAAATAATTGACCATAGTAAAGAGGAAAAAGACCAAGTCTGCATAGTGAAGAGTTAAAATATGAGATACACTGAGAAACATTTCCTGGGACAGATGAGTGAATCATTATTTAATCTATTGTTCTTTCTGGTGCTTCTATTAATTTCTCAGAGGGCAGCTACAGATAAGTGGTAAATTCAATAATCCATAGGATACTCATAGACTGAAGTCAAGTATATTTATAACTGTTACCCTCAGCAGGAAAATGTTTTTTTTCTGAGTGGTTTGGGACAGTTTGTACACAGAATTACTCTTCTGTTTACTAGGGCTTTAGATTGGGAATGTTCAGTGAAGCAAAAACAGTTCAGGAGAGAGATATGAAATGTCTGGGAGCTATGGGAAAAATGAATGAGCCTGACAAAGGAAAGAGGGGAAGAAAAAATGGAGAAGGAAATTAGTGCCTGGTATAGAATAAACATGGCAGGTAGCTAAAGGGCATCTAGGCCTGTGTATGATATTATTGGGACTTGGGAAGAATGATGTTAGTTAATAAAACAGTGCTGATTTGAAAAGGGACTGTTTTTTGATTGCCTGCTTTGCAATTAATAATCGCTGGTTAGGTGAATGTCAATCTTGCCTGCATGAGTACAATGGGGAAATGTGTGCAGATTTGTTGTGTGCTTGTGTGGACAAATGCTTGCTGGTTTAGTACTGAAATATAGGCCCACCAGGTCCAGGGATCTTGGAAAGATCTGCCATTGAACTCCAGGCAATCATTGTTGGGTGTTTGCTCTTTCTATGTGTAAATTGTTTAGGGAGGAAAGACAAAAGGGAGACAGGGTAGTAGCTGGAGAAACTAATGGGATTAAATCTGGGTGTGAGTTTTGGTGGAAGAAACTATAGCATGCTTATAATGTCAGGGGAAATGGCCAGAGAAGAGTGAGAGATTTATTGAAGACAGCTAAATAAAAGATATGATGGAGCACGGAGAAGGTCACGGGGTGGGATGCGATGGAGTCACTGGGGCAAGAAGAGGACATTGCTTAAATTCCTGACCAAATATTAAACTGAATTGAAACTGAAATCTTTACCTTTTCCTGACCCCCTATGAACTTCTCACCTTTGAAATCCATCCGAGGAAGAAGAATGATGGTATAGCAGGGTAAAACAGGTATGGAGGTATAACAGGGTACACTGTTATACCTATACACTATACAGATGGAGATATAACAGGGTACACTGACCCTTGAAAGATGCAGAAAAAAAGCCCAGGGCATGCATGGCTACTCAGTTGTAGGAGATTTGTCACAGACAGAGAGCAAATGCTGAGAGGCAGAGGTTGAGAAGAAGTAATCTTGAGGAGGGTGTGTGTTGCTCACATGGTCGTGGGCGTGTGGGGAACTAAGTTCAAAAGCAAGGAGAGAAGGGAGAGAGCTAGCTGGTGATCATCTTATTTGGGTTCAGCAAAATGACCCCAGCACTCTTTCCTGCCCAGGACAGGGGGTCGGACTCGATGATCTACTGAGGTCCCTTCCGATCCTAGAAATCTATGAAATCTATGAAATGGAAGATCAGTGCTGTGGTGGCTTTGGGAGGAGTGGTGAAAGGTAAAGCAGGAAGAGCAGGGAGGGAGAGTTCAGGGAGTTTGGGAATACACATAATGGGATTTTCAGCCCTCCCAGGTTCAGCATCGTGCTGAGAGTTCCTGGAGGGGTCTAGAAGGGCAGGATCCTGTGAAGGATTAAAATGTGAGCAGCTTCTAACAGTGTTGTCTTCATAGAGCAGAAGCTGCCCTCTACAATGGTCATTATTCCAGCACATGGAGTGGTGGGGAAGCGAAGGGGGAGAGTAAGAAAGTGGAAGTGAAGGGCTATTAATTGAAGTCATTGTCTAAATGTGTTAGTGAGGCAGCAGATGTTTGTCTTTGTTGAGGGCATATGTGACCATATTACTGATGTGTTGTTAATTAGGCAGTCTCCTCTAAGGACAACAGCTCTGGCCTTTTTTACGTTGTGACTCTTGAGCCGTAAGGATGCATGCAGGGTGATGGCTAACCCTCCTGCAGCAATGATGAAAACGGTGGCAGACTGGCCATGCAGGAACAATACACTTAGAATTGTTATTTTGCTTATAATCTCTACCACAATCCCTTCCTTGCTTTATGTCTGGGAGGTGCTTTTCAACGGCTGTGCCTTTTGTGCACTGTGAAGCACGTTGCACAAGTTTGGCTGCTGTAGGAGAATTAAAAAAAACCCAAACCCTCTCATTATCTCTGTCTACTTTTCTCTGATACGAGTCTTGCATACGTACAAGGTCCCTGTTTACCACACTATCCAAGAGTCTTACAGTCATGAATGCACTTATCTTCTTCCTCCGGTGAGGCAAGGAAGTGTTATCTCTAAGTTGCACAGAGGAAGTGAGACACAGCAAGACAAAGGGATTTGCCTGGAGTCACACAGAGAGTCTGTTCAGCAAATTAAATCTGAATTTCCTGAGTTTCAGGCCGTGGCAGTAGTAGGAACATGTTTTCAGTACAGGAACACCAATAAGCATGGGAAATATCAGCAAATGAAACTTTTTTTTGTTAATATTTATGAAGTATGTGCATGCCTCAGTTTCTCATATTTTTGTATCTTGTTACTTATGGGGGCAGATTGTGCTACCTTTGCCCTGGACTGAGGTAAGTAAAATATGCACAGGCAGACTCATCTGGAGCTACTAAGCTAAGGAAGTGTTGACCTGACACGCACCAGACCAACACTCGGGATCTCAATACTGCTCTGTTAAACAGGAGGGCATGATACAAAATTATGTACACATACAAACTAGACAAACACGCTATGGGTTCATACACACATGCACATACACAAACACATAAACACACGCTTCTGTGGCTGTGTGTTAACTAGGGGGCATTTGGGGTAACTTGGGCTTGGGGTTACTTGGATTCAGGGTATCCTGGGGTTACTCGAGGTCACTTTGGGGCCCCGAGGTTACTCAGGGTCATGGTGCCCCAGGGGTTACTTGGGGTCACTTGGGGCCCCGGGCAGAAGCAAGAGAAAAAGCCACGGGTCAAAGACAACAGAACGGGCCATGGAGCCGAAAAAGAAAGCTGGGAGACAGTGGGCCAAGGAGGTAAAGGTACAGCCAGGACTGGGAGGTGGTGGCACGGCAACGAGGAGGAGGCGGCGGGAGAAAGCCGGAGAGAAAAAGAGAAAGCTGGGAGGAGCGGCAGAGGGAAGAGACAGCCGGGATGGGAGGAAGTAAAGCGGTGAGCCAGAGATCAGCAGGGAGGTAAAAATCACAGAACAGGGCCAGGGCTATCCGGGACGCAACAGGAGGTTGGAGCCAGCTGGTAAGGGGCAGTGGAACAAAATGGGGGAAAAAGCAGGGATCAGAGGGCCAGCCAGGGGAGGCAGCTGGAAGATGGAGGCAGAAACGGAGGTGGAGGAGACAGCCAGGGGAGACAGGACTGGAAGAGATCAGGAAAGCAGCAAGGTCAAAGGGGTAGAAACCGGAAGGCAGAGAGAGGCAGTGGAGCAGAAGTGAGGGGTGGTGAAAGTCAGGGTTTGGAGGAGAGCAGAGCCGGGGTCAAGGAGGTCAGTAAGACAAAAACCCAACTCAGGGTTCCAAAATAACAGTTTTATTAAACAGGCAACACACTACACAGCCCCACGGAGTTATTGGTGTACACACACACACACACACACACACACACACACACACCCCCCAGGAGAGGAAAAGTTTAATGGAGGGATTTGAGGTCCAGGTGTGCAGAGACAGAGTGTGTGTCCCTTGCTTGGGGGAAGAAGGTGGGTGATAGTACCTATCCCAGGCTGAGCATTGATCCTCGATGGCCAGTCAGTGTCTTCTCCAGCAAGGTGTTCTCCAGAGGGGGTTGCTGGCAGGGCCTCTGGGTGAATAGGTGGCATAGCATAGTGCTGGTCCAGATGGAGAGGGCATCCCAAGGAAGTCACACTCTACCACTCCTTTTATAGGGGTGGGCTACCTGTGTCTCCTATGGGAAGGACAAGCTCAAGCAAAGGCCAGTCCTGCTCAGATGCACACATGCAGATCCAGGTGTCCTCATTGTCTGGTGGGATGCAATGGTGGGGTTGCTCAATTCTGTAGGGTCTTTGTCTTCCAAATGTTGGGTTCCAGTAGATTCTTTATCTTTCAAATGCTGGGTTTTGTCTCTGTTCCTGGGTGAGGTCTGTGGTTCCTGGGTGAGTCAATGCAAGGCAATGGTTGGGTCGTTGAGTTGATGGTCTGGTCATTACTGGTCATTCAGGAGAGACCTGCTACCATTATGCCCCTCAAGCACCCTCCTTCATTCCCATTCATTCAGGAACCAATTTACATAGGAGGGGTAGGTATGAGTCACAGCTGCAACATACTCTACAGTAGGGTATGCCTGGGCAGGGGACACAAGATGGAGGTTTGACATTATAAATGGAAACTTGACATTACTTGACATTACTTTGGTTAACTTTACAGACACAGACCTAAACCATACAATATTAATATGAAACAATAAAAATCAATGCAAACATGATAGGAATACAATATAATACAATATAAAACAGTAAAAATGAACACAGACATAACAGAACACTATTTAGAATATAAAAAGGGGTTTATTACAATAATAGCATACAAGAACTTAGCTTACCTATGACTACTTATAATTACTTATAAGGGATAGAGGGGGAAGAGAGAAAGTCAGAAATGGTTGGGGAAGGGGGGGAATGTATTTTTAAATAAGAAAAAAAAAAAAAAGAAAAACTGGGGGTTTTGCTACAGAAGGAGCACTCTGGCAAGACAGTGGAAGCTCCAGTGTTTTGGACACTAATTGTTAACAGCCTGGATCTAAAGGGCTTGAAGCAAAGCAGGGGTGATGACCATGTTAAGTTTGGCTCCAGCCTACTAGCAAGGGACTTGGGCAGATATACAGTCAACCAGAGAGTCCAGCTGGATTTCAGTGGACTTCAGCATGTTGGGCAGTTTCAGCTGACTTGTTGGTACAGCCTCAGGTTTTGGTCTGGTTAGTCACACTAAGGAGTCTGCATACTGCGGTTCAGTTGATGAAAAGGCTGGACTTTTCTGAGACAGGCTACCTGTGTTATTGTAATTACTTTTGGTTGCTGTTTTTGTTTGAAAAAATAAACCCTTTGTACGTTGAGCTAACCTCTGCTTGCTCATGGAACCAGAGAAACAAGCGGGATGCTGCAACCCCCAGGCCAGTCTTGAAGTTGAAGGAACTTGTCTTTGTTAAGAGGCTATAACTGGGGCTGGCTTCAAGGAGTACCAAGGCTCTATGAAAGCTGAGCTCTTGCACATCAACCCTGGTAAATCTGTGATGGCAGATGGTAAAACATAAGAAAAAATCTACACTAGTGAAAATGCTGTTTTGTTCATAAGACTGTGTTTACTCTATGGCTTTTGCTGGTACAGCTACACTAGAGAGAGGTCATACCCCTAACTGGGATGGCCCTATTGGAGTCTGTAGTGTAGGCCTGGCCTCAGCCCAAACCACCAGGCCATCCCTCCATTAGGGAAAAGGGTTCTCCCTGTAAAATGGGAAGATGCCCCTGCAATGGGGGTCCCTGTTAGAAATTGCTTTCTGTCCACTCTGCTTATAGTAGGATCCATGCTTCCATGATGGCTGCAACTACCATTACACAGGTCTTCCCTCTCCCCTATAGGGAGGTTCACATGGCAGCGTGGGGAGCCTGACCTAAGTCATGTTACCCTTATGCCAGGAATTACCACAGAGTTTGGAGAGAGAGACTGTTCTGAGAGAGACATCTTCCTGGCTCCTGCCTTCTTTCACCTCTGGCCTTGATCCCTTCCCACCTGCACAGCTGCTTCCCTGGAGGAAGAGGATCCCATGAGATGGGGTGGGTGCAGTCCTTCTTGTTTCTGGCCTTTGTCCCATAAAGCTCACACCTTCCCCAGCCTGAATCAGCTGCAATTGCTCCTGGGCATGTCTGGGGGCACTTGGATTCTATTTAAGATACAGGTAAGGTTGTAAAAACATAACCTACCATTTTAATCATTACCACATGTTAAACATAATGCAGACAGATTACACTCAGGAAGCTGATCTCGTGGGGGCAAACAAACCACTACAATACACAAAAGGTTGGTTGCATGAATGGGAGTGTCTGGAAACTCTGTTCTTTAGGGCTTCTGGCAGTCACTTGCTTGGGCCAGGAAGAATCCCCATGATGTTAGCTGACTCTTAATTTAAAAAAAAATGGCTGGCTGCTTTTAGCCTTGCTTTATGTCTGTAAGACATTGGTCAAATAGGCTAAGGTGTTTAACTTCTCTTTATTCACTTTCTCTTGCAGCGAACTTAGGCGTGGGCACATTCTACTCCTTTACTTTGGCCAGCAAGCTCTGTATCTTGGCTGGTAAGGTAGGACTGTCCCTCTTGGATGTGACAGAGGAGTTTGAAGGACTTGTTCATTACCTTTTTATGCCATGACTCTACATGAATCAGATGCTGACTGCTCTTTCTCATTGGCATTACAACATCATAACTCCACTGAAGCCAGTGGAGTTATTCCTGATTCACTCCCATGGAGGGGGAGAGTCTGAGGCTCTCTTGATCACATCAGCTAAATGGCTTGGGCTACCCTTTAATGAAGGAACATGTTTCTTTTACACTAATGAAACTAAATTGACACTAACGTGGACCTCAGGTCTTGAAAAAAGAGGTGAAATTTGTTGGGAGATGGAAGTTGATTGGAAGATGACACCATAAAAAGGTTGGTTCAGCATGTAGATGTCAGAAAGTCATGTCCATAGCTGCATTTCCAGCTAAATTACAGTTGTTATGTTAGCGACATATGAATGATCTGTCATACTCAGCAGTAGAAATGCACAAGTGTATAGTGCATATCTATTTGTACTGCAAGGTTCTGTAACAAGGTCCTTTAAGATTAAGCTGACTTCCCAGCTAACCACTCCATTGCTGCTACTTTGACCAGGTTTTCATTTTCACTAAGCCATGGAAAAAACTCCTTTTTGTTTCACTGGGATCAGATTGCTTATGTGTAGTTTATCAATTCCAGCTGACTTCTGAGCAAATCTGAAAGGTCTCTATAATCTATGGATTGCCCTGGAATCTTATTTTTAACAGGAGGTTTTAAGGCAGGTGGCACCTTATAGTATCAAAGGGGATCAACATCACACAGGAAATACTTAAGTTACAGGATTAGCTTACAATTTAGATTACTTTTACTGCAAAAATCTCATTCAGTGTGGAAACTAAAAAGTATCCAACTAACTAGCTGGAAAATATGCGCAACTCATGTTTAGCAGCCCTGCTATCAGCTGGGGAAGAAATTTCTTTTATTAGCTCTGGAATTGGATTGAGTTGCACTGTTTGTACATGGTGATGGTTGCTGATCTAGCAATTATCGCAGTTCTCAAAGTCATGACTCTGCAAGAGGGCCCTTTACCCCTTTTACTTTGGTGCTGGGGTAATGCTGATTGTCAATGACCCTTTACAGCTGATGGAGAAGGCCAGGACAGAGGCAAGGACAGGTGCTTTAGTTCTGAAGAATGCCATTCTGGGTATGACATAAAGTATGTAAGTTGGTTTTGGGAGTATGGATAAGCAAGAGGGGTGGAAGATTATTGTGTTCCAGGCTGGAGAACCAGACGTCAGTCTGCATAGTCACTTTTAAATACTGATCAGTAGAAGACCTTGTCAACACTGCCTCCAGAGAATACCTATAGTCATTTAAAAAACACAGAGAAATTACTATAAATGGGACAGAGTTTCTGTTTTGTTTTAGTACCTCTGTATTGCTCTAGGAGAGCAGAGAGCCAGAAAGCAGAGGATCAGACCATCGATAATTCTCCTTGAGGGATATCTCCCACTGGGTGTAGAGACAGTGTAGTTAGTCCCAGCCTCACACATTCTCTGGCCGTCCCTCACCTTGCTGCACTATGGCTGGAAGATATTCACTCAGGCTGTAGATATTTTGGCCTGATCTGCACATGTACCAGGCCTGTCCTTGATGTGTCCCATGTCCATGCGAGCTAACTTCAAGGGAACTGTGGTATGCTCAGAACTGTAGGGGCCATGGGCTACATGGCATAGAATAAATTACACAAAAGTACACACAGGTTGGCTGACATGGTACAGAATAGTATTTAGACAATAAGCTCATTTTCTCTTCAGCTGCTTGTTCCATGGAGCGATAAGGAGAAGTATAAGAGACCTCCTGGCACTTTTGAGGAGAGATAATTAACTTGATTTGCCATTTCTGGCCATCAACATTTTACTATAATCAGTGGAGTTGCACCTGCAGCAAATTGTTATACAGCAGGGAATCGAGCCCAGTACTCTTGCTGAAATCCTCTTAGTATTGTTAAAGACTAAGATATGCTTCTTACGATTTTTGAGAGTCATTCATACTTTAATGGAGGGGAGTGTGTGCAGCTCTCTCCTCCGCTGTATAGAACCAGAGGGGTTCAAGTATATGTCACTGACCCTTTGACGACTGTGCATTAGCTAAATATAGGAAGATGGTGCTTTGGGAGCAGGTGGATCAGAGATTTAGCTCATGTATTACTGTGAAATGCTGAGTAGTTATGATGTGCAACAACCATGAAGTCCCTCAAAACACTATTTTTTTTAAAGAATGAATTTTAAAATTGTTTTTCCCTGAAACCAGAGTTTCAGAAGAAACAAGTTCAGATATTCATTGGCTGATCAGTAGGATGTTAACATAGATTTGCAGTGCAGATTATTAGATATAAATTGTTTATTAGGGAATTATAGGAAACTGATTCAGCGAAGCAGTATTAATCAAGTAGTCCACCACCTGCCAATACTAGCAGGAGGGAATTCTTGCTTGCTGGCTATTTTCTAACGGTTTGACTTACTTGAGATGTCTAAACTGATGTTTTCCATCTCCTTCCTAGAAGCCTACTGTAGAAACAGTAGCTCTCAATTTTAGGAGACTTTCATGTACTATGTAAGCAATACTGAAGAGAATATTATACGTCAAAGTAATCTGTTACTGAGCTAAGCAACTTGGGCATTGTCCCAGGAAGACAGTACATCTACTAATTCTCTTCTTAACCAAGTCAAGACATGCTCTGTGATGCATATAGCTTTTTGGGGGCCAAAAAACACCAAGCATCAGCAGTAAAACCAGGCAAAACTGAAACTTGGAATAAAGTTTTCTCATTCACCAAGCAGTGTTGATTTAGGTATAGAATTGCAGAATACTGTGCAGCCAAAAATATTTCAAACAATAGTTAGCCCTGACTCTCATTTTCATTTCAGAGAGATGCAGCAGCTAAAGAAGCTGTCCTACTTATTTGCCCATGATAATCCAAGCCAGTATAAAGTGATGAATCAGAAAGATGTTCCCTCTATTTCTTTCTACACTTCTGTTCTGCTCAATTCTCTTGTACCAATTCAGATCTACCTTTCATTCTCTTACTTTCCTAAATATTTTATATCATTTTTGTCATAAGGAGTATTCTCAGAGCAATGAAGTGAAGGAGAGCTCTTTCTATAGCTAAGAGCTATGTTGGCAAAGCTTTGAATTGCTCCCTGTAGTAATATGAAACCAAGACTGAAGAAGCAATCAGCAAAGGCAAAATTTACAGTTTAAAGAAGCCAGATCTCTAGCACATTTAAATTTGCATGCATCAGTGGAGATGAGCCAGTAATGACACTGCCTGAGACTCTTCAGATATATTTTTAAACTTCCTTATGGAAGGCATTTCCTTGTAAGCCTCTGCACAGCCACCTCCTTCCAATTTTTTGGTCATAAGGCAAATAAAAGGTTTAATATGGTAGTTTATAGGACAGCTGTTAAGCTCTGCTGCCATGTGGCTAAGAAGCAGAATATGTTTAACTGAAATAAAGTAGGGGCTGGCAACCTTTTGAGTACCAGGCTGCAATAAGCTGCTGATTATTAACCTCCTCCTTGCCTCCGCTGTGAGCCATCGCTCCCCTCTGCAGCACCCTCCAATGCTACACGCCACCAATTCCCACCCCCAATGGCAGTGGGCAGAGGCAGATTTGGTGGCAAGGATAAGCAGAGCCTGCTGTATGGAGCAAGAGAGCAGCAGGGAGGGCTATGGAGTGGGGTGCTACTGAAGAAGTCTGCAGCATGGTGCAGGGCAGAGAAAGGGAGCACTCTGGGCTGAGCTGCCTTCCCGGGAGTAGAGCTGTATGATTGGAGAACAGCTCTGTGTAGTGTCCACAGTTATGGGGTGGAGAGTCAGAGGAAGCTATCTGGGCAAGTTTAGGTCTGTTAGTTGGACCTCCATAGTTAGGGCCTGGTTTAAATCATGGGCCCAGTTTGGTCATTCTGTGACCCAGTCGTGGCTGGGCCACCATTTTTGCACTCAGATCATGGCACAGGGATAGATGCTGAGAAGAGGGAGAGATCCCCCTCCATGCCTTATGGCAGGGTCTTCCCCTTCCATGGGGCAGGGAGGGCATGGAGTCCCTTCCCCGTGGGGATGGGGGAAAGGACATGAAGGGGTGTAAGGAAGGACATGGCCCAGACTGGCAGATACATTTGTTTTCCTGGTTGGACAGGCAACAGGCCATCCTCTTCCCACTGGCTGCCACTACCTCGAGCCACTGCCACCTCAGGGGCTCTGGCCCCCTCATGCCACCCCCTGCCTGTGGGTTGTGGAAGGGCTGGGTGGGCAGCAGCTCCCTGCCCCCCTCCAGTGCTGAACAAAGCCTGGGGCCAGGTGGGCTGGCAAACAAAGATGAGGCTGGGGAGGAGGTGGTGGCCACTCTCTCTGCCTCATGGAGGTCAGTGGAGCTATTCTTCTCCTCCGCCCTCCCACCATCGGGGAAGGCAGCCTGAAGAGCATGCTAATTAGCCCGTGGCCTGTCACTCTGGCTCCAAGTGGCATTCCCTTCCCTCCGCCTCTTGTATCTCATCTTGTTGCAATGAAATGCCATGGATATGGCTGTGCCATATCGTGGCATTTCATTGCAAATCACATTTTTTGTGGAAATCACTTAACTTCATGATTTAAACTAGGTCCTATCCATAGTATACAACTTTAGAAGGAATAAATAAATAAAGACACAGAGGTAAAATGCAGTAATGGTATATCAAAGGTAGTTCATGGCAGACTAACATAGGATAAGCAGGAAAATGGGGATTCGTGAACAAATTGTAAGGGGGAGAAGCAGCTGACTAAGGGGCTATGGTAACATGTAGTGTTGAAAGCAGAAGTATCAGGCTGGAAGGACATATTGCTAGAGAGACATTACCAGTGGTGTTCCTCCAGAATCAATTTTAGAAGCGATCTTTAATATTTTTGTGAATGACCTGGACACATATTTTGGGAGTGGGCTGATGACACAATTCCAGAGACATCATCGATACAGAGGAAGATCAGTCTTTCCTGTAGAAGGAATTGGATGAACTTGAGCACTGGAGCCTTAGAAATGGGATGGTAGGGTTAGAGTGATGTTGTAGGTGGAATGGTCCAGGAATTGTGCCAGAAGCAAGGGTTTCTTTGGGTGATATAGTTTATTGGATCAGCTGCATGGAGTTAGACAAGCTTTTGAATACAAGAACTCAACAAGCGTTTCAGCAATGAGTGCACTAGAAGCATATCTCCACTTGCGCTGTATGTTGGAAAACTACAATAACTCCAAAGTTTAAGACTGAGGGGGCAGTGTGTCAATAAATCTGTCTTAATGCGGTAACCAAACAAAATCCAAGGTGTCAAGTAACTTTTCAGTTCTATTTGTGAAACAGCAATCCATCTTTTGATGTATTGTGCCTTCTGGTCCCAAAATGCACTGTGAACATGATTTGAAGAAAAAAAAAAAGGTCAGAATAGCTGAAGTGTAAAACATGTAGAACAGATCCACAGTGTAAACAGCAGTGAGTTAGCTTGTGCATAAAGCCTCTTACAGTGTAATATGGTTTTGCTTATAGGCCCTAATCAGTAGTGGAAAGTGGCTTACTACATCAGAAAAATACAGACCTTCTGCCCAAAGGCTTTGAGTTCACACCAAACAATAAAATAAGTGAAATAAGCATGGATTAGATAACAGCATAAGCATTGCTTGCTGAATTCTTATGGGAGTGCATGGAGTTCGAGTTGTGATTGGTTAACACGCAAGACAAAATTTTGGCAGGTGTCTATAGAAAGAAATGTTACTATTGCTAAAGGTATATTTTAATAGACTGCAGGTCTGGAAAAAATAGTGTTTGATTTGAGCAGCCCTACCTACAAAATAATAATTTGTGCATGTGGTCAGAGCAGGCACTGCCCATTTGGCCCACTGGGGAAAAAGATTGAGCACTACTAACCTAGTCACCCCCTGAACATCTAGCCTCAAGAGGGGCTTCAGACTTTGGTCTACTACAAACAAACCTAAAGGTCTTTTCAGGTCCTATATATTGTGTCGCGTGTGTATCTGGTTGACAAGGGGGGCCATGTGTATCTAGCCTGGAGGGTATGAGAAAAGCAGCTCTTGCAGATAGGCAGCATGGAGGTAAGATAATTAAAATGGAGACTTCCTACCTAGTCTGAGATTGAAACAGATAGAATGCTGCAGGGGATGTACAGTGAACCTGACTTACTAACTAAAGCAGTCAACTTCTAGGCCCCAGGTAGCACATTCTTGGGAATGTTCTGTCACAAGCTAGGCCTAAGGGAAGACATTTTAGGGACAGAGTTTGACACAACTGTTAAAGTGATCAAGACTGGCAAGACTGTTGGACCAGATGAGATATTCCCAGAATTCATTACAAAGTTTGGCACCACAAATGAAAAGATGGCTTCAGAAATTCATGTATCAATGTGTACAAAGTAACAGAATTCCAAAAATGTGAAGAAAAGCTGACCTGCTATGCCGAAACCCAATAAACCATCAAAGGATCCAACGAGTTACCAACCCATCTCACTACTCTGTTTTACATACAGATTCATAGGGCGCATCCAGACAAGCCTGCACATGCCTCTTGCTGTGTCTCAAAGCAGTTTGAGATGCAGCAAGAGGCATGCCAGGTAGGTAGGGGGTTGTGGGGGAAGGCAGCTCAGGAGAGGTGGGTCCCCTGCTTGCCCCCTGCAGGGTCCACATGATCTCCCACATGGCTTACAGCTCACCTGCAGCAGCAGAGGCCATCGGGGTGCTCAGGGCCCTCCTGGCACAGCCCCCCGTGTGGTGCAGGGCAGTGTGGCTTGGCCCCAACTGCCTGGCATCTGACGCTGCCTGTGCCACATCACATGGGTCCAGCCCAGCCTGGCTCAGCATGTGACCGTGCACCTTTAGGCAGCTCCAGGCTGCTTAGGCTGTCAACCAGGGCCCTGCACCTCTTGCAGGGACTGCCTGTTGCATCGGGCCAGGTCCTGTATGCATGGGTCCCATGTGCTGGTGGGCTGGGCTGGTTCTGTTGAGGCAGGACCCCGCCTGGTATAACAGACAGTCCCTACAAGCAGTACAGGGCCCCGGGTGATAGCCCAAGCAGCCTGGAGTTGCCCGAAGGTGCATGGTGCTGCGCTGAGCCAGGCTGGGCCCACGCAATTTGGCATAGGCAGTGCCTGGTGCCAGGTGGCTGGCACTGAGCTGTGCTGCCCTGTGCTGCATGGGGGGCTGTGCCAAGAGGGCCCCATGAGCCCTCATTGTGGCTGCTGAGGGCCCTGTGGGGGGCACATGTGGGCCCCATGGGGGGGCATATATATATCAATAAAACATTGTCCAACTGATCAATCCCTTTCTCTCTCTCTTGCTCACTATATATCTAATATATAGGTCTTTTGTTTTAATTGTGGAAGAACATGGATTTTGGGGTAAAGAGTGAATTTGGGCCTTTTTATCAGAGATTTTGCAGTTTTTAAATAGGGAACACCAGAATTCCTGCTAGTGAGGCAAGTGGCAGGACCAGACAGAGGAACCTGCTTAGGGCTGGCACCTGGGACCCAGCTAGAGGTGGCTGACTTCCTGGCCACTTGGGGCCAGTAGGACATGCTTTCACAATTCAAAGCAGGCCACCACACTGAGAACACTTTCCGGGCAATAGCTGCCCAGATGGCAGAGTGGCGGCACACATGGCAGTAGTGTCACACAAAGGCCAACTGTGCAGCCACAACCCACTGGCAGTTGGCCCAGAGGTGCAGATGCCTCTGCTGTGGGCATCTGGGTCTGGCAGGCACACAGCCTTGGGACCATGTGCTGTCGCAGGTGACAGCAGCCCCCACTGCCAGACTGCTGCAGTGGGTAAAGGGTGCAGGGAACTCTCAGTTAGGGCTGCTTCAGCAGTCCAGCTAGCACAAGGGGTCGTGTCCCCAGATACCAGCTGACCAGGCTCCAGAAGCTGCTGCCTGTTTGTAACATTCAAATCCCATGGGCCCTAAGGCCCACCCAGCTAACTAGTAGCCCCTATTTTATGGGGGCTAATGGGTGAAAGCTACAAAAAAATACTTGGGAACAACCGCAAAAAACAGGACAGGAGTGATGTGCAGGTCAAAGGGTCAAAACATGAAAATGAGTGCACCTGAGGGGGACACCGAGCAGAGCCTCTCGGGCCGCGCCCACCGGTCCTCAAAGGCATCCAAGGAGCTGGTGGACACCACCCACTGGAAACGTGCATGGACACGTGAGAGGAATGTGGCCCCATAATCTTCGGGCACCTTCCTGGCCAGAGTCTCCTTCTTGGTCAAGTACAGGGCCCACTTGGCCAGGGCCAGGAGGAGGTTGACCAGGAGGTCCTGGGACTTGGTGGGGCCATGGATGGAGTGACCAAAGACAAAAAGGTGGGTGGTGAAATTCAACCAGAACCTCAGGAGGAGGTTCTGGAGGTGGAGGTGGAGAGGCTGCAGCCTGGCGCACCCGAGGGTCATGTGCACCAGGGTCTCCCTTTGTCCACAGAAGGGTCAGGAAACCGGGGTGTCTGTGAAGCTTGCCACATACTTGACCATGATGATGACTCCATGGAGGAGCCACCAGCTGAGGTAGCCAGTGGCTCATGGGATGAGGGTGGAGTACAGACTCAGCCACTGGGTGCCCCAGCCATGCCCTTGCTGAGCAGGTCCTGCCTCAGAAGCTCCTGAAAGCAAGTAGCCCCAAGCTGCTCACCAGGGCAGCTTTTTATACTGCTGGGGCCAGCACAGCTGCTGGCCCCAGCCTCTAGCTTCCCCTGGCTGCAGATCTGGGAGGAGCTGGGCAGGGTTATTTTGCCCCAAGTGGCACAACCCTGACCCACACCAAAGTGCATGTCCGGGCATGTGCACTGAGGCAAAAATCCCCGGCTCAAATTTGTGCCACTCCTATTTGAGCTGCTACAAGCGCATGTGCCTGCATGTGTGGATGCAGCCACAGAGTGCATAATCCTGACTAGAATAGAGGACATCTTTGATCCCCAGCTCCCAAAAGAACAAGCTGGCTTTCAGAAAAAGCAACATACCACTGACCAAGTTACATTATTACACCTGACTTAGAAAACAGATTTGAAATGGGGCAGAAAACAGGTGTGAACTTTGTTGACCTTACAGCTGCCTATGATACTGTATGGCACCAATGCTTCAAATATGAACTACACTCTATGATACCGAAACATAAGCTGTGCACTTTCATTGTGAACATGACCTCCAGCAGATCATTAAAACCCATTACTAGCCAAGGAGAAAAAAGTAGAGTATGAACTCTGAAGAATGGAGTTCCCCACGGGTCAGTGCTAGCACTAATACTTTTCAATGTATATACCTCAAGAGTTCCCACATACAGCATCTAAGTGATATAAGTACCCTGACAAAGCCACCATAGTAGCCCAAGGAACTGACATGACAGAACTGGGAAAGAAACAAAGTACTGACATGAAATTCATCGCTATCTAAACAAGTGGTGCTTAAAATTGACCTTCAATTATTCAGTATCATCACTCTTCTACCTGGACAATCATTGACCCAAGAGCATGCTGAATATCACAGTAGCGAACCACATCCTTCCCAATGAGAATACCCCAACCTACCTAGAAGTCATGTTAGAGTGCTCCTTTACCTATAACATCACATTCAGAAGGTCATCAGTGACGTCTCCCCATGGGTATCTGCCTTAAGATGTTCAACCAGCACAGCATGGGGTGCCAACTTCAAAGTGCTCAGAGCCACCACCACACTTGCAATGGTATATGCTCCAGCAGAATATTGTGCTCCTGTATGGTCCAGAAGTTGTCACACTAAAAAGCTCAATATTTTACTTAACAGTGTGCTGAGACTCAGAACAGGCTGCACAACTCACACACACACATGCACTCCCTGTACTCTTGGGCATTAGATCAAGTGATATAAGAAGACAGACCCTAACATCATTACTAGCAATAAAGACAGGAGATGATGAAAATCACCTGCCCCATCAACTGTTAACTGAAGACCCAAACACATGGAAGCTTAAGAAACTTAAGTCATAAACCATTTATACACTAAGCCTACAAGCTTCTGGAACAGATTGAGGATGCTGAACCAAACTTATGGGCAGCAATGGAGTGGTCCAACCTCTGGGAAAGGTCAGACCTATTCCTATAACATTTTATACCAACAAGTCCCTCATTGGGCATGGCCTTGACAGAGAAGCATGGATCAAGCTGAACAGACTGAGATCTGGATACAGACACTTCAAAACAACACTGCACAAGATGAACATCTTGGATAGCCCCCCTGTCTGAATGTGGTGTCCAACAAACAGCACTTAGTCAAAACCTGCAGTCTTTCCAAATGTCCAGCTGGGGCAGATGGAATCGCACATTGAGCAATAATACCAGATAGTGGCTCACGGATTTGGAAGTTGATATGTGATGCCATATGAAAGAGAGTGGGAGAGGGACAGAGGTGCTTGCAAGGAGTCAGCAGCAGAAGAGGACATAGCTTCTGAGTTGAATTCAGACACAGAGATCTTAGGGCTCCATTTTTGCCTCTTGACTAGAAAAGGCTGCAGGCTGCTGAGCAATTGGCCTCCCTTTCTCCAGGACCCAGAGAATGGCTAGGTTTGGGACCAAGCCAGTACACCTAGCTCTACACCTTGGCTACACCTTGTCAGAACAAACTAACCCCTGTGCGGGGAGGTGTAGGCCACTGGGTCCCAGCAACAGGGATATCACTCCTTTCTTTGAGTTCCAGCAACTACCTGTGGGGAAATGTGCAGAGAGTGGAATCTGCTTCACAGGCTATTGATGGAGGGAATAACTAACTATTGCTTTAGAATCAGTAGAGATCTTTGTTTTCTTTGCCTTTTCTCTTTCCTTCTTAATTTACACATATCGTTTTCCTGGAATAAACTGTTGGCTTGAGATGCCCTGTAACTGTAATACGTGATGTGACTGACTATGTGTTCTTCACAGCACAGAGAGGCTGGTGCTTCCCTAGCTGACAGTGGTGTTATGAGGCAAGGCCATTCATCCTTGTAAAGCACTTTGAGAAACAGTGCTGAGGTGAATGAACTGCAGAGTGCTTTTTTGCAGAGGAGGCCAAGAGGGCAAGTGTATTTGTTTGCTAGATGAGGGCTAGCACACATCAGGGTTTCATTTCATTTATCAGATCTATATGCTGCCCTCTTCTAAAAAGGCTCAGGGCAGCTAACAGTTCTTCTCCATGTGAACCACCAATGGTCTGGGAAGATTCATCCTTCTCCACAGGCAACTGTGTTGTGTGGGCTTAGTACTTAGAAAAGACTCCTTGGGTCCTGAGGTGTCCTGCAAAGCAATTCCTGATCCTTTGGTAGTTTTTTATATTGTATTGGCTATGATAGGGAGAGCTGGCACCTGCCTCTTCTCATCTAAGGAATTTACTTTCATGGGAATGCTACATTTATCCTTTGCCTTACTCCAGTGCATGTTTTGCCTGGTCAAATGGCTACAGACTCTTAGTAAATCTAGCTATCTTGTTTTATTGTTGCTTGCTTGATGGGTTGATGTTTGCTCAGAAGAGAAACTTATTCAGAGGAATCTGTAGACAATTGTTTCTATGGACAGCTTTGCCATCGCAGATTCTGCAGTCGTTGTCATTGGCAGTCCCTCGGATGACATCCATCAGGCTTGATGGGTCCTCAGGTGACTAAGAAGCCCAATTCTGGATACACACGTTCTTCGGCAATGGGGGCATGATGTTGTGTGGAGAAGTGGGATTTGCAGCCCCGGGTTGGTCTTAAGAGGAGGTCAGTTAGGACAATCAGTAGGCCAGAACCACTGACCTCAGGGGAGCTACCACATTGATTTACACCCGCTGGCCCAATATTCTCTCGAATGCCTGGTATACTTTATTGCATGTATAAAGCATATCCTTTATCCAGTATCCTTTACTTGCATGGGTAAGATATGTAGGATCATATTCAGTAAACAGACTAACTGAAATACAGTAATAACTGATAAAAAATATGTGGTACGTATAGATACAAAGGGTGGAGGAGAGGCTGAGGAGAGGTGTGGCTGCACTATCCCTGCACTGATATGACTAACAGGTTTGTCCTTATAGTCCTTACTCAGGCCTACTCTGCCCAAAAGTTTTTTGCCAGCAAAGCTTGCTTTCTGTCAGTGCAGTCTTGCATGTGGCTATACTCAATTTTGACTCCTGCTGATAAAACCCTGAACTCTCGCCGGTTTAAAGAGGTTTCCTGAGTGACATATGGCCACTGGCCCCATGCCTGAATGGATATTGAAGTATTATAGAAGCAGCAACAAATTCACAGGGTCACTGTTCCTGGGGCAGTGACTGCTCTACTAAAAGTTTTGAAATCTGCAGTCCAGGGCACACTGTGACCAGCAGCCTATCTCCTGTGTAAAATCCCCAAGGTATTTTGGAAATGGCTGTTTCCCTGTTGCCCATCTTTTGCAGTGCACAGCTACAACCCACATGTTGTTTCCTGATCCAGGAAAAAAGTCCTTGAGTTCCTTGCCCTGAAGAGAGAAGGAACGGTGAAGGCGTAGCTGAGTGATTCCCACAGAAATACAGATGTTCATACAGGTATTGCAAGGAAGAGGTGGCAGCTGAGGTACCACAAGGACAAGCCCCAAAGCAGCAGCAGCTTTATTAAAATCTGATGCTGCCTCAGAGAGCTGCAATCATACAGAACTCAATGCCCTGCTATTTGGGAATCCTACCACCAGCTTACTGGTACCAGCCCGCTTGCACTAACTGGAACCAGCATGCAATGCAATAGTGTAACATTCAGCATATGCCTGTTGGATAGCAGGTAGAAACAATTAACCATAGGAAGAAGTATTTGCAAACAAATGAATTGGCCTGGGCTACATAATTTTGAGCTACATGATTTTGCAGAAGACATTTTGTTAACTTTCTAGATGTAGGTTTTCAAAACATGCCTATTGTGCGCCGTGTTCAGGTCCAGTACATTGGTATAGAAGCAGTTTACAGTTAGCCCAAGAAGGGCCTCGGCATGGATGGGCTCCTGATGCTTCTTGGCTCGTTTCTCAGGTTTCTGAACCTTTGGGACAGTTTCACTGAGCTCTTCAGGCAAGTAGTGTTTGATTTTTGCCTGCACATTTATAGGCAGAACAGCCTTTGTTCTCTTCCCAGGCAAGGATACCATGTGAGTTCCTTGGACTTTCCCTGACAGGCTAGAGCTAAGGTCCACGAAATAACCATACTGATCCATCAGTGCTTGTTTAGCCATAGAGAAGTTCCCTTTCCATTTAGGTACTGTGCAATAAGGCACAGGGCTGGGTAGACAGAATTGGGATACAAGTCCACTATAGTCAGGAAAGCTTATTGAACTGACTTCCTTTATTGTTACCTGCCCAGAATTACACATCTGTGCAGCTGGACACAATGAATGGCCTTTCATTTCTAGATAACCACTGCCACCGCTATAGACTTTTCTGCCACTGACATGATTGGAGCAATCTGTGGTCATGAGCTTCCAGGGAATAAGCACTGCCCATTTCTTCTCTGCCAAAGCAGTTCTTATTCTGGTGTCCTGCCCTGCAGGGCTGAGGTGAGCCTAGCATGCAACTCCAGGAGTGTGGCCTGCTGCATCAGAGAGAGGGCATGTTGCTTTGGCAAAGGCAGCCAAATGTGAGGGCTCTCTGCCCAAAATGCATATGCTGGTTGCTGTGTAGCAGTAAAACTTGTTACTGTGGACAAGTCCACTGTTGTTACCAAGTCAGCTCTTATTGAGCGTGCATTTTGCCTAATAAGCTATTTTTTACCTGGCATGCACATCTGTACCCTAAGGGTCTTTCTTTCACTCTCCTGTAGTTCTGTACAGAAGGTTAGATTGTTGGGTTATTATTAGCCTATATTCAACCTGTTAGCACTGGGTAGGATGTGAGTAGCACCACATGTAAAGGTATTTAATGAGATGACCTTTTGGCTGTGCCAAGATATGGAGCTCATGGATACAAGCAGGCATTGCTGGCTCCCATTTCCTTTTCCCTTTCTTACTGCTCTTTGTTCTATTTACAGTTTATATGGCTGTATTTAGGGTATAGGGAAACAACTTAGAGCTGGCTTATATTTCACTTACTGCTGTAAAGGCACAATTTTTATTTTGGCCCCATCAAGCATTTCTTTACTGAAAGCTCATTTTCCTTTGGTTTATTGATTGATTGTTTGACACTATGGCAAAATAGGGTCCTTTTACAGTCTTTTTTTTTTTGCTGCTCCAGTTATTTTTTTCTGAATGGCTTTAAATCAATAGACAACAGTACAGCCCTGCTACAGCTTGGCTGTTATTCTGGTAAGAAACTTATCTCTTGTTTTTGAAAATAACAAAATATAGTGAGTGAAATAGGAATTATCCAGAAAGTGCTAGCACATCTTGTTATTAAAAAATTAAATATACGGTTACATGGTCTTTTACAGAGAAATCATGATGTGTAAGAGGAACATCAATACTTATTGAACTAATCAATGATAATGCTTTGCACTTTTTACCTCTGTATCTGAAGTTTGTTTGTTTTTTTAAATCAATCACTAATTAAGCCTAATTCATTGCACTAGTGGGTTACTATAATAAGAACTACTAAACTTTACCTCATGTAGAAATGAAAAATATCTGTGAACGTGCCAAAAGGTTCCTATGTCTTACCTCCCCAGTAGTTTGACAATCTTAGGGAAAAATATGATTGGAAGTGACTTCACATGCTCATGTAGTATGTGGAAAGATCCCTGTTCAAGGCAAGATCATTCCCTGTGTAAATCAATGTAGACAAATGCTTGTCTAAAATAAAAAACTTCCAGTGATAGAAATTCCACAGTCAATCCAGGTGAGCTCTTCCATAGTTTAATCATCTTCATAGTCAAAAGTTTTTCCTAATATATAATCTAATTTTTCGCAACTTCAGACAATTATTTCTTGTGGGCACAAAGAATAATAGATCACCAACCTTTTTATAATAGCTGTTTTTGGATTTGAAGACTGCTATCAAAATTCCCCTGCAGTTTTATCTTCCCCAGACTAATTAATCTTATTTTTTCCAGTCTTTGCTCAGGTCATGTTTTCTAGCTCTTTAATCTTTCTTGAACTGTGGTGCCCAAAACTGGACACGGCCTGCCAAGTGAGGCCCCGTCAGTGCTGAACAATGCTTCCGTGATTCCTTCAGTATATTACAAGGTAGCAAGGACACAGCCTAGAGGCAAGAGAAATTATTGAATTAATTAGGCTCATAACTTAAAATTTAACATAGAACCAAATAAGGTTTATTGCTTAGTGCTTAGTGTATTGATTGCTTCCTAAACTGTGAGTGACCTGCCAAACCCAAACATCTGCTAAGGCTTTCTGTTCAAGGATCTGTAATGAACGGTCATTTAGTTCTAACACCTCTCACCTTCTGTATATTGTCCTCTCTACTCTTGTGCAGAATTTTCATTTAACAAATCAAACATGTATATTAAACATTAATGTCTATCCTATACAAATTATGCAACCTCCCCATCCCTAACTACCATATAGGTTTCTTATAAGCATGAGGCTTTTGGGTTCCACTTTGATGAGCATTATTGCATGTTCTAATACTGCTGTCAGGTTCATCCTCTTTGGTTTCCAACTTGCACAGTGAAGAGAGCGAGAGGTGAGTTTCAGAATGAGCAAGAGTTTCTTTTGACTCCACTTGTACAATGGAGGAGGTAAGCAACTTTTTGTTTTAAGTTCTGTTTGAATGGCCAGACACCAAAACAGCCAAGACTGATGTCTTCAGTATCATTTATGATCTTCTATTTAGCTTGGAACCTGAAATGACAACTGAGGCCCAATATGCTACTTTCTAAAGCTGCAGGAGAGTCTTGTACTTTGCATTTGATGAAAGGAAGCCCTCTTCGTGTAATTATTTCTTTTCCAAGTCCTATTGCATTGTTCCAAGAAATGCTGCAAGGTAACACCTGAGCTGAACAGTCATATCCAAGTTGAAAGTTGGAGAAGGTCTCTCTTTATAGGGGAAAAAAGGGCAAGATTTGGTGGTTCAGCTCCAGAATGCCTGCATTTTTCATTTGGCTTTCTTCCATATGGCAGCTGCATTACTTATAAAGTAGTGTAAGAGTGATATCATAACTGTGATGGTCCAAAAATGAGATGATATCACCCTAAAAAGTCCTTGCCTCTTGCATTGTTTATATAGGGCTGATTAGGCATTACTGTATACTATATTTAAAGATAACCATGTACAACCATTTTCACCTTGTAAAGACTAGCATAGAAAACAGAGCTCCTGTGTATAGACTTACGAGTCAGATTACATTTTATTGTAGGAACATCACATTTACTGCCTGAAATACTCCATGCGCATGTCTTGCTGACCTGGAACTCCAACTGTGGATCTAATGAAGGCATGGTATGACTGGCTGTCTTCAAGTCAAGGGAGCCAATTTCCATATGAAGCAATTGGGGCAGGTGATCTTGTAGGAGCTAGGATGACCTGGGGTATCTTGGGTTGAATTCCATAACCACTGATCAGATAGGAGTAAGTTATTTAGACTTAGTTTAGCCTCTCTGAACCTCTGGACCCAATATATTTATAGTGGTATCATTGGCCTCTACAGCAATATAAGCTAGGAGTGGACATATGTTGTACAGCATTAACACCAGTTTAATTCAATTAAATCTTGTGTAGAATTACCCCATAAAAGATCAGGTATAAATATATTCTGGTGCAAGTTACAGTAGTGTAGGTCTGTAGCTTGCCACTTGCTGAAGGCAAATAGGCTGTTACCCGTCAACTCGCCAAGAGGCAGTAACAGTGTATACTGCATACAGCTACCTCAGGAGCGCTGGTGTCTGTTCAATCCAGATCCAGATATAATTTACATTGGAGAATAAAAACAATGTACATTATCTTGATTTAAACATATTATGTTTCTGGTTCCTGAGATTCAAAACATTATATCCAGGGACATCTATAAACGGCATCCATTCATCAGCAAGTGAGGGTGGATATTGCAGCTCTTTTACTGACTGGTGATGTATTTTCTCTTGTGGCTGTAGAGACTGGTGTTAGACTTGCAGGTCCTGCCACAGTGGTCATAGGGGTATGTAGCATTAGGGGTTACTGTACTGACCGAAGGCTGTTTCCTTTGGTCATGTTTCTGTTGTAATTTGAGTAACCATTTCTCATTGTCATGTTGGACTCCATGATTGAGAAGGGAGCGCCACTTTGTCCTAGCTCCTGCTAAGGCCTCCCAAAGGTTTGGGTCAATTCCAAAAAACCTACTTGCAGATGTCTTTGAAGCACAATTTCGGATGCCTTTCTCTTCAATCCCCACCTGCAATTTGCCCATACAGGATGTCCTTCAGGACGCAGCCTGTGGAGATGGCCAAGGCAGCGTAGGCACCACTGTCCGAATAGTGCAGTGATGGTTGGCAGGTCAGCTTGGCGATGACCTCTGTGCTGGTAATTCTGTTTTGCCTCTTGATTTCAAGGATGTGCCGTAAGCAGCATAGGTGGAAACTGTTCAGCTTCTTTTCTTGACATGCATATGTTTGAAACATCTAGGAAACATACAGAAGTCATAAGTCTATAGGAAAAAAACCTAGCACCTTAATATAAAAACAGTTGTACAAGGGTTCCCCTTTCTATATTTTTCCATTTATATTTAATTATATAAAGCATATGTGCTAATCCTCAAGAACTAGAAGGGGCAACATTCATTTTCCTTCTGTGTTCTCACAAGAAACTACTTGTAATATACTACTATAGCATGTAGATTATTTTTTCCACAGTTAAAGCAAAGCATTTTTCCATCTAGAGCATCTCTGGATAGTAAAAAAATAAAATGTTCTTACTCCATAACCTTGTATTAATACTTGTACCACTCAAGGCTATATCTAGCTTCTTAAAATAAAATAATAATCATAAAAACCTTTCCTGCTTTAGCCTCAAGATAAAGCTAAGAGGATGTATAACCTGTATATTCAGGAATACTACTAAATGACTTTGATCCTCTTCCTTGATTGAAAAGATGCACTTCAAATTTATGTAATGGTTTCCCAATACTATAGCAGAAGGATATCTTGGAGATAAGTGGTAATAAAGCTAAATTCATGCGTATCCTGGATTTCTTTGGCATAATGTAGCAGGTTTACTCAAGCATATCAGAATGAACAATATTGGTTCAATTCTTGCATAATATTTTCCCATGCCTGTGCAATGCACCCCTAAGTATTTCACCCCTGTGGAGAAGATTGGCATAAACTCTATGGCCATCTGGCCATGCCAGTACTAAAGGGCAGCACTAAGAAGCACTCTTGAAAGGGTGAGGTCATTAGTGTGCCTAGCACCACACTAAAGGTGGCTAGACTATATCGGGTTTAGGGTATCACTCTCATGGAGCAGGTTTAGTATGTTTTAGTTCAGTGCTCTGTAGTGTGCTCCTCAGGTGGTGTAGACATGCCCCTTAAGTCTATTAGGAGAGCTTTGAACGGTGCGCTGGCCTTGCACTGAACCTTTGCAGGTGGGCGAATTTCATTCATAAAGTCACAGTAAAAACAGGTAAGAATCAACAACAACATCACCTTGGCACTAGGAAAAACAAGTACGGTTGAGTTTCTCTGTGGGCACTAGGGGAGAATAACGTAAGTGGGGAGCATTAAGGGATGCTTTCTGTTTATACAATGGAGGACAATGCCTACATTACAGCTTCTCAGAGAGTCTACTTCTTGGCCTTACCCTGTCCTCTTTCTTATTACCTTGAAAGGAAAGGAGGAGGAGAACAAAAGTCTTGAGACTAACTGCTGCATGGTGAAAGAACTGTGCTTAGGTCTGTTTGCACATATGCATATCCTTTGATTTCTACTCCACCCAAAACTTAAAACCAACTGCCTGGGAGGGGCAGCAGCATTTCTGTTCAGGCAGCGGTGAGAGTCAATTGAATTCATCTTCCATTTACAGGCATGCAGGTGTGCAGCTCCTGTTTTCAACCCATCTAGTCAATCTCTTTTTTTTTTGTCCTGTTGAGTATTTCAGGATTAGGACGAGGGCAAACCTGTATTCCAAGTAGTGGAATGCTATAGTGCCAGAGGCAAAACCCGGTGGTCTGAACCAAGATTTTAACATCCTCTAGATTAGCCTTCTCTGGAGCAGCCTCCATTTATTCACATTTCAGTCAATATTGGTGGCTTTATAGTCAGGACACTAGGACAGTGGAATCGGTTGCTCAGGGAAGTTGTGGATTCTCCTTCATTGGAGGCTGGACACAGGCATCTGCCTGAGTAATACATCCTACATTTCTGCAGAAGGAAGATAGCTGAGGTCCCTTTTAACCCCATGATTCTCTCTCTTCTCAAACCAGGTGTCACATCTAAGAATAGATTAGTGAAACTCTTAATTCCAAGCCATCTAGTCACTCTCTCTCTCTTTTTTCTCTTGTATAGCCAAGAATATCAGGAACAACATTTTTAGATTGGCTTTATAGTTGCATTTTTGGTGTACTTGAAAAGTATGGTGATGTGACAAAAATTGCAGGACTATGCAGAAGCTTTTCTGCGATTAATAGAGTCCCATGCAGCCTCAGCTCTGCTGTTAACTTTTCTAATTTCCCAGTAGAAATAGTTTCTGTCAGTTTTAATTTTAGCCAAGCTGCATGTAGGAAAGAAGTAGGGTCTGAGCAGATGATTGCCACAAAATGAACAGCGATAAGGAATTAGTGCGCAGCTATAGGAAACTTGGTAAGTTCTACAATGCTGTACGTCAAGAAACAGTGGATAGCAGAGGTGTAACCAGGAAGTTTTGTGCTGTGGGTGGTGACAGTGGCTGAGTTGGCAGTGGTGTTAACTGCCAGTCTTGTGTCCCCTCTAAGCTGGAGCTCGGGGCTCATGCCACACTTGCCCACCTCTACTTAGGAGTTGAATATCCCAAAGAAACTAGACTCAAGAGACCCTTGTATATCTGAAAATATACATACAGAATAAATCTGTACAGAAGAAAATCCTAGGTCATTTGAGCACAAATATCCTGTCTGATCAGGAAAAGGATCAGGAAAGCTCAATATTAGCTGGGGGGAGGGGGAGAAACGACTACACACACACACACACAACATAGAGGTAATTAATGCTAAAGAAAAAATGATAATAAACTCATATGCCTGGAGATAGATATATATATATATATATATATATATATATATATATATATATATATATAGGTCATATGTAAAAATGGGAGATATGGCACAATTTAGCCACATGATTGTTTCTTGGAGTAGCTTAGGAGGAGTTAGAAACAGCTTAGAAGCTTATATGGGGGAATGAAACTATCCACAGCTCTATTAGATAAGGTAAAGCTGCATTTGGAAGCAGATTGAAGGGACCATATGCTTCAGGGCATAAACCAGTAACTACCTGAGGTGCATCTGCAAGAAATTTCTGCTGTAAACAAGCTACTGCAGAACAATCCACTGGACAGGGGCGGTTTCTTACCTTCCTCTGAAATGTCTAGGGCTGGCAATTGCCAGAGATAGGAGACCAAAGGGTACAGACATCCAGACTGATTCAGTATGGCAAACCCTTGGGAAGGTGCTCTTAGAACAACTCTCTCTCCAAATGAGTACTGACCATTGCACTAGCGGGATGTATGAGGTATTGTGCTACAAGGAAGGCTGTCAAGAAGTAGCCTAGGGCACTGTGCCTTCTGACTTATGATCATTAACAATCCCATAGTACTATACTAACAGTACTCTCATCTCTCTTTGTGAGAATGTGCATTGGCCAAATTCCTGTGGGAAGGTTTCCCATAAATGCCTTTTTGCTTTGGAATTAATTTTCCCCCTTGGAGCACCAAAACCTGCTCGGTCCATTTGTTTTTAGAAATTAGCTTGAAGGAGGAATTTGTGCAATATTTTGGGTTTATTAGGTATTTGAACTGTTGAGTTTATTTCTTCGGGGGGGAGTCTATAGGTAGACTATTGTTTCAGTTGATACTGTAATTTTGAGGCTTGTTCAAGTGCCCAGAACAACCCGATAGAGTTTTCATTACAGATAAAGATAAATTAGAAGAATGTCTGGTAGAAGGAATGAGGACTTACTATAGGGTGATAAATAAGAGACTGTATATGCTTTGGGGTGATTTTCTTCCCTCTCGACTACCATTATGTCACAGTTCAGAGCAGCCAAACCCTGGGTAATTTTAAACCAGAATCAATAAATCCTGTGACGTTACACAGATTACTTATCTCCATACAGGATTATGTGCTGGCTGGTCCTGGAATTTAAATCTCCTAATAAATAGTTTGAGCAAGATTTTTGTTCTTAGGGAAGGTGTCGGGGAGCTTAACACAATGAACAAGCAGTATTTATTCCTTTAAACAGAAAGGACAGAACTAGCCTTTGCCTTCTTTGTGGAAGACCGGATTTGTTTCATTACTTTTTTTTTTGTTTTACTCTAATTCTTTAGTTTTTATGAGCCATTTGGAACCAATTGGATTTTATTAAAATCTAAAAGGCAGCAGAGAGTCTAAAGCCTCATGTGAATAAAAAAACAAAACAAAACATTGCAGTATGTTCGGAAACAGAATGGCCTTGTTAAAAGAATTGTTTCCTTGTGCATTTAAAAATTAAATAACAGTGCAGCAGTTACAGACTTGGCCACAAAACTTGAGTCAGGAGCAACATGTTGCTCCAGAGGAATGGGGAATAATGAGTATCATTATGTGAGTATGTGAACGCATCTGATGGAAAAAGGTGGAAACTTGATTCTGCCTATTTATGGGAAGCATGGCAGAAGCAGCCCTGCAAATGCTGGTCCTCCACTCCAGAATGCACCAGGCACCGCCCTTGTTTGCCCAGCATTGCCAGTCCAGTGTTTGTGCTGAAAACCCTAATTGGGATCAAGTTGCCAAGAGCTCTGCGATGGTGCGGAGTGCTTTGCCCCAAACTCAAACATTCCACTTCATTGGCTGCTTGTACACGCCATGGGGGTTTACTTTGGGTTACTTCTCCCTAAGTTGAAGTGGTGGGTTTTTAAGACACTGCTTCAAATTAAACCAAAGTAAACCCCCAGGACTTGGACACTAGGATCAGGCCCAATCCTTACCTGCCTCTATGGTGGGAGGGGTGAAGGAAGGTGAGCTGCCAGTGGGCTGAGCAGTCCCTGGGCTGCAGGGGATCAGGCTTGCTGCTCTCTCTCCACACCTTAGTGGAGCCTGCCCGCGCAGCCCCCGAGCTGCATGGGGCCCGGAGCTTCCCTCTGCAGCTGTAAGGTAGCAAACTAAAATACCTCAGACATGTTTCATTTTGCTACACCCCAAATGGCATTTAACGCATAATATGCTGCCAAAAATGTAAACAGCAGTGCCATTAATGGGCAATATGCCGCTGACAGTGTAAACAGCAATGTCATTAAAGCAGTGCAAAAGGGCATTGAAGCCGCTTTCAAGGCCAATATTGTGGTGTGTACAAACAGTCTGTGTCCCTTTCCCCACCCACCCCTTTGCCCTCAATTCTGCACCTACAAATGCAGGTGTTCTCTAATGCAGTGGTTTTCAACCTTTTTTGTACCAGGGCCCATCTGTAAACATCAATGGCCAGTCCCAACCCAGTAAATAGTTTAAGTAGAAAACAGCTCCCTGGTCCTGCTTGTGCCCCTCACTCCTGACCCACTGCCTCCTGCCCCCACTATGTGAGGCTGGCAATGGGTGTGTGGGGCAGGAGTGTGGACTATAGCAGGGGGGGTACATGGCCCCCTAGATTTGTGCACCCACAGTGGGCATGGGGCTGCAGCTTGGCCAGACCAGCACAGGAGAGAGCTGCCTCTGTGACCCAATGGGTGGGTCCCAGCACAGGAGGGTGGAGCCAGGCAGCAAGATTTGTTGCTGCTCTTGCCATGAACTTGGTGCCAGTAGCATGAGGAGTTAGATGGTGGGGAGGACCATGCTGCCCTCACCTCCTCCTGCTGCCAGTTGCCTGTGCACCATGCGGTGGCTCTGCCCTGCCACCATAGCCTGACTGTTGCCACCACTGATTCCCTCCTGTGCTGCAGGCCATTCCACCTCCCTTCCCTGCCACAACCTGAGGGGAATGGCAGTGGCCAGGCCAAGGTGTGGGCTAGAGCTGCAGCCCAGTGCACAAGTGGCTGACTGTGGGAGGAGGTGAGGGCAGCATGGGTCCCCACCCTGTTACTCATCATGCTGTTGGTGCCACAGCTGGCGTGGGATCCATGGTGGTGGCAGTGGCAGGAGTGAGTCTTGCTGCTCCTTTTCACCCTCCTGTACTGGGACCCACCCCATTAGCTGAGGAGGTGGCTCCTGCCCATGATGGTCTGGTCAGCCTGCAGCCCCATGCCTGCTGTGGGTACGCAAATTTGGGGGAGCATGAGTTCCCCCCCCCTCCAAAAAATTGTCTGTGGCCCCTCCACCACATAGACTTATCTGCAGGGAGCTGCAGGAGCTGCTCTCCACTTTGCCTGACTGCCATGTGCATATGTGCATGTATGCATGCATGTGGCACCCCCCTGCCTGATTGCCCTCCTTCTGCTCCCCACAACCCCAAGCAGACCCTTGCAGGCTGGAACTCTGTTAGCCTGCAAGGGGAAACCTGCACCTTCCTGCATTTTTCTGTGATTGCTTGTAACCCTTTCAAATATTGTTGTGACCCACTTTTGGGTCATGACGCATGGGTTAAGAAATGCTGCTCTAATGCTCTCTCTCAGGCCTGGTAGGCGGCTACAAAAGAGTTATATTTTCCTCAAGGCTGAAGAGTTGGGGCAGCTTCAGATGATCTTCTGTGCATCTCCCCAGGCCTGGTGTAGTAGGCTAGAGACAGACACTCAAAAAGCCCGAGCCTGAATTGATTCAATCTTTGCAGGTTAGTTTAACCTGGCTAGGCTACGCCAGTTTGTAACTGTGCAGACATCCCCTCTGAATGGATGAAGTGCAGGCACATACCTGCAGTGACTCAGGCTAGAAGCCAGAGGGGCACTACAGTAGCCCTCCCTTCCCTTCTATAGTGCTGATATAAAGGGGGGTATTGGCCAGGCCCCAGAAGGATGCTCCGATTAGGGAGCACCCCTCCTCTTGCTGTTGATAAGAGAGCATTGAGTTACACAGCAGGGAGTTGTTCGCATTTATCAGCTCAAACAAAACAGCCTTCAAGCTCTTCTTAAACAACATTTTCCAAGGAAAGAACAGAGGGACATTACCAGCTACCTGTTGATTAGCTCCAAAAAGCCCTGAGCCAACGCTGTCCTGTCTGCCTTTGCCCCGTCTCCCACATCACGGACTGTTGCCAGCGTGTAGTATGCTAGCTAATTCTGAGAGGTGTCTGTGTAATGCAGAGGGGAGGGGGAATCCTTGCTTGACCAGGGAATGGTGAGGAGAAGAGAGAGGATCAGCAGGAAGCCAGGCAGACCTTGTGGTACGTTCAGTCTCTGCCGGAGATCCGGCCAGGGAGCAGAGGGGAGGGGTCAACCTTGCTGGCCTGAGCAGAGATCAGAGCCCCACTCAGAATTGCAAAGCATCTGGGATTCTGGGGTCTGATTTAAATTTAAACCAGGAAGGGGTCTGGGACAGACATTGCATAAACCAGTTTGACCCAAATCAGTTAAGTCTGATACTACATTCAACCAAGTTTATCTCAAACCAGTTTCAGCCATTTTCAAACTGGTTTATGTATACTGAACATCTGTTTTATTACAGGTTTAAACCAGTTTTTGATCACTTAAACCAGTTCATTTAATGTTTGTCCCTAGCTGTAGAAATATATTGTGGAGGGTGAAGTGGTCAAGGCATTTTTCACAGGATAGGAGGAGACAGGAACAAGTGAAGGCCCGCCTCTGCTGCTAGACCGCCACTCATTGAGGTCAGCTGCTCGCCCGCTGCCCCATCCATGAGTGAGGTCTGATCCCTGAGGGGCAAAACCTCAGGGAGAGGAGAATTTTGTTTGCCTTTGTGGCAAAGTGGGGCTCCCCGTCTAGCCACAGTGCTAGGTTTCTCACTTGCCTTTGGGCACACCACCCACCTGACTCACCTGCCACACCTTGTTGGTAATTAATATGATGATAATTAAGGCAGAAGGCTGCCCATTTTATGCCCCAATGCCGGGGGGGGGCACTATCTGCGGCTCTGTATCTTCCCTACATTGCAGCCCATGCCTCACAGATGGCATCCAGATGAGGATATGTTCCCAGCCTATAGCCAGAACAAGTTTAGGCTTCACTGTCAGGCCTCAGACATATACACTCATGCCGCCCTCTTCTCACTAGAGCCTCACATACTCCACCCTCTCTCGCAGGATCTCTTTCTCGTGTTGACAACTTATACTGCCTTGCTCCCTCTTGCAGTGGGCCCCTTAGGCCATAAGCTTTACCTAGTTCGTACCTTGGGTGGCAGACGTACCATCTTTTGGGCCTCTCCTGTGACCCTCACCATGGTAGTGGCCAGCCAATTACCCAACTGAGTCTAAGCTTGCTCTAGCCCCTTCTGAGGGCAACTCTATACATATCAACATACTGGGTTCTCAGCCCTTTGGGTTTTCCTTCCCCACCACTGGTGGTCTTTATCTCCATCCCTTTCTGGGGCCACCCCTCACCAGGGCATTCTCATCCCTTTACTCAGGGCTCAACACCACCCCCTTCACTCAGGGCTGCCCCCTCACTGGGGTCCTTATTTCCACCCCCCTCACTGGGGCTCCACACCATCCCCTCACTTGAGGCCACAGGGCTTTGCTCCCCAGTGGGCTCAGGTGGCCCCAGTGGGCTCAGGTGGCCGTACCTGGTCCCAACTGCCTCCAGAGTCACACAACCCACCTGAAGGTGAGGGCTAGGATTAAGGCACCCCTACCTGACTTTCACCAGAGCGGTAACTGGCCTGGGATTTCCTGGGGGCTCCTGTGTCACTGAAAGCCCCAGCAGGGACCGGGACCGGGACCGGGACCGGGACCGGGACCGGGACCGGGACCGGGACCGGGACCGGGACCGGGACCGGGACCGGGACCGGGACCGGGACCTCTCTTACCTCCAGGGTGTTATGAAGCCTCACAGCCAAGCAATATTGCTGCCTTCTAAGCCAGCAGGCAACTGAGCTGTTTATATAGGCAGCCAGGGATCTAAAATGGCTGCCTCAATCAAGCACCTGCTGGCTGCTTGGCTCTGGGTCTTAAAGTGGCAGGCACCACCAGTGCCCTGCCACACACCTCCCCTCTTAAAATGGTAACCAGGGGAGGTTTCCCTTGCTGCTCCTCCAAAGCAGGCTCCCCTTGAAGCCTGTGAGAGCCCTCAAGTGGTGAGCACCCCCAAAGGTGCTCCACCACACACCACCCCCCTTGGAATAAGATCTGGGGGGCCTCACTTGGCTGCCTTCCCTGCTGGGCTCTACCCCAGCCTAGAGCAGCCCCTGCCATGTGGCAAGCACCCCAAATGTGCTCCGCCACAGCCTTCTGTAGCAGCCCTGATTGGCTGCTCTTCTCCAGGCAGTGGGGATCCTGGGAAGGAAGCCAGTGATAGAGAGGAATTCCACTAGATGGGATTGAAATCTGACAGGAATCAGGAGCTACTGGTTTATCTCCAGAAGCAGCCCAGATGCTAGGGGTGTGCAAAGTGGCCTGCATTCAATTTGGATTCAGATTCAGCCCAATTTGGGGGACGGTGATTTGATTTGTTGATTTGGATCACTGTCCCAATTCAATTCAGCTGAATCCAAATCTTAAGATTTGATGCTGACTCAGAAAATCAGCAATTCAGCCATAGACACAGCTTTAAATGTTTTTTCTACATACCTGGAGGTACCAGTGTGGCTCGTGAATGCTGAGATGGTGGGGCGGATGGAGCGTGGGGTTCCACAGGAGTGTGTGGGAGGGGAGGGGGCGCCCACATGCTCGGTGGTGGACCATCCCCCTGCACCCTGCCAGCTCAGTAATTGGCCATGGGGGGACCCTGGCTGCCCCCCCAGACCCAGGAGGCACCAGTTGCTGAGCTAGGGGGAGAAAGGCGGGGGTCCCCCATGCACTCTGCAGTCCTCTTCTGGTCCACTTTTGGGTCCACTGCCAAGCATGCTAAGGACGAACCCACCCACCGTGCTCCTGTGGGATGCTCCACCTGCCTCACCATCTCAGCGTTCACTAGCCACGTGGTACCTTGAAGTATGTAGAAAAAACATTTAGAGCTATGTCAATGTCCAAATCATTGAATCTCTCCAAATCGATTCGGAGAGTTCTGATTCAATTCAGAGATATTAAAGGGTCTCGTGATTCAGTTTGGATTTGGAGATTCGGCTGCTGAATCGGGCCGAATCTCCATTGAATCGAATCAGTGACTGAAGCTTCGCACAGCCCTACAAGATTCTGTTATTTTCTGTGCCATGATAAAAATTTGCAGTGCATGTGCTTCAAGGAAGGACTTACATGTCCTTCCAGGAAGCTCTGTGCAGCAGCACATAGGAATTAATCCAATGCAGGATCCAGCAGGGCATCTGCAATGTCCTTGTGCATCCTATACAACCATGATTACTGGAAAGAATTAGTACTGACATGGGCAGGAGAATGAAAGGTTTTAAGTAGGATCAGGAGTCCGTGAGACATTTCCAAGAAGAGAACATCCCTTTTGTTCTAGTCTTTCTGATTCTTTTTTTCCTCCTTAGCTGTACTCCAAACTGGATTTGTTCTTAAATAAAGCAGTTGGTTCCTCAAACATCAACAGTGTCAGCTTTCAAGTTTGCTCTGTACTCCAAGCACAACGAGAAAACTGCAGCGAGTTCAAGAGCTTGCAATTATGTATTGAGCCAAAAAGGGCTTGGAAAGTGGAGATTAATCTCTAGCAAAGGGCTCTCTTAAGTCCCGGAGGCATCAGAAATATGAATTAGGTATAAGAATTGCTGTCTCATCAGAATTACTTTATAGTTGTGCAAACTGACTGGCTTTCTCCAGGGGGAGAATTGGCACACCAGTTGTTTCGGCTTGCATGACTCACTGTTTTATAACTGTGCCGTCATCATTCTTTTCTTTGAATTCTTACACCATGTGCTTTAGTCACAGCTGAGTGCCATGCGTCTCTGTTTGCTCCATGACTGGGATCTGTCACAAAAGGAGCTATTTTTAGCAGGAGCTGAATTACATCTATTCTTAGCAGCTTCACTGGAAATTCTTACTCTTTTCCTTTTATCTTCTGAAGGTTTTTAGTTTTCTCCCCCATGATGCCTTCCAACAAAGATATTAGAAATGCATCACTGTTTCCAGGGGGAAAACATTTGTTGGGTTATGCTGACAAGGTTTTATTTTATTCCTCTCATCTTTTTTTTGAGGATTTAAAAATGGCCACAGAGTAAATTCAAGGACTTGTCCAAATATCTATATAAATCTAGATTCCATAGTTTCTGAAATGAATGTAGCCAAGGCTTTTCTTAGAAAATGATTATTGGTGAATTCAGTTTGTTTAATTTTTTTAATTTACAGGTTTCCCTTGCCAGCTGCTGGGGTTAGGTTCCTGAAAGTTCCCGCGGTTGGCAAAACTGTGGTTGGCAAGACAAAAGTCTTATGGGAAAAATGGCAGGTGGCAAGCTGATGCGCAGCCACAGAAAACCGTGGTTACTCAAAACTGTATACCATGGTAGCCAAAATGGTATAGGGAATATTAAGCATGGATACTCAAAACCATGGTTGGCAAAATCATGGTTGGTGAGGGAAACCTGTACAATGATCCCAAAATGTCAGTAACTGAGCTATGGACCTGATTGTGGAAGAAGCTGCATAGCTGTAAGTGCAAAGCGGATCCCTGCACTCAAGAGGTTACAATCTAACTGGAAAGGATAGATAATGGGGAAGTGGGAACAAATAAGACATGAATTGCCTCAATTCATATAGGATGTTAACACCAGGAAGAATACCTAGGCCTCCCACAATATAGGCCATTGTTTCTTCCATTTAGCCTTTTCTGTCTCATTTCATTTTTTTTTTCCCAATTCTGGATCCAAGTAGATAGGGAAAAAAGTGTTGTGCCCAGAAATGGGCAGTTTATCCTTTGGGAAAGGTTAGATTTCAGTCTTCTAAAGGAAGCTAAAGCATGTTCTTCTCAGTCTCTGAATCATTTTGTCAAAATGGTACTTCAGGTGATTTTTTTTCAGACTTCTAAAATGTATTTTAGACATGGGACACATTTCTTTCCTGAATTAAGGTCTGCTTGCCCCCAGACAGGTTGTCAGATAATTGTTTATGGCACTATAATTCACTGTACCTTCAGTTCCATCCAGCCTATAGAGCTTTAATTTGTACTAGTTGACAGTAGTTTTCACCCGTTGACAACAGTTTTCACCAGCACATGCTAGGGCATGGTGGTTGTTAGCTACAGTCCATTCAATCACCAACACCTCCCCACATTGAGGATAGCAGTATGTAGTGGAATAGGAGTCAATGATGACAGCTTTATCTCTGCAAGAATGCTCAGCTGCTCCCTTCACACCCAATATTTTCTTTCTTAGCTCTGTCCAGCTAAATCCTATTTATAATGGAATCTGTCTTTGGAGAGCAGGCATGTGAAACATAGAGCCTATAAACCTTTCCAAGACATATAGAATAAATGATTGGATGGGCTGGCATAAAGCCTTTATTGCTCACTGGTATCTAGGCCTACACAAAGAAGAGATGAGATTGGTAGAAAAATAATTTTTCTTGTTCAAGTTTTGAAGAATTGAAAATAGGCAAGGCTACAAAAAATCTTACTGAAAAATAGTTGACAGTGTAGTTTTCTAGTTAGCAACATGAACAAATCCAAATTACATTTCTTAAATTCTCATTTCTGTTTCCCTCCTTATCGTTAAAGCTGGTGGCTTTTATTCTCTTTTCAGTAGTAGAAATATATAATCCTCAATTCAATTAGAATTTAGATGAAAACATGTATTTTCTATTGTTTTTTTATCAGATCTCAGAGGCAGAACAGTAAAACTGATTGTGTTTCTTTTTGCCATTGCATTCCTATTAAAGTAATTCCTGTGGAGGAGAACATGATGGTAAATCACATTTGACCATTTTCCAGCAAGGGATAATTAGCTGACAAAACAAAATGGTTAGGTAAAAATGATATTATGCTTCTGTTATATCACCAGACATCCATCAGTGCTTTATTTCTTCTCACGCTGATGCCATACACTGATGGCATAAATTGGCATAATATCAGCTAAGGATCCAGCCCACAGCGTGAAAGAGGAAAGCTTAGCTGGAGATTGGAGCTATGTCTTCAAGAGGAGGAAAATAACCATTTGGTATTTTAATATGTTTAAAACTGAGTGAGATTTTCACATCCTCGGAGTCACAGGTGATTTTAGCAAAGAATCTCTCTAGGCTACTTCTAAGTACAATGCTTCCTACCTACTTAGTGGCAGCATATGCTTTCTGTTAATTTCTTCGCTTTTATTTTTAGAGCTCTACAAAAATCAACTGGCCTCTAATAATCCATCCATGAAGATAGGAGAAATAATGTTGAAGTCACTATGTAGTTCAACAATTAGCCCATAACCATAGCATCTTGGTCTTGTCAGATCTCCCTGGCTTTTTGTCTTAGTATATCACTGAAAGTACCCTTCCCTGCCTCAGTAAAATCAGGTGCTACCAAAGCAGGTGAAAAAAAGGAAGAAGTATTCTTTATGCTGAATTATGGTGGGACTGTAAGTAGGATACGGCTAAGTGAGGCTCCTGCCCTGTGGCCTGATTACCTGGGCTAGCTGAACCTAAACTAGGACCAGCTGAACCCTAGCTCCTTTCCACCTGGGTCTGCTTTGAAGTAAGTCCTCCAGCACCTGAAACTTGCTGCACAATTTACTGGTCTCTAATCCCTGAGCAGCTCCTGTGCTGGTAATTCCTCTGGCTTCTGCCCTGGCATCCCTGATTGTACATCTAGCCCCTTGACTCTGGCTTACTTCCTGAGCCCTGATCCTGGTCAGTCCCCTGGCTTGGTATTTAGTTCCTGACTCTTGGCTTCTGACTCCCACACCTGCAACTCCTGCGTGCACTTCTGGCTCTACCCACTAGGCTGGATGCTCCAGTGGACCATGACAGGGACCAATCTATCAATATCCTGTTGGACACAATCTACTGCTGGAGAAAAACGGCCATATTTGCTTAGTCAAAAACTTAATTTCTATGGAAGAAAAAAAATTCAACCTAAGACAATAGGCACATTTCCTTGCCTATGTTTGCTAAATGCTGCTACCTCTCATTTCTACACTCCACCTGGATAACTGGCCATGAAAAAAGCCCTCATCTCCCTTGGTTTGTATAGCACCTACTACATTGGGCCTCTGACTCTAATTGGGCCTTTTGGGCTTTCCACATGGCTTGAATTTCATTGAATTTCATTTAAGAAAAGCATTCAGTCTATCAGAAAATTTTGATATCTTTATACATTCATTGAAATGAAGTTTCCAGACCATGATCCTTACTTCCAGGATAAGACCTTGCTGGGATGGGATGACCTACATCTCTCTCCAAAAGGTAAGAGTCTATTCTCTTACAGGTTGGCAGACCTCCTACATAAAGTTTTACACTAGCTTCGTCAGGGGACGGGGATGCTGAGGTCAGGACGAGATCAGGTAGGACAAACCATAAACCGCATGCAGCAAATGACCAGGTAAGTACTAAGGGGCCCACTAAAAATCAGGATAGGGGAATACTAAGGGCACCTATCGGAGGACTTAGGTGTCTCTATACTAATGTTAGAAGTATAGGAAAGAAGCAGGAGGAACTTGCACTCCTGCTTGCAAACAAAGACCTTGACCTGGTTGGTCTAACAGAAACCTGGTAGGACCCTACCCATGACTGGGCAGTGGGCATTGAAGACTACAGGCTATACAGGCAGGATAGATTGGGGAAAAAGGGGAGGGGGGCTTTGCTCTATATGTTAAGGAACATTATACATCCTCTGTAATAAAGATGAGGGCAGAGGATGGGCAAATCGAAGTCCTATGGGTCAGATTACAAGGGGGTAGGGGTGAAAGGGACTTGGTAGTGGGGGTTTACTACAGACCCCTACACCAGGGGGAAGAGTTAGACCTAGAATTCTCAAAACAGGTCTCAAAGGCAGCATGCTCAAAAGACCTAGTTGTCATGGGTGACTTAAATTACCAGGAGGAGTAGTCGGCCAGGTCTGCCCATTCATGTAGGTTCTTAACCTGCATACAGGACCTGCATCTAATACAGGAGGTATGCAATCCCACTTCTGGAGATGCCTTACTTGACTTGGTGCTGGCCTCAGGGGAGGATTTGGTGGGGGAGCTACAGGTAAAAGGTAACCTGGGGGATAGTGACCACCAGTTGATAGGATTCACTATCCAGTGTAAAGTGGGAAAGACAAATAGTAGGGCATTAGTGCTAGATTAACAACAAACTTAGGAGACTGAGGGGTAATCACATCTGTGAGATGGGGGTCCAAGAAGGGTGGGAGTTCCTCAAGGGACTGATCCTACAGGCACAGAGGGACACCATCCCAGTACACACAAAGGGAGGCAAAAGAGCCAAACAACCTTCTTGGCTAAGCAGGGAAATCCAGGGGAGCCTTCAGAGGAAAAAAGAGGCCTACAGGCTGTGGAAGCAGGGGGCAGCCACCAAGAAGGAGTATACCTACTTGGCTCGCATTTGCAGGGAAGCAGTGAGAAAGGCCAAAGCAGATACAGAACTCAAGTTGGCAACAAAGATTAAGGATAACAAGAAGTCCTTCTTTAAGTACATAGGGAGCAGGCAGAAGACGCAGGGTAACATAGGGCTGCTACAGAATGGATTAGGGCAACTCATAACTGATAGGATGGAAAAGCCAAGCTCTTAAATAATTTCTTTGCTTCTGTTTTCCTGGACACAGATACAAATGCACCTCCCAATGGGTCTTTAGTCTGGAGTGAGAGTAGTCCTAATCCACCAACAGTTAGCACTGACTTAATGAAGGGGCATTTGGAAGGGTTGGATGTATTTAAGTCGGCGGGCCCCAGTGATCTTCACCCAAGGGTACTAAAGGAATTGGCCAATGGCATAGCAGAACCATTAGCGCAGCTGTTTGAGTGCTTGTGGCACTTGGGACAGGTCCCAGAGGACTGGAAAAGGGCCAATGTGGTCCCTATCTTCAAGAAAGGGAGGAAGGAGGTTCCAGGTAATTATAGGCCAGTTAGCCTTACCTCTATTCTCGGTAAGACCTTAAAAAAAATCACAAAGGATCACATTTGCAGGGGGCCAGTGGGTAACACAATGGTGAGGGGCAACCTGGATGGGTTTATAGCAAGCAGATCCTGCCTGACTAACCTGGTCTCTTTTTATGACCAGGTCACAAAGCACTTAGATGCAAGGGAGGAAGTAGATATTATTTACCTGGATGTTAAAAAGGTTTTTGACACAGTGTCACACCCAATTCTTATGAGTAAACTGAGTAGCTATGATGTGGATTTTCTCTAAAAAAAACCAAACTGGTTTATGGGATGCACCCAGAGAGTGGTGGTGGATGGAGTGGTTTCTCCTGGAGAGATGTGGGCAGTGGTTTCCTCCAAGGCTCTGTCCTTGGACCAGTACTGTTTAATTTCTTCATCAGCAATTTGGATGAAGGTGTTGAAAGCACCTTGTCCAAATTCGCAGATGACACTAAACTATGGAGCATAGTAAACACACTGGAGGGCAGGGAATGAATTCAGGCAGATTTGGACAGACTGGGAAAGTGGGCAGATCAGACTAGGATGCAATTCAACAAGGATAAATGCAAGGTGTTGCACCTGGGGAGAAAAAATCTCCAACACACCTATAGACTGGGGGGACCATTCTGAACACCACAACAGTGGAAAGAGATCTTGGAGTCCTGGTTGATGCAAAAATGACATGAGTCGCCAGTGTAACGAGGCAATAAGCAAGGCTAAACACACTCTTTCTTGCATCAGCAGGAGCATCACGAGCAGGTCTAGGGAAGCGATGATTCCCCTCTCTGTGGCATTGGTGAGGCCGCAGATGGAGTACTGCATCCAGTTTTGGGCGCCGCACTTCAAGAGGGATGTGGATAACCTTGAGAGGTTTCAGAGAAGGGCTACTTGTATGGTTGAGGGCCTGCAGGTAAGATCCTATGACGACAGACTGAGGGATCTGAATCTCTTCAGCCTCCACAAGAGAAGGCTGAGAGGTGATCTTGTGGCTGCCTACAAACCCATCATGGGGGGCCAGCAGGGATTAGGGACACTGTTTGCCAGGGCACCCCTCAGGGTTACCAGAAATAATGGCCACACACTGAAGAAGAACAGATTTAGATTGGACATAAGAAAGAAATTCTTTATGGTAAGGGTCACAAAAATATGGAATTGGCTCCCAAGGGAGGTGATGCCTTCCCTTACCCTGGAGATGTTCAAGAGGAGATTAGACAGGCATCTGGCTGGGGTTACCTAACCCCAGCTCTCTTTCCTGCCTGGAGCAGGGGGTCAGACCTGATGATCTACCAGGTCCCTTCCGACTCTAGAAATCTATGAAATCTATGAAAAGTATGTTATAGTAGATGCTTGACTTTTAATATATGGTTTGGATCTTTTTGGTTCCAAGATGGCAACCTCCCCCCCCCCCAAGGGGTACTTCTGGGGGCAAGCAGAGGGACTTTGGGGGCAAAGGTCAGGGTTTAGGGGGCAGGACTTTTGGTCCCAAGATGGTATCAGAGGGTGGAGCACCTGTCAAGGGGTGGGGCTACCCTTGTGGCCCCTGACAGCTCACTAAAACTAATTAAGCGGCTCTCCAGCCGACCCATAGTATATAGGATACTAAAGGGTAAGTGTATGTGTTTTGCAGTTTCCTGTAGCTAGTTTATATTTTTCCTTCCTTTTCTACAATCTTGTTAAGCCTTCATGGTGGGATATGCAAATAAATTAATCTTTTTCTTGCCTGCCACCTCTAGGACCTGCTGCACTCATTTATAAGGGAATTAATAAAGGAAGTAAAGATCCTGTCCCGGAAATCACACTATGACAAGTCCGTTGATAAGAAGGGAGTTGTATCTCTACTCAGCTATGAAAAGCTACAAAGCTGAAGTAGGGATGAAGACAGCGTTACCTCCTGTAATAATCCAATTAAACAAAGTTGCTGCTGGGGAGAAGACAGCTTCAATACATAGCTTTTGAGATTCACATTTAAAATCAACATAAACAGTTCATGTGATCCATAGGTAATACTTCATATGCATGATGTTTAATGTGATGATTTTTAGCTGTGGACTATGACAGCTCAGGTCCCTGAATGGCATGCCAGACCAACTGGCAGGAAACCAAGATTTCTAGCAGAAATCTACCTGTGCTTCACCAGGATTTCATCAGACCTGATGCATTTCTGTGAAACATTTCAATTTGGAAGGGTTACATTTTCTGTCAAAAACCCATTTCCTCAGAAAAACTTCCAATTAGCTCTAATTACTAAATGTAATGGAGTTATTTGCACTGGAAATGGTTTACTGAGTTGTCTTTTTCTTGATTCTTTTATCTGCCCACACTCTGAAGTGTGTAGGCATCCATCAGTTCCTGCCATTTATTCTGGTCGTGTGCTGTCTGCTCAGGCTTTTGAGTGTCATATTGATGGACTGGGCTTCTTTCTTTATTGATCTATGTAATTTTCTCTAATGCTCATGTTATAAGTTAACAGCAATCGTATCAGTGGCAGTCTTCAAATGTGTCCTAAATTTGTCCATTGTTGTCTTCTTGCCACGTTTACTGTGTCCAGTTGGTTTGCTCTACTTAGAATTTCTGATGTTGTAAGAAACTTCAGTCTGACTTTATCTTCCTATCAATTCCTGTTGTAGATTTTCATGACTCTGCTATATAAAAAAGAACAGACATAATGCCAGTGCTAAAAATTCTTATTTTTCTGCCTGTGCTGATCACATTGCTTTTCCAAATCTTTTCAAGTTAGTGAAGGTCTTCATCTCTCTTCTAAAGGTAAGAGTCTATTCTCTTACAGGTTGGCTGATCTCCTCTGAAGGGCTTTAAACTTGGTTCATCGGGGGACAGGGAAGCAGAGGATAAGGAGAACCTAGAATCAGTGAGCCATGAGCAATGCACCAGATCAGCCCAGGTAAGCATGAAGGTAAGCACTAAGGGGCCTGATAGACATCAGGACAGGGGGGTACCAAGGGCAACCATCGGGGGGAGGGGGGTGCTTAAATATCTCTATACTAATGCTAGGAGCATGGGGAATAAGCAGGAGGAACTTGCACTCCTGCTTGCAAGCAACAACTTTCACCTGGTTGGACTAACTGGAACCTGGTGGGACCCTACTCATGATTGGGCAGGAGGCATTGAGGATTGCAGGTTGTACAGATGGGATAAAATGGGGAAAAAAGGGTGGGGGATGTTGTTCTCTATGTTAAGGAACAATGTACATCCTCTGTAATCAAGATGGGATCAGAGGAGGGCCAAACCGAGGTACTGTGGGGCAGGATACACGGGGGTTGGGGGGGAAAGGGACTTGGTAGTGGGGGGTCTATTATAGACCACCACACCGGAAGGATGAGCTAGACCTGGAATTGTCCAGACAGCTCTCAGAGGCCGTGCGGTCAAGAGATATGGTTGTCCTGGGTGACCTAAACTACCCTGATATCTGCTGGGAGGACCAGTCAACCAAATCTAACCACTCACGTAGGTTTGTAACCTGCATACAGGACCTCCACCTAACGCAGGAGGTATACAATCCCCCTAGAGAAAATGCCTTGCTGGACTTGGTGTTAGCTACAGGGGATGACCTGGTGGGGAATCTGCAGGTACAAGGTAACCTAGGGGATAGTGACCCTCAATTGATTGAATTCACTATCTGGTGAAGGGTGGGTAAAATAACCAGTAGGGCTGAAGTGCTAGACTTCAGAAAGGCTAACTTCAGTGTGCTCAGGAGATTAGTTAGTAAGGCATTAAAGCTCAAGAGCATTGGTGAAATGAGGGTCCAAGAAGGGTGGTTGTTCCTCAAGGGAGTGATCCTACAGTCGCAGAAGAAGACAATCCCATTGCGCATTAAAGGGGGAAAGGGGCCAAGAAGCCCTCTTGGCTAAACAGGGAAGTCCAGGAAAGCTTAAGGGCAAAGAAAGAGGTATACAGGCTGTGGAAACAGGGGGTAGCTACCAAGGAGGAGAATGCTTCCCTGGCTCATGCTTGCAGGGAATCAGCTAGGAAAGCCAAAGCAGCATTATGTCTCAGGCTGGTGACAAAAATTAAGGACAACAAAAAGTCCTTCTTCAGGTATATAGGGAGCAAAAGGAAGGTGCATGATAGCATAGGACCCCTACAGGACAAACTAGGGCAATTGGTGACAGAGAGGGGGGACAAAGCTGAGCTCTTCAGTGAGTTCTTTGCATCTGTATTCCTAGACACAGACCAAGACAAATCTCCCAGTTGGATCATAGATAGACACAGGAGGGACACCAGCCCACCAACTGTTAGCACAGACTTAGTGAAGGGGCACTTGGAGGGGTTGGATGTGTTCAAATCAGCAAGCCCGGATGAACTTCATCCAAGGGTGCTGGAAGAATTGGCCAGTGTCATAGCAGAGCCACTGGCACGGCTGTTTGAGCACTCATGGTGCTCCAGTCAGGTCCCAGAGGACTGGAAAGGGGTCCCTATTTTCAAGAAGGGGAGGAAGAAGGAAATGGGAAACTACAGGCTAGTTAGCCTCACCTCTAGCCTGCCTGACTAACCTTGTTTCTTTTTATGACCAGGTCACAAAATGCGTAGACGTAGGAGTCGAGGTAGATGTCATCTACCTAGATGTTAAGAAGGCCTTTATATGGTATCTCGTTCTGTTCTTTTAAATAAACTTACAGGCTGTGATGTAGATGATTAGATTACATGGTCAGGTGGGTGGCAAATTGTCTTAGGGGCTGCACCCAGAGAGTGGCGGAGGATGGGTCGATATCAACCTGACAAGATGTAGGTAGTGGACAGTGTTCCCTCTAAGCTGCATGCATGCGCGACTGCACACAAGTAAAAGACTTGCCTCGCACCAACTTTTTAAGGCCAAACACCCACTGGGATAGGAGCTGGGCTGCGGCGTGGGACCCTTACCGAAGGTAAGCTTCTCCCTGAGGTGAGGCGAGGCAGGGGCGGGCTCCACCGCTCCGGGGAACTGCTCCACTCCCCCGCATTGCCTCGAGGAGAGAGGAGGCACATGGCATCGGGGCTGGGGAGTGGAGCAGTTCCCTGGAGCCGGAAGAGCCCACGCCAGTTCCCAGCCCCAGCCTCCATCCCTGCCTTGCCTCACCTTGGGGAGGAGCCGCTGCCTGCCCTGCGTGAGGCTCTCCTGGCTCCGGGGAACTGCTCCGCTTACCAGCCCTGATGCCATGTGCCTCCTCTCTCCTCGAGGCAATGCGGGGGAGTGGAGCAGTTCCCCAGAGCCAGCAGAGCCTCATGCGGGGCAGGCAGCGGCTCCTTCCCAAGATGAGGCAAGGCAGGGATGGAGGCTGGGGCTGGGGGCTGGCACAGTTTCTGCCATCTCCAGGGAACTTCTCAGCTCCCCAGCCCTGACACCATGTGCCTCCGCACACCCCAAGGTGATGCGGGGAAGCGGAGCAGTTTTCTGGAGCCGGTGGAGCCCACGACAGGCCCCAGGCCTCCAGCCCCAGGCCCTGGCCCCCATCCCCATCCCCGCCTTGCCTCGGGGAGGAGCCGCTGCCTGCCCCGGGTGAGGAGCTTACCTTCATTAAGTGTCCTACGCCGGCCCTGGTGCCTCCCTTTCAGTTCTATCGATTGATGCTGGGCCACAGCACTTCACTGCGCTGCTCTGGGCAGCAGTCAGCATGGAGAAGGGTGGTGGCCGAACCCTGCCCGCTCCCACCTGGACACTTACTTTGGGACACTTACCGGTGGATTGTGCCACACCAAAACGGGGAGGTGGGATCGAAGTGGCTCACTCACGGACTGAAGCAGCGCGTTCGTGGACCAAAGCAGCATGCTTACAGACCGCTACTCCTTAGAGGGAACGTTGGTAGTGGAGTCCCGCAAGGCTTGGTCCTTGGACTGGTGCTATTCAATGTCTTCTTCAGTGACTTGGATGAGGGCATGGAGAGCATCCTGTCCAAGTTTGCAGATTATACCAAATTATGGGGCAAAATTAACACACTAGATGGTAGGGATCAGATCCAGGTGGATCTGGACAGGTTGGAAAAATGGGTAGAACAAAATTTGTTGCAGTTCAACAAAGACAAATGCAAAGTGCTGCACCTGGGCAAAAAGAACCACCAACACACTTACAGGCTGGGAGGTGACCTCAGCATCACAGCAGCAGAAAGGGATCTTGCAGTCATAATCGATTCTAAGATGAATGTGAGTCGTCAATGTGACAAAGTGATCAACAAGGCTAACCACACTTTATCGTGCATTAGCAGATGCATGATGAACAGGTCTAGGGAGGTGATGCTTCCCCTCTATGCAGCACTGGTCACGCCGCAGTTAGAGTACTGCATCCAGTTTTTGGTGCCACACTTCAAGAGAGATGCGGACAATCTTGAGAGGGTTAGAAGCCTTCAGGCAAGGCTGTACAAGGAGAGACTGAGGGACCTAGATCTCTTCAGCCTTCACAAGGGAAACCTAAGAGGTGATCTTGTGGTTGCCTATAAATTCATCAGGGGAGGGCAGCAGGGAATAGGAGACGCTCTATTTACTAGGGCACCCCCAGAGTAACTAGGAACAATGGCCACAGATTGACAGAGGGTAGATTTAGGTTGGACATTAGAAAGAACTTCTTCACAGTAAGGATTGCCAGAATCTGGAATGGGCTTCCAAGTGGGGTGGTGATCTCCCCTACCTTGGGGGTCTTTAAGAGGAGACTGGACAAGCACCTAGCTGGGGTTGTCTGACCCCAGCACTCTTTCCTGCCCGGGGAGGGGGTCAGACTCAATGACCTACTGAAGTCCCTTCCGACCCTAATATCTATGAATCTATAAGATTGTTTGCTGTTTAACATCTATCACGATATCTTCATCAATAGCATCTTGCTGCCTATACATAAAAGATATTCTTCTTCTAATGTATCTCTGTTTATTATGATAATTCAGGGACATTAATAACCATATACATTGTCTTTCGCATACTGATTAACAAACCAGCTTGTTTTGCTGTGAGTGATGTTGGTGGGTTATTTCTTCCATTGAGACATAGCTTGAACTGAGCAGGACAATGTCATCAACAAAATCATGGTTATCCTTTGTCCATGCAGTTCCTCATTTGTCTTATGTTGTTACTTCCCAATACCTGAGCCAAAGATCCATATTCCAGTTCTCACTGCAATTCAGTGCTGACTCCATTTTCTGGATGTGTCTACACATGCACTTTAATGTGCAGTAGCCTATTTTACTGCACATTAAAGTGCTTAAAAAACATGTGAATATGTTAATGCACAATAAAATAAGCTACTGCGCATTAAGTGTCACTAAAAAAGCATATGCTTTTGCTAGTGTGCATTAGGGCAGCCTAATGCACATTTATTTAGTACCCCACATCGGAGGTACTAAATTTAATTCACATTAAAAGTGCCTTAATGCATGTATAGACATGCCCCCTGTGCTATAATATAGGTCTTTAATGATCCTAGTTATTTTTGCTGGGATTCCATAGTATATGTAATATAATGTAATATTCATCTGTAGTAACTTGGAAAATTGGCAGAATCCAAGAAATATTCAATGTGATATACACAAGTCTCATAATAGTTTGATGAACTACTTTTCACTTCTAGACGCAAAAGAATAGTTCACTATTTTTGATCTAATAGCTATAATTATAATGCTAATGTGTTGGATTAAAAGATGTATGCATGCCATTGTTCTTAATGATCCTTATGCAATAACTTCTGAAGCAATTACAGTGAAAGGATTGATGATAGGCTTGTTCTTATCAGGCCCCTAAAGATGGAGATAGAGGGGTGGGGGAGAGAGGGAGTGCAAGCACACAATGTAGCCATTATGTATGCATGACTTTAAATGCTATTAGATTTGTTACTATTAAGAGTTACATTTTCATAATTCTTTATAAAATTAATAGTTCCTGCATTTATCGAACTTAATTGGAAAACACCTAATTACTTCAATGAGACAAGATCAGGTGCCTTATAAACATATGCAAGCTTGGCTCAATCTATAGTTATTACTAAAATATTCATAATTTTCCACTCTGTCCTCCCCAGATCCCTTCTAGTACAAAGTATTTCATTAGGGTTGCAAGGTAGATTTACAGCATATTGCAGCATACCAGCATTGATACCTTCTCTGATAGAAGGAATTTTATGTAACGTGCAAAGCTTACTTTTCAGGGTTTTTTTCATTAGTTTAGTAAAGGCAATTGTTTACAACATTAGCAGTTGATTGTTATTTGAATTGAGATAATCCTTAAGACTTCAAATTCAATGCTTTGGGCACCTGTACATATGCAGTGAGGCTGCTTTGATGTGCTGTAATTATAGCACATTGGAGCAGACTCGATTAATCAAGTCTGCTGGAGTGTGGTAATTGCTGTGCTCCAGCAAACTCCAACGTCACGTGTATCAGTATCCCCACACTGCTTTAATGAAAGCTCACTCAATGAGCCATTTTCCAGCTCGGTCATGCTGATACATGTGGAGCCACTCTAATTAAAGCGTCCTGTCCCCCCTGCCACTCCTGTGGTTTCATTAGTTCACTTAATCTAATATCAAATGCCAGAGATCAGTGTTTTGTGACTGTCTTGTTATAGATATTTTTTCCTTTTTTTTTTCTTAGTAGACTCGTGGGGAAAAAATCAAATTTCAAAGTGCCAAGATCATGCTAGTGTTGTCAATACAGCACGTAAGTACTGAGTGAGATTTTATAGCTTGTATTACCCAAGAGGTTTCACTGGTTGACCCTAGTGGCTTCTTTGGGTCTTAATCTGTAGAAATAATGGTTAATCCTTAGATAAACCATTATTTAATGATTAATTAACCATTATTTAATTATTGGGGGTTGGAGCACATGACTTCTGAGGAGAGCCTGAGGGAGCTGGGCTTATTTAGTCTGCAGAAGAGAAGACTGAAGGGGGATTTGATATTAGCCTTTAACTATCTGAAGGGTGGTTACAAAGAGGATGGAGCTGGACTGTTCTTAGCGGTGGCAGATGACAGAACAAGGAGCAATGGGCTCAAGTTGCAGCAAAGGTGGTTTAGGTTGGATATTAGGAAAAAATTTCTCACTAGGAGGGTGGTGAAGCACTGGAACAGGTTACCTAGAGAGGCTGTGGAATCTCTATCCTCAGCTTGACAAAGCCCTGCCTGAAATGATCTAGTTGGGGCTGGTCCTACTTTGAGCAGGAGGTTGGACTAGATGACCTCCTGAAGTCCCTTCCAACCCTAATTTTCTATGATTGTATGATTTAGAACAAAGCATTTGCCATCCGGGTGCTATATAGATATTATGAACAGAAAAGTACCCTTCCTTATACGTACAGTGAATAATATTACAGAAACTACCCTACTTCCATTGTTTACTCGCATAGAACCATAGCTGGATATGCACATAGTGTACCTGAGCACTAGTAATGGCAAAATAGTCAGTGACAAACTTTGTGGACTCAATAAATTGTGTCCCACAGCATGGGTGTACTTACAGCTCTTGTGCACATGGGAAAGATGGTTCCCTCAAGGGCTGGCCCAAGGCTTTGGAATTCTTGCTTGCAGGGATGAAGAATGGTGACAGACTTCAGCACTGTCTGGTCTAAGAGCCAGATCCTTCCACTGGCATAAATCAATGTAGCTCTGTTATTTTATATCAGGGGGAGCTGTAAATTCCCTTCTTCAAACTTACATTCCTGCTAAGCAACAGGACAGGCTAGCTGCTTGAGTATTAAGAAGGAGAAAGTAATGACACAGGACTCTTCCTTCTAGGAAGAGGATTATAGAAGAACCCTATGGGCATCCTCTAGTCTCCTTAGCTTGAGCTCTGGGAGGTGCTGGGCTGACCAGCTGTAGTCTTCTAAATATGTAATGAATTTCTGTGTGTGTTTTCTTGCTGTCAGACCAGTTTATGAAGTAGTCAAAATGCAGCACATTTGTAAATATTCCTTCTGACCAGGTCCTGATACCATGTGGATAGGTGTGATCTCAGGACCTGACTGGAGCAGAAGCTGATATTTTTCCACTCGATGCATTGTACCCCCTGACTGATGGTTGGAGAGTGACAGCAGGTTAGTTAATGGACAGTGTTTCCCTTTAGTTGCCTCTCTCTTGAGATAACAACATAGCTGGGCTAGCCATTTCTATGATGAATGCAGCCCCAGGCTTGTATTCTTTGTGCACTATTTTGTAGGCACACGCACAGCAGGGCTGGCATCAGCATGTTCTGCAGTAGATTGTTATCCACTGTGTTGTTTAAAAAGCTAGGAAGTGGCAGCACTTTTGGATACCATGTTCTCTGTTTGTAATGTAGACAGAGATAGAGCAAATTCTAGTAAAGAAAAGATAGCGGTGTTGAAGGGGGGAGCCATGCTGTCAGTTTTTGTGATTTTTATCACAGATCTCTAGTTGGTATTATTTTTTTGAAGCTACAGCTCCTGGAATCAAGTAATTGCATACAAACCTCAGTTTTTGTTTTAAAAAAGAAGTATGTGTCTAGCTGCCTTGGTTGCATGGAAAGTTGTAACTGCATATCTAATTTAAAGGCACAATCAGTGGAAGGCAAAGTAAAAGGCCCCCAAATTATTCATTTATTTTTAAAAATTCCTGTTTTTAAGCCAGTCTCATGATTTTTCAAGCCTGACTCGTGATTTTGGCAGACTGGTTACTTCCTTTTGAAGTACAGAAGCCCCCCATAGTTACTACTAAATCGGGATGCTGGATCAGTTGGTGCATGTAAACTCTCCTCCAGATTCTCTAGGGAAATGAATTCCATTTCCTTGGTTTATATTCCCTTATCCTATGTGAAAAGCATTAGGAAATAAATGGATAGAGAAAAAACAGCTGAGACAGTTTGGTTTAAGGTACTACACAGGAGGATTTGATCTGAGGATTATAGTGATTCAGTTAGAAAGCTAAACAGAGAATATTTATTCAGAGCAGAGGAAACTAAAACTAAAAAACCTCTGATAAGTATCTAGAGTGATCCTGATTATTATTCTCAGCCTGGCCTATGCTGGAATGAGAATAAAAGAGTCTATCTTTCTTGATGTGCCAATTCTTAAGACAAACTACAAACTGTGTAAAGAGAAAGAGTAAAAGGTAAAGAGAAAAGTGACTGTCTAATCTTCTCCAGAAGCAACAATAGCATCTAAGCTGAGAGCGCCCATGTAGTAGGCAAATCACCAGCCTGAGTTTTATCCTGGGTAAGATGTGTCTGGCTGAAGACCTGGGAGCAGCAAGCATTGCAGTGGAGTAGAAAATAAAGGCCTAATGTGGCTAAAGAGAAACATGAGTTGGGGGACAGCTACATGAAAAAGAAGACTTGTGAGTGCGTAGAAACTGGACAGAGGGGAGGTGAGGAAGAGTGAACGGGACAAGTGACCAGACCTCTGGGCTTGCCAGATGACCGTTCCCTCTCTCCAGTCAGCCATGACTGGACAGACCAAGAGTAGGAGCTAGTTGGAAGCTAGTGAAGTGCCACCTTCCAAGTGTGAGTTGGGTGTGAGAGATGGTTTAGGGAAGGGTTGTGCATTCCCTCATTCATGAAAGCAGGACCAAGAAAAAGGGTGAATCCTTTTCTGTACTGAGAAGCAGAAATTCCCGGGGACAGCCAGGGACCTGACCATCAGTGCCAGGGAGACAGGTAAGGGAAATGCACACTGTTAATAGACACAGTTAAGGCAGCCCTTGCTTTTTAGGGGTTGAACTTTTGAAAACAGACTCCCATGGTTTTTTAATTGGGGGGGAGGGGGGAGCATTGTATATTTGCATTCCTGTGTGTACCCCCACTGTTCATAACTGCATGTGCACCTGGGTAAGAACCACAGGATTAACTGGGTATGTGCTTGTGGCTGCTGCACGTGTGCATGCAGTCCACCAAATCAGGCAGACCAAAACATGGATTCTACAGTCAGATCGGAGGATCAGGGCATAATCACTCACCCACTGAGTGCTTAATATGGAAATTAGAATGGCAATAGATTTAGGAGGGCTGCTGTTAATTTGATTTTTATATGCAATTTCACACATCATTGATCATGCACCTAGAGAAACATAGGTAGGTGAATGCATTTTATAAACAGAAGAGACAGTGGCATTTAAAAAATAACAATGTTAATCCCCAGTGTGTTCACCAGTATTCATTAATTTTGTTAAAGAACATAAAGGGCCAAGTGAAATCGGATGAGAAACATGCCCCCAAATGAAGTGGCAGGCTTCCCAGGGGGAGGCAGACCAAATGCAATATTAAGGGTTGTTGATCAGCTGAAACATATTGAAAAACAGGGTTTGGGAAAATCAGTTTTCTCAGGCTTTCCCGTAATCCAAATTAATCACAATCTTACAGTAAAGAGCAAGTTTACTCCAAGACAAAATGGACTTTCTACAAAAACTTAAAATCATAGACCACTTTCCCAGCGACACCCTCCTAGCCACCCTGGGTGTTACCAGCCTATATACCAACATCGCACAACAGGATGGCATTCAAGATATCTACAAGAATAAGATTGCAACTCAGAGTACAGACCCAAAGATATTACCAAACTTAAACACTTCATCCTCATACATAACAACTTCACTTTCAATAACCAACACTTCCTTCAGACCATGGGCACAGCTATGGGCACCAAAATGGCCCCATAGTATGCCAACCTTGTCATGAGCCACCTGGAAGGACTGCACCATCAAATCCTTGCTATACTTAAGATATATTGATGACATCTTCATCATTTGGACTGAAAACCTGCAATCTCTGATTGATTTCCATCAGAAATTCAACATGAAGCACCTCTCCATGGGCCTTTGTATATGTCACAAAATTGGCCATTAAAGAAGCTTGAATGCCTTTTTGCACCACTTTAATGACATTGCTATTTACACGCTTGGTGGCGTATTGCGCTTTAATGGCATTGCTGCATACATTATTGGTGGTCTAATGCACTTTAAATGACTTTGGTGCACAGCAAGATAAAACACCTCTGAGGTGTTTTAGTTTGCTACCCTAACAAAGTGCAACAGCCGTGGAAGGAAGCACTGGGCCCCGCGCAGTTCGGGGGCTGTGTGGCCCAGTGGCAGCCCGTGCAGGCAGTCTCCACTGAAGGAAAAAAAAAAAAGCGGCAAGCCTGATCTTTTTTTTTGCTCTCCTTAGCATCTGCCTGAACTGCAGGGGAGCCGGTGCTTCCCTCTGCAGCTGTGGTGTTCCCTAGGACTACCCAGGCCAGGTGCCGGTGGACAGGTACTGTCTGGGGGGTGCTGCTGCCACCACGGAGGGACGCACTGGCCTCCTTGCAGCTCAGGGGCTGCTTGGCCCACCGGCAGCTTGCCCCCCCACCTCTGGCCCCCAGAGAGGCAGGTAAGGATCAGGCCCCCACCCTTGTGTACACGCCACAGTGGTTTCGTTTGTTTTAATTCTCCCTAAATTGCAGGGCAGTAGTAAGGCCACAAGGCAGCATGGCTGAGTGCTTCCAGTGCAGCAGGGGTGGGAGGGATTGGGGCTGGGGCTGGGGCTGCGGCTAGGGGAGGGGCAGGCACTGCACAGCCAGGGGGTGCAGGACTGAGACACAAGTGGCTTGTCTGGGGGGCACAGCTCCTGCTGCTACTCGCACCCCAGGAGCATGGGGGGTATGTGCCACATGATCTGCATAGAGTAGGGGAGGCTGACACTGCAGGCTGGGACCAGGGCTGCACCAGGCTGTTCCTAGTGGCCAGGAATGGGCAAGGAAGACCCCAGCACAGCCTCCACTCTAGCTTGCAGTGGCACCCTGCCCTGCCCCGCACAGATCTGGGGGCACACCCCCTACCATGCCTCCCGGGATGCGTGCAGCAGTGGGAGCTGCCACCCCCCCCCCCCCGCATCCCCCAGAAAGTGACAGCAACTTGGGGTGGGGTGGGGATGGCATGGGGATCCTGGGGGCTCCATTCATTCCAGCTCGGTGGCGCAACTGAGGTGGGCACCGCTCTGGCCCCCAACTCCAAGTCCCCTGGAGTTGGGCAGGGCTGATTCAGGGAGGCGGCTGGGGACGCCGGCACTGGGCAATGACCCTGGGCATGGGGGAAGTGGTGCCTGCGTGGGCACAGTGGGCCCTGGCCCAAACCCCGATCCCTCTGCCTATGCCTGCCAACATATCTCCCTTCTAGATAATTCTAGGTAAGTCTTCACACTGTAGTCACAATACCCTTAAACAGATAGTAGAAATTTTGCAGTCTAGATCTATTTGACTATCAGTCTATTGCTAGTATGTGAGCAACTCAGAAGCTGTATATAGTTTTGGGGATCCCTGAAGATTTTGCCATGTTATGGAACAAATTATCTCTCTAGAGATGCACAGTCTGTCCTGAACTGCAAGCATTTAGTAAGAAAGCCAGCAGCATACTGTAACAAAACCAGCCTGGTTTCTATCTAGCTTTAGATCTGGCTTTTTCTTCTTTTTAACTTTTTCTCTGTTATACAGCACCCAGAGACATCTAGTAGCTGAAAAAATGTAACTGCAGGTAAACATTTCATTGTGCCCATGATGAGAATTGGTATTAGACGTGAGCATCATAAAACTACAGAAATGCAATTGCTTTGCTCATGATTGTATGTTTATGGGGCAAGGTTAGCAGAGCACGCTTCCATTCACACACAATCTGTCTAGATATTAATGAGGCATGTGTGAAATAAGAGGTAAAAAACAGAAGTGGACCTGAGCTGTGAGGCTCAGATCCAGACCAGAACACCTGTCCAACACTGGGGCTGGTTAGATCTCCTTTACAAGCCTGGACTCTGTGAGCACTGTGCCATTATGAGGATCTGGCAGCGGCTGGTTTGTAGGTGTGAAAAGGTGCTTTGGCATGACTAATGCCGTCTTTCTATCTGTGAATGAACACCATGAGCAAAACTGCAAGTGAAATACGCACAGAGGCAACTAGGCACAAAGTTAATGTAAGCAACTGTGGTAGGCAACACAAAATATAAATAGCTGCAGCCTGGAGGAAAACAAAATAGAATAGAAAAGTGAAAAACCTAGACTGTTGCCATTTGCAAAACAAATCCAAGGATAGCTCAATAGGGGAAAAGTGAGTTCAGAAAGAAACAGTGTAAAGGTGGCAAAGAGTGACAGATTGATGAAGAAAGCACCATGAAGGCCACGTCTACACAAGACGCTGACTGAGCAGTTGTTACTGTGCAGTCATTTAATACTTGCATACACTTGCAAGTACTAAATGACTGTGTAGTAACTGGCATTACTGCACAGTAGCATCCCTGAATGGCTTCTTGGTGACACTGACTGTGCAGTAGCTTGTTACTCCTGTGCAGTAGCGTCATGTCACACTTCGTGCCACACAACACTACTGCACAGTGGTAATGAGCTACTGCACAGTCAGCGTCTTGTGTAAACGTGGTCTGTGAAAGGCAATTGGTGAAGACCTATAGCATGATCATATACAGGCTGAAAAAGGTATAAACACCTAGGGAAACGACGCCAGTTTGGGGAACTGAACTATCATCAAGCCAGAGGAGATCACATCAGTCAACAATGCAACCCCCAGTACCATGATGACCCCTGATCAGCTGAGTTGTCATACATTGTTAAGAAGGTTGCATAAGAGTACCTTTACAGACCGTTTGGGGTTTTGCTTGAGCAGTGGTATTGCCTACGTGTTCAGTAAAGTTGCATTTGGGACTGGGATGGGACCACTGATCATTTTATTCCCTTCACGCAACCCCTTGATCAGAAATTGAGCACAACAAGTTGAAACTGTTATGCAGTGCTGATGACTTGGAATGGATTCTGGCTTTAAGTGAAGATGGAACAGCGCAGAGTCTTCTTGTTAGTCTTCTGAATGGGATACAAGGCAGCAGCAGTCAGTCTAGCCAGGAAAAGAATATGATTAATAGAGAAAAGAAGTAGAGTTTGGAAACAGAGTTGGACATTCAACACAGAGGGACTCTAATGAGTGGGGATGCTGGGTTTCCAAACAAAAAAAATCCTTGCTTACCCCTCTAATCACCTTTTGGCCAAGGGCATCATCCCAGCCTCAGAGTTATTTCAGTGAACTGAAACAGTCGCTAGGGAAACTCCCAGGCTTCACTGGGAAGTAGGTACCTAAATACCCGTGAGCATCCGATGACCTGATTTTCATAGGTGTCAAGTCTACATCCTCAGTTGCACTCAGCTTGAGCTACAGATGCCCATTAACTCTGAGAATTCAGACTCAATTAACCTTTCTCTGCCTTCCCTGCTGGACCTGAAGGTAATAATGCTTACCCAACTTTGCAAAGTGCTTTGATCTCCAGGAGCCAGAAATGCAAAGTGGTCACGTTGTCATCTCTGGAAGGATACAGGGATGTACATTGCTGTTGCATGTATTGTGTCTTGTGGTGAAAGGATTTGAAGTGGTGATTTTGGGGATCCATTGGGCAAATGATTAACTGGGAATACAGGAAACTTACCTTGAAGGCTGAGAGGCCCCTTCTCTTCCTGTGGTTCTATGGGCACAGGTGGCGACTGAGCAACTGATAAGTGACTTGCCCACGTTCTCATAGTAATTTATTGCAAAGGCCAAGTGAATAAATTCCCAGCCCTACCCCATAACCACTCATCCATGCTTCCTAACATTATATGATCACAGAATAAAATGCTAGTGGAGAAGAATGTGGAGGCAGAAAGGGAAACATTTCAAATGCTGGGAGCATAAGCACATCTAAAGTCCTCAGAGCCGAAGGATGGGTCACTTTCAGAGTACAAAATCTGGTGAGACATATAAATAACATAAAACCATTATACACATAAGCAGCAGCCAACCCAATCACTGGAATCATCTCAAGACACATGGATTAAACAATACCGAAAGAAAGGCAGTACGTCCTCAGCTGGAATGTGTGCCTGAGAGAATGATCCAAATGGGTTTTGAGACTGGTACTAGCAGGCTAATTCAGTCTGTCTAACCTTTCCACTAAATCTATACCGGAAAAGAATTAATCATTTTTCTGGGAGGTAGACAGGTAGCAGCTGCTGACCAGATGTCCATTACATGAAAAAAAATGTAATTGATGGAGGTTCTTTTTTCTTGAAGAAATCTTTCTCAGTTTTTTTTTCCATGTAACAAATCCAGAACAAAATCTTTTGCATGTTTAAACTGGCCAAAAAGCCCAGTCAGTCTGATTCCTCTCTGGTCTCCAAAAACTCTCCAGCTCATGAAGACTGTATTGTTTTGTCAATTGTGTGAATGCATTTCCCTGTAAGACTGCATGAGCCCTGGTCTAATAGGAGGAGAAAGCCTTCGATTTAGAAATGAGGCACATCTCATTAATCTGTTGGTCTCATGTCGGAGATAAGACCTCACACTTTGTCACCGTAGCTATTGTAAATCATTGTTTGTGAATACATAAGCAATTCATTAGGGTTGTTTACACCTCTGCTGGGTATTCAGGACTTCTGAAGGGTGGCTCAGATGCCAAAATATTACCAGGACGAGGATGCAGGGATCAGTTTTTGAGCATCGCATCACCATGGCTACGGAGCCAGGCAAACTGCGAGAAAAAGAATAATGCTTGTTGCTGAGTTAAAGAAAGCTTTTTTGATCATTTTAAACTGAAGTTCTATGAAAGAGAATCACGGCCTGACATGTTCAAAGACTCCAGGAACCAAGGCAAAAGGATGGGAAAAAAACCCGTAGCCATGTCTGCTTGCAGATTGTGCGCAGAGCTAGTTTATGCACCAGCACGTTTCATCGGCCTTCCCGACACAATCCTGTTTGCTTGTTCTCTCACTTTCTGTGTCTCAGCCCCCAGGGATCTCATATGGCCTACTCCGGCACTCGTGAAACAGTGGCGATGACTCTGAGAGGCTGCAGGCAGTGATCCCAAGAGGCAGCAGGTGCCACTCTTAGCAGCAGCCCTGTGTAGCACTCACCGAATAATGGCAGCAATCCTGAGTGCTGAGAGGCAGCACACACCACAGTGGTGCTTACAGAGCAGTGGCAGGTGGCAGAGACCCAAGTGGCACTCTCCAAAATGGCAGTGGCAAGCCCTAAGTATTGGAGTGGCATTCACAGAGCAGCAGCAAGTGGTATGACCTTCATGGCAACAGCCGGTGTCAGTCTCCCCCAGTGACTGAGAGAGAAACTCCTCTTTGCCTCCCCCTGGAACTGGGCAAGGCTGGTAAGTTTACAGTTAAAACTGCAACCAAATCGCCAGAAAGTTTAATATCTTAAGGTGTTTGATATCTAGGTATTTAATACTTTAAAATGTCTGATATTTGAAAATGTGTAATAGTTGAAGTCATTTGCTATGTGGGGGAGTTTAACAGCGGGGTATTTAAAATGTCAGGTGTTTAATATTTTGAAATGTTATTTGATAGTTAGGACATTGTTTGTTATTTGAGGTGTTTCTTGCTAGTTGCGGTATTGTACAGTTCATGTGTTTGACAAGGTTTAGTTATTTTCCTTTCCATTTCATAAACTTATATACTCCATTTGGTGCCAAATAGCTTGTGAGTGGGGAAGTTGTTTCATGACCCCCAGAAAAGATTGGGTTGTTTTTTTTTCAGAAGGGTGGGGGCTTCAGCCAAGCCCATCTCCCCCAGTATTTGCACCTGGCCCTTATACTGTCACCTGGGCCTGGTGTAATAAATTTAAACACATGTATGTGTCAGGAGGATATGAGCCTTGCAAACTGTTGTGTTAGGAATTGTCTTATATTCCATGTATGTGCAGGCTTTTGATACGATCTTCCACAATATTCTTTTAAGCAAGCTAGGGAAGTATGGGTCGCATGAATGAACTGTAAGGTGGATAGAAAACTGGCTGGATCATGGGGCTCAGAGGGTAGTAGTCAATGGCTCGATGTCTAGTTAGCAGCCAATATCAAGAGAGTGCCCCAGAGGTTGGTCCTGGGACTGGCTTTGTTCAATATCTTCATCAATGACCTGGAAGATAGGATAGAGTGCATCCTCAGCAAGTTCACGGGTGACACCAAGCTAGGGAGAATAATGGATACGCTAGAGGGTAGGGCTAGGATTCAGAGAGACCTTGACAAATTGGAGAATTGAGCTAAAAGAAATCTCATGAGGTTCAATAAGGATAAGTGTAAAGTATTGCACTTAGGACAAAACAATCCCATGCACTGGTAGAGGTTGGGGACCAGCTGGCTATGCAGCAGGTGTGCAGAGAAGGACCTAGGGGTTATAGTGGAAAATAAGCTGAATTTGAGCCAGCAGCATGCCGTTGTTGCAAAGAAAGGCTAACGGCATCCTGGGCTGCATTGGAAGGAGTGTTGCCACCAGATCAGAGGAAGTGATTAGTCCCCTCTATTCTGCACTGGTGAGGCCACATCTGGAGTTCTGTATAAAGGTTTGGACTCAAACTATAGAAAGGATGTGGGTAAATTGGAGAGAGTCCAGTGGAGAGCAACAAAAATAGGTAGGGGGCTGGGGCACATGACTTATGAGGAGACACTGAGTGAGCTGGGCTTATTTAGTCTTGAGAAGGGAAGACTGAGAGGGGATTTAAAAGCAGCCTTCAACTACTGGAAGGGTTGTTCTAAAGATGATGAAGCTAGACTTCTCAGTGGTGGCAGATGACTGAACAAGGAGCATTGATCTCAAGTTATTAAAACACTGGAACAGATTACCTATTAAGTGGTAGAATCTCCATCCCTGGAGGTTTTTAAGTCCTGACTAGACAAAGTCTTGGGTGGGATGATATAGTTGGGGACAGTCCTGCTTTGAGTAGGAGGTTGGACTAGATCAGTGGTTTTCAGCCTTTTTTTGTACCGGGACCAATAACAATGGCCAGTCCTGACCCAGTAAATCATTTAAGTAGAAAACAGCCCTGCTAGTGCCCCTCACTCCCAACCTGCTGCCCTCCACCCCCAGGCCCCAGTCCCCAGTGTGTGGGGCAGGGAGTGGGTGTGTGGGGCAGGGTGTGCATGTGTGTGGGGCATGGGGGGCCTCAAGCAGCCCCGTGCAGGCTGGAACTCTGCCAGGCTGCAGGGGAAACTCACAGTTTCCCACGTTTTTCTCCTTTAAAGGAGAATCCATTTTTAAAGTTTGTTTGAGACCCTTATATCTATTCTTGTGACCCACTTTTGGGTTGTGATCCACAGGTTGAGAGATGCTGGACTAGATGACCTTCTGAGGTCCCTTCCAACCCTAATTTTCTGATTGTATGATTTATGTGAGGAATCCCATTGATTTCAAATTAGACCCCTGCTTTGCTAAATCAGTTGTGGTTCTTCAGGCATATGAGAAACATCTCTCTTTAGACTGGTGTCTGTATATACTTTTAGGATCCAAACTTTAAAATTTTGGTCTGATTGTAACGAATATATTTTAGAAATGATAGCTATTTTAGAATTATTATTACTATTTTATGTGTACAGTTGTGTAGAAAGCCAACTGGATAGGTCTTGGAGGGGAGAAAAAAATATAACTAATACATTTTAGAAACCTAATTGCTTATATATTCTTCACAGATTCATAATCTTTAGAACCAGAGAGATCCAGGTGATCAACACATCTGACCTCCTGTATCTCCAGA